>NC_086453.1:319847077-320153327 GCF_028390025.1 Pseudophryne corroboree | reverse complement strand
CCCAATGCATGTCGACCTAATGTGTGTCGACCCAACGACCCATACCCCAGAAAACCTTGGAATATGTATAATATAGGGGACACGTGAGGTCTATTTACTAAGCCTTGTAGAGAGAAACTACCATCCAATAAGATTCCCAACACAACATGTAACATGGCAATTAGGAGCTGATTGGCTGGAACTTTATCTCTCTCTGCTTTATCTCACACCAAAGCTTTACTAAATAGTTTTTTCTTGTATATAGCACTTCTGTAATTATTATTAATGTTATCTGTGAACACTACAATAGCGATATTAGAAGACATTAATACGGACTACACCTATGACATATATACAATGCAAGCAGGCAGTTTGTCTGTTATAGTGGAATGTTATATGACTGCAATTTACGTTAAGTAAACATCCTGTTAGAAACCCACTTTTGCCAAATATTAGTGCACTTGACATGAGGAGTCGCTCAGAGTTTGCTAATGTTTCAACATCTGAGTAACACTGCGCATGCATCCCGATTGTTTGGGCGGAATCGGACGCACAGTCTCTGGAATTCAGTGGGAGGTAGCGGGGAGGTGGCTAAGCAGATGTGGGAGTGTCACTGTACGCAGCTGCCGCAAACAGGAATAACAAAAAATGATCTGACGCCAAAGGCGCAAAACACACTTGTGCAGCCACCTGGGAATACAAAGGAGCCACTTCACCCCTCTACTTAGAACAAATACAAGACAACAAATTCCCAAATCATGGCGCTGAGTGTGAATTCACAAAAAAAGTATTTTATATGATACTTATGTCCATATGTTTTCAGATGGTGAATTCTTCTGTTTCTTGCAAATGTGATGTATATTCCATATCTCAAAATGGTGCCATCGTTCATATATGTGAAAAAAAACAGAAGATACAGAATCACGGTGTACTACATCCCATCTATATTTATTTATTCAACTATCTATGTCCGGAATCTGAACATTGATGCGTACCGGACTCACAATTAATGGAGATTAATTCCACATATAAAGGTATCTTTAACCACCGGTGTGATGTTACCAATTTATCAGATGAAGGTGTGTACCATACTCACTCTCATTGGAATGATAATCCTCCTATCTGGGTATCTTTGTGGAGTGTAACTAGTTCCCCAGTCCTCTGTATATATCACAGATGCGATGTTAAATAAAAAATGACTTTATTTACACACATTTAAAAAACTATATACACCAGTGCAAAAAAAGGGTATCTCCAAAAACACATGCAATCCACTCTGTATGACAATGTTTGTTAACCACCTCAGCCGTTGGCCGAAAAACGGTGCAGCCGGTCTGATGTTACTTACAAAACTGTAACCTCAAGAGGGATGCCTGTGTTGATGTGTACCCGCACTCTTCCAACGCAATTCTGCCCAGAATCTGATCATAGTTAAACTGTCCCGCCGGAAATTACCCTCCAGGTAAATTCCATACAGCTGACGGGTAACCATGGAGACGCACGTTAGCATTCGGGTTGCGTCATATGTAGTCATGGTGATGTGCATAAACTTCCATTACTTGAAGCCCAATCGCCATGGCGACTTGTCCGTCTGTCCAGCGGACATACGTCACGTGTCGCCATGGTAACTCATAGTCGCATACCCCAATTTAACAAAACCAAAAGAGGTAAAAGGGAGGTATAAGAAAAAGGGAACGAAAGAAGAAGAATAATAGAGTCCGTATACAGGTAAACGATAGAGAAATCGTTGGGAACACTAGGATTTTTAATCTTAGTGACCACGTTTTGGATAATGACGAGATGTCAGTTTTATCAAAGGGCTTGAAATGTTGTCCCTCTAATGAGATCAACTTTTTCGAATTATATATTGACATCCAGAAATTTATGAGGAGACTGTTATTGAAATTTTTTTTTTGCCCTAAAGGGAGATAAATCAAAAGAGGAGGATGAAAATAGAAAAACATCTGTTTTCAAAAAACAATCACATTTTAACGCCGGATATGTAAAAGGGTGTTTTATAGATTATTTTCACAAGATTGTTATTAATGAAATTAATGCATTACAAGGTAATTTACCACAATACAAACACAATCTCACTAAGAGTGAACAATTAGCTGTGGATCGACTCAGTAAAAATGAGTCCATCATAATAAAACCAGCGAACAAAGGGGAGGCTGTAGTAGTGATGAAGAGATCAGAATATGTGGATGAAGTGATGCGACAGCTGAGGGATGGCACCAGATATAATAAATTGAGATCAGACTCCTCATTAAAAGTATTTAATGGCCTTAAAAAGCTTATTCAACAATATACAGTCAATAATACTTTGGACCAAACCACTGCATAATTTCTCATCAATGAAGAATATATAGTACCTGTTTTATACCTTTTGCCAAAGGTCCATAAGGATAAATTCTATCCCACAGGGCATCCTATAGTGGCAGGGACCAACTCTATTACTGCAAACATGTCACATTACATAGATTTTCAGTTACAGCCTCTTGTTCTGAAGGGTAGGTCGCATTTGAAAGATACGAGGGATGTCCTTAATAAATTGAAGGAGATCAATTGGGAGGATAATATGATATTGGTGATGGGGGATATCATGTCATTAGGCATTGAGGCAGTAAGACATACTCTGATGAGTACTGATATGGATCCCAATTTGTGGGAATTTATTTTAGCTGGTATTAACGTTTTTTTTACAAAATAATTATTTTAATTTTGATGATGACTAGTATAATCAAGAAATGGGTACTGCGATGGGGACCAGGTTCGCCCCCAGTTATGCTAATATTTTCATGTCCAGATGGGAGGATTTATCGGTATGGAATGATCATGGCTGGAGGGCGAACCTGATCAGTTGGTGGAAGTATATTGATGATGTGCTCTTTATCTGGAAGAGAGACCATAGAGAACTAGAAGCTTTTTGTACATACCTAACAATAATAGTCTGGGTATCAAATTGAGTTTCAATCAGAGCAATATTAATATTAGCTTCTTAGATTTGAAGATTTATATCGAAGAGAACTATATAGAGTCCTCGGTATATACTAAACCCACAGATTCCAACACATACATAAGTACTCAGAGCAATCATTTACCTAACTGGCTTAGAAACGTACCAAAGGGGCAATTTACTTGCTTAAGACAGAATTGCTCAACTATGAGAGATTATGATTTGGAGGCCCGGAAGATGAAGGATAAATTTAGTGTAAAAGGATATAAATTGTCTAATCTACAAAATATACTTGAGGAAGTTTCTAAAATAGATAGAGGTGAATTGTTGACTTGTAAGAGTTCTATTCAGAAGAATACTCAATTCAGTTTGGCTTTCAGTACGAGTTATAGTGGTCATCATAAATATATTGAAAACATTTTTAAGAAAAACTGGCATTTACTAAAACGAGATCCCATTCTAACCACCATTTTGCCGCATAAACCATAGAAGAGCACCTAACTTGAAAGACAAATTAATCACAAGTGCATATGTCGATAAACCATTAGGAGGCATGATAAGAAATCAAGGCTTCCACAGGTGTGGTGACTGCGGCATGTGTAAAAACTGTTCTTCTGATACAAAGAAATTAACTGTCTTCAATAGGAATGATAAGGAATTTAAAATCCGTCAATTTATTACTTGTAACAGTAAGTATTGCATTTATGCCATACAGTACTCCTATAATAAATGATATGTGGGCAAAACCAGCAGATCCCTGAAAATTAGATGGGCTGAACACATTCGTAATATCAGAAATGGTTTGATCACTCACCCATTTTCACTTCATTTTAAAGAAAAACATGATAGTAGCACAAAACATATTACAGCCTTTTGGGGTATAGAGGCAGTGAAAGACCACTGGAGGAATAACAACAAAGACACCAGATTGGCTAAGAGTGAGATGAGGTGGATTTTTAATTTAGATACTATGGTACCCAATGGTCTTAATCATGAGTTTGAAGTACGATGGTTCTTATGAATGTTTTATGAAGTTTTTATGATGTTTGTTCATAGGATGAAATTCACTTTTATATGTATTTTTATTGTATTTGCTGCTATATAACTTTAATAGTGATGATATGGTGTTGATTTGTGCCCGCTGCTCTAATGATAAGAGTTTTATGTACTTCCCCGTTAGAAATATGGGATGTATTTTTAAGGTTAGAATTTGGAATTATATTAGACGGTCTGATGTCTCTACGATGCCGCAGTATATAATATAATGTAATATAATATATAATTAGTATATAATGTGTACTACAGTAGCCAAGCGGTGATATACGTCTCACTGCTCACATTCATGAACGGTGAGCGGTGGTTTGTGCATGTTCCCATGGTGACGCGTGATGTGTCTGCTGGGCGGGCGGACACGTTACCATGGCCACCAGTATGGATAGCGGAGGTGGATATATGCTGCCATGGTGATGCGTGACACAATCTGGAAGTACGGGGGCGCGCGCCATCTGAAGTTACATTCAAAGAGCGGTAGTTTGTATGCGTTACCATGGCAACATGTGACGTATGTCCGCTGGATGGAGGGACAAGTCGCCATGGTGATTGGGCTTTGAGTAACGGAAGTTTATGCACGTCACCATGACTACATACTGTATGACGCAACCCGAATGCTAACGTGTGTCTCCATGGTTATCCAACAGCTGTATGGAATTTACCTGGAGGGTAATTTCTGGCGGGACAGTTTAAATATGATCAGATTCTGGGCACTCTTTTTTTCCCTTGACAAAGACTCGGTACGGGTACAAACGCGTTGGGAGAGTGAGGGTACACATCAACACAGGCATCCCTCTTGAGGTTACAGTTTTGTAAGTAACATCAGACCGGCGGCGCCGTTTTCGGCCGACGGCTGAACTGGTTAACAAACATTGTCATTCAGAGTGGATTGCATGTGTTTTTGGAGATACCCTATTTTCGTACTGGTGTATATAGTTTTTTTAAATGTGTGTAAATAAAGTCATTTTTTATTTAACATCTCATCTGTGATATATACAGAGGAGTGGGGAACCAATTACACTCCACAAAGATACCCAGATAGGAGGATTACCATTCCAATGAGAGTGAGTATGGTACGCACCTTCATCTGATAAATTGGTAACATCACACCAGTGGTTAAAGAAACCTTTATATGTGGAATTAATCTCCATTAATTGTGAGTCCGGTACGCATCAATGTTCAGATTCCGGACATAGATAATTGAATAAATAAATCTAGATGGGATGTACAACACCATGATTCTGTATCTTCTGTTTTTTTCTCATATATGAAAGATGACACCATTTTGGGAAACGTAATATACATCACATTTGAGAGAAACAGAAGAATTCACCATCTGAAAACATATGGATATAAGTATCATATAAAAATACTTTTTTTGTGTATTCACACTCAGCGCCATGATTTGGGAATTTGTTGCCTCACACGGGAGGCTATGGTCAGATGGAGAAACTGCACCAAGATGGGTTAGCCACAAGATGCTGCAATCGGGTGTCTCGGTTACGTAATCAGCTGCAGCATTAGCATACAGCCACAGGTGCGGCCGCAGCAAGAGACAGAGCTGGGTCTGCGTGTGACTCAAAATTAGCCCATAGAACTCTCCGCTCCGATCCCCCGCGTCCTTATCAACATCAGGGGCAACACCGGAGGCACAGGAAGCAGTTCAGGAGGCAGCCGGAAGCCCAGCAGCACCTCCCGAGGGTAAACCGTCCCACTGCTGCAGCCCTCGAGCAGGACACCCAAGACGCCTAGGACCATCAGCGCTCCCGACACACAGCAGCCGCCACGGGCACGAACACCACCGGCGCCACGAAAATCATCCACACCATCCGCACCACCAGCCACAGATGCAGGTACAGCCGCAGCGTATGCATGCGCCGCCATCTTGGGTCCCACTGTTTCAGAAGAATGTCTTTAGCCGCCTCCAGCCAGGTTTGGCTGGAGGCAGCTAAAGAGGAAGGAGAGGAAACAAAAACGGGGAAAACGAGCTGGTATTAAAGTTAGACTCAGCTCGTATTCATTTAGGCCCCCACTACCTAGCCTGCTTCTAGCTAATGTTCAGTCACTTGCTAGTAAGCTTGATGATTTATATGTGGATTCTGCAAACAAGAAATATTTAAAGTACTGCTCATTATATATTTTTACTGAAACTTGGTTAAAGGACACTGTTCCGGATTTAGCTGTGTCTATTGAAGATAGGATTTTATTTAGGGCGGACCGGTCTCTGTCTTCTGGCAAAAGCAAGGGTGGGGGGCTTTGTATTTTTATGCATCGTTTGTGGTGTGTCGATGCCACTTTGATTGATATTCACTGTTCGATGGATATTGAATATATGATTGTTAAGTGTAGGCCTTTTTACCTGCCCAGGGAAATTTCTGCAATAATTATTGTTGCCGTTTATATTCCCCCTTGTGCTAATGTTAACAAGGCTTTGGAGATTCTTTATAGTGCTGTAGGATCCTTACAGACATGCTATGTTGAGGCATGTTTTATTGTGGCGGGCGATTTTAATCAAGCAGATCTTAAAAAAATCATGCCAAGATTTTATAAGTATGTGCTAGCCTAGTACCCACGCGGGGTGCGCATACATTAGATCAAGTTTATTCTAATTTAAGTTCAGCATATGAGACTTTCGCATGTCCTCATATCGGCAACTCTGATCATTTATCCCTATTTTTGAGGCCCATTTATAAACCTCAGGTTAAGAGAGTTAAGCCTGTAATTAAAACGGTCACAATTTGGCCAGAGGGAGCAATGACGAGGTTGCAGGATATGTTGGAATTTACGAACTGGGAATTGTTTATTGAAGAGTGTTTGATCAATGGATCAATTGATATTGATTTATTGGCTTCTCTGATTTCTTGTTATATTAATACATGCACAGAGAGTGTTACGGTGAGGAAGAAAATAAAAAAAAATTCCAATGAGAAACCTTGGCTAAATGGGGAGGTTCATGCTCTACTTAGAGCTAGGGACAGAGCTTTCAAGGTTGGTGATCAGGCTGCTTTGAGACTTGCTAGGGTCCAACTTAGTTTAGGCATCAAAAAAGCAAAAAAGAGCTACTCAAGATTGAAGATGTTAGTAGCCTGAATAAAAATCCTAGGAGTTTGTGGCAGCTGATATATTTATGAAGTGACCGGGTGCAAAGCTAAAAAGACTGACTATGGAGAGGTTAGCAAGGCACTGGTGGAGGATTTAAATACATTCTATTGCAGATTTGAGGAGAGTAATAGATTACCTCAGTTACCGCTGATTCCCAGGGAGGAGGACACCCCCCTGCTGCTTGATGAGGGCACTGTGGTTAATTGTTTGCGTCAGATAAATTCTGGCAAGTCAGCAGGACCTGACGGCATTCAAGGGAGGGTTCTTCATGGCTGTGCGGAACAACTGAATGGCATTTTGACAGTTTTGTTTAATTTGTCACTCATGCACTGTGTAGTGCCGAGGAGTTTCAAGTTGACTAGTATTGTCCCAGTCCCCAAGAAAGGGTTAGCTAAATGTCTTAATGACTACCGGCCTATAGCATTAATATCTCTCATAATGAAATGCTTTGAGAGACTGGTATTGAAACATATTAAATCCTTCTTCACCACTGGGTTTGATCCGTTCCAGTTCGCTTATAGACGGAATCGGTGTACTGATGATGCGATTATTTTATTGTTGCATTCTATTTTGTCTCATTTGGAAGAGAGGAATGTTTATGCCAGGATATTATTTATTGATTTTAGTTCTGCTTTTAACACAGTGATTCCGGTATCTTTGATAAATAAACTATCTGCGCTAGGCATTGATAGTTTTACTTGTAATTGGGTTTTAGAATTTTTGACAAATCGTCCTCAGACTGTTAAAATGGGTAGCATTAGGTCCGGGGAGGCGCAGATAAATACAGGTGTACCCCAGGGCTGTGTTCTCAGCCCTTTTTTATATTCGTTGTTCACTTATGATTGTGTGTCAGCAGATGCATCTGTCAAAATGATTAAATTTGCGGATGATATTGCTGTAGTAGGGTTAATTAGGGATGATGACGAGTTAGCTTACAGGGCGGAAGTTGCGAAGTTAGTCGATTGGAGCAATGAAAATCATTTGTTTTTAAATAGCGGGAAAACTAAAGAACTGGTTGTGGACTTTAGGAGAAGACAGTCGCAGAAAGCGCTTTGTTTTCTGCGACTGTTTGTTGGTGATCAGGCTGTCGAAATGGTTATTTAGTTCCGCTTTTTGGGCATTCAGATTTCGTCATGTTTGACATGGTCAGAGCACCTGTTAGTTACAGTAAAAAAGGCACAACAACGACTTTTTTTCCTGCGACGTTTAAGGGCGGCTGGTGTTGGTGCTCAGACCATGTTAAACTTCTATAGGTGCTCGATAGAGAGCATCCTTAGTTATGGTATTGTGGCATGGTATGGTGGTTGCACTTTAAAAGATCGGTGTGCATTAGAGAGAATTAGAGAGAATCAGGAAAACTGCCAGTAAAATCATTGGCATGCCATTGCCTAGCTTTGACGAGTTGTATAGGTGTAGGGTTTTAAGCAAAGCTAGGTATATTTTATCGGAAAGAGAGCATCCTTTTAGTGAGTTCTTTGTCAAACTTCCATCCCGAAAAAGAGGTTTCGTGCTTTGTTATCCCGAACCAGTCATTTTAGGATCAGTTTTATTCCATCTGCAGTACGCATGTTAAATGTATGATTGTATGTTTTGTTAGTTTTGATGATGTCGCCTGCTACTTGATGCTATGTACTATTGTAATTTCGTCTGTCAAATTTGTTTGGCTGATGACAATAAATTGAACTTGAACTTGATAAATTTTTGCATTTGTATCATTATTATATAGTTGAGATACAATGTACTACTGCGTGAATATAATGCATACAGTATGTATTTTACCATATAGTACAAGTTTCCAAAACTCCGCCATTATGGGATATACGTGCTTGAGCCCAGATGGTTAAATCAAACTGACTTAGATACTAATTAAGCAACGTGTGCTTAAGCAAGGATATCCTGAAAACCTGGGCTGCAATGTCGGAGTTTGGGAAACTCTGATATAGTATATTTATATATTGATTTACAGTGAGTTAGCCATAGAATAAAATAGCTGTGTCTCTCCTTTGTAACCCAATAAGTGTGTGTATCATTAGGGGTATACAGCCCATGAGAGTGACAGGTATGAGGTGTAGTGGATTAGCCTGAGGACTGGATGGCTATTGCAGGGCACTCTGCTAATACATCATTTTACAAGTGAAGGTCAACACTGACAAAGTGTCGACATGGACAAAAGGTGAACAGGTTCAGAAGGTCAACATGACAATGTTCGACACAAAATTTTTTTGGTGTTAGCGTTGATAGTTTTTCCATCTGGGACCACCATTTGTAGAAAAGCATCCCCTCACGGCTTGCTTTGCTCACCACGCTTTGGGCACGGTGTCTCACTCCGCTCCGTTTTGCTTGACACAAGGTCACTAAAGGTTATGATGTGTGACATGGATAGTCAAGAATGGAAAAATGTCCAAAAACATGCAAACCCCCCCCCAAAAAAAAACATGCACCAAGCATATGTGTGTCGACTATTGCCAGGGAGACCATTTGAACCTGTTGACCTTTTCCAGGGTTTACCTTTTATCAATGTTGACCTACAGTATTGTCTACGTCGACCTAATGCATGTCAAACATATAGTATCGACATATTGACTGTTGACCTAGACATTGAAGATCTATAGTCCGGATCATGGGCCAAATGTAAGAGTGAGAGTTTCAGAAAGTGAGAGATTTGGTAAGGTTTTGCAGTTGTTTTTTAAAGTGGCAATCATTTATACTGCAAACCAGGTTGATCTTGCAGTGTAAATGATTGCCACTTTAAAAAAAAAACTGCAAAACCTTACCAAATCTCTCACTTTCTGAAACTCTCACTCTATTACATTTGGCCCCTTGTGTTAGACATCATAGCGAATTCAATGGGCAGTTCCTATTGTGATATTTTAGGTCTTATTGAATGGTTTAATGAGTAAGTGCTGCAACAGTCTGAGATTTACATTGCAACTCTACCTGTCGAGTTGGGTACGAAATCCCGGCAGTTAATTTCTTGATGGCCAGGATACCGACAGCAGCAGTTAAATCTAGAGATGAGCGCCGGAAATTTTTCGGGTTTTGTGTTTTGGTTTTGGGTTCGGTTCCGCGGCCGTGTTTTGGGTTCGACCGCGTTTTGGCAAAACCTAACCGAATTTTTTTTGTCGGATTCGGGTGTGTTTTGGATTCGGGTGTTTTTTTCCAAAAAACCTAAAAAACAGCTTAAATCATAGAATTTGGGGGTCATTTTGATCCCAAAGTATTATTAACCTCAAAAACCATCATTTCCACTCATTTTCAGTCTATTCTGAATACCTCACACCTCACAATATTATTTTTAGTCCTAAAATTTGCACCGAGGTCGCTGGATGACTAAGCTTAGCGACCCTAGTGGCCGACACAAACACCTGGCCCATCTAGGAGTGGCACTGCAGTGTCACGCAGGATGTTCCTTCCAAAAAACCCTCCCCAAACAGCACATGACGCAAAGAAAAAAAGAGGCGCAATGAGGTAGCTGTGTGAGTAAGATAAGCGACCCTAGTGGCCGACACAAACACCGGGCCCATCTAGGAGTGGCACTGCAGTGTCACGCAGGATGTCCCTTCCAAAAAACCCTCCCCAAACAGCACATGACGCAAAGAAAAAAAGAGGCGCAATGAGGTAGCTGTGTGAGTAAGATAAGCGACCCTAGTGGCCGACACAAACACCGGGCCCATCTAGGAGTGGCACTGCAGTGTCACGCAGGATGTCCCTTCCAAAAAACCCTCCCCAAACAGCACATGACGCAAAGAAAAAAAGAGGCGCAATGAGGTAGCTGTGTGAGTAAGATAAGCGACCCTAGTGGCCGACACAAACACCGGGCCCATCTAGGAGTGGCACTGCAGTGTCACGCAGGATGGCCCTTCCAAAAAACCCTCCCCAAACAGCACATGACGCAAAGAAAAAAAGAGGCGCAATGAGGTAGCTGTGTGAGTAAGATAAGCGACCCTAGTGGCCGACACACACACCGGGCCCATCTAGGAGTGGCACTGCAGTGTCACGCAGGATGGCCCTTCCAAAAAACCCTCCCCAAACAGCACATGACGCAAAGAAAAATGAAAGAAAAAAGAGGTGCAAGATGGAATTGTCCTTGGGCCCTCCCACCCACCCTTATGTTGTATAAACAGGACATGCACACTTTAACCAACCCATCATTTCAGTGACAGGGTCTGCCACACGACTGTGACTGATATGACGGGTTGGTTTGGACCCCCACCAAAAAAGAAGCAATTAATCTCTCCTTGCACAAACTGGCTCTACAGAGGCAAGATGTCCACCTCATCATCATCCTCCGAAATATCACCGTGTACATCCCCCTCCTCACAGATTATCAATTCGTCCCCACTGGAATCCACCATCTCAGCTCCCTGTGTACTTTGTGGAGGCAATTGCTGCTGGTCAATGTCTCCGCGGAGGAATTGATTATAATTCATTTTAATGAACATCATCTTCTCCACATTTTCTGGATGTAACCTCGTACGCCGATTGCTGACAAGGTGAGCGGCGGCACTAAACACTCTTTCGGAGTACACACTTGTGGGAGGGCAACTTAGGTAGAATAAAGCCAGTTTGTGCAAGGGCCTCCAAATTGCCTCTTTTTCCTGCCAGTATAAATACGGACTGTGTGACGTGCCTACTTGGATGCGGTCACTCATATAATCCTCCACCATTCTTTCAATGTTGAGAGAATCATATGCAGTGACAGTAGACGACATGTCCGTAATCGTTGTCAGGTCCTTCAGTCCGGACCAGATGTCAGCATCAGCAGTCGCTCCAGACTGCCCTGCATCACCGCCAGCGGGTGGGCTCGGAATTCTGAGCCTTTTCCTCGCACCCCCAGTTGCGGGAGAATGTGAAGGAGGAGATGTTGACAGGTCGCGTTCCGCTTGACTTGACAATTTTCTCACCAGCAGGTCTTTCAACCTCAGCAGACTTGTGTCTGCCGGAAAGAGAGATCCAAGGTAGGCTTTAAATCTAGGATCGAGCACGGTGGCCAAAATGTAGTGCTCTGATTTCAACAGATTGACCACCCGTGAATCCTTGTTAAGCGAATTAAGGGCTCCATCCACAAGTCCCATATGCCTAGCGGAATCGCTCCGTGTTAGCTCCTCCTTCAATGTCTCCAGCTTCTTCTGCAAAAGCCTGATGAGGGGAATGACCTGACTCAGGCTGGCAGTGTCTGAACTGACTTCACGTGTGGCAAGTTCAAAGGGCATCAGAACCTTGCACAACGTTGAAATCATTCTCCACTGCGCTTGAGACAGGTGCATTCCACCTCCTATATCGTGCTCAATTGTATAGGCTTGAATGGCCTTTTGCTGCTCCTCCAACCTCTGAAGCATATAGAGGGTTGAATTCCACCTCGTTACCACTTCTTGCTTCAGATGATGGCAGGGCAGGTTCAGTAGTTTTTGGTGGTGCTCCAGTCTTCTGTACGTGGTGCCTGTACGCCGAAAGTGTCCCGCAATTCTTCTGGCCACCGACAGCATCTCTTGCACGCCCCTGTCATTTTTTAAAAAATTCTGCACCACCAAATTCAAGGTATGTGCAAAACATGGGGCGTGCTGGAATTTGCCCATATTTAATGCACACACAATATTGCTGGCGTTGTCCGATGCCACAAATCCACAGGAGAGTCCAATTGGGGTAAGCCATTCCGCGATGATCTTCCTCAGTTGCCGTAAGAGGTTTTCAGCTGTGTGCGTATTCTGGAAACCGGTGATACAAAGCGTAGCCTGCCTAGGAAAGAGTTGGCGTTTGCGAGATGCTGCTACTGGTGCCGCCGCTGCTGTTCTTGCGGCGGGAGTCCATACATCTACCCAGTGGGCTGTCACAGTCATATAGTCCTGACCCTGCCCTGCTCCACTTGTCCACATGTCCGTGGTTAAGTGGACATTGGGTACAACTGCATTTTTTAGGACACTGGTGAGTCTTTTTCTGACGTCCGTGTACATTCTCGGTATCGCCTGCCTAGAGAAGTGGAACCTAGATGGTATTTGGTAACGGGGGCACACTGCCTTAATAAATTGTCTAGTTCCCTGTGAACTAACGGCGGATACCGGACGCACGTCTAACACCAACATAGTTGTCAAGGCCTCAGTTATCCGCTTTGCAGCAGGATGACTGCTGTGATATTTCAACTTCCTCGCAAAGGACTGTTGGACAGTCAATTGCTTACTGGAAGTAGTACAAGTGGGCTTACGACTTCCCCTCTGGGATGACGATCGACTCCCAGCAGCAACAACAGCAGCGCCAGCAGCAGTAGGCATTACACTCAAGGATGCATAGGAGGAATCCCAGGCAGGAGAGGACTCGTCAGAATTGCCAGTGACATGGCCTGCAGGACTATTGGCATTCCTGGGTAAGGAGGAAATTGACACTGAGGGAGTTGGTGGGGTGGTTTGCGTGAGCTTGGTTACAAGAGGAAGGGATTTACTGGTCAGTGGACTGCTTCCGCTGTCACCCAAAGTTTTTGAACTTGTCACTGACTTATTATGAATGCGCTGCAGGTGACGTATAAGGGAGGATGTTCCGAGGTGGTTAACGTCCTTACCCCTACTTATTACAGCTTGACAAAGGCAACACACGGCTTGACAAATGTTGTCCGCATTTCTGGTGAAATACTTCCACACCGAAGAGCTGATTTTTTTTGTATTTTTACCAGGCATGTCAATGGCCCTATTCCTCCCACGGACAACAGGTGTCTCCCCGGGTGCCTGACTTAAACAAACCACCTCACCATCAGAATCCTCCTGGTCAATTTCCTCCCCAGCGCCAGCAACACCCATATCCTCCTCATCCTGGTGTACTTCAACACTGACATCTTCAATCTGACTATCAGGAACTGGACTGCGGGTGCTCCTTCCAGCACTTGCAGGGGGCGTGCAAATGGTGGAAGGCGCATGCTCTTCACGTCCAGTGTTGGGAAGGTCAGGCATCGCAACCGACACAATTGGACTCTCCTTGTGGATTTGGGATTTCGAAGAACGCACAGTTCTTTGCGGTGCTTTTGCCAGCTTGAGTCTTTTCAGTTTTCTAGCGAGAGGCTGAGTGCTTCCATCCTCATGTGAAGCTGAACCACTAGCCATGAACATAGGCCAGGGCCTCAGCCGTTCCTTGCCACTCCGTGTGGTAAATGGCATATTGGCAAGTTTACGCTTCTCCTCCGACAATTTTATTTTAGGTTTTGGAGTCCTTTTTTTACTGATATTTGGTGTTTTGGATTTGACATGCTCTGTACTATGACATTGGGCATCGGCCTTGGCAGACGACGTTGCTGGCATTTCATCGTCTCGGCCATGACTAGTGGCAGCAGCTTCAGCACGAGGTGGAAGTGGATCTTGATCTTTCCCTAATTTTGGAACCTCAACATTTTTGTTCTCCATATTTTAATAGGCACAACTAAAAGGCACCTCAGGTAAACAATGGAGATGGATGGATACTAGTATACTTATGAATGGACTGCCGAGTGCCGACACAGAGGTAGCTACAGCCGTGGACTACCGTACTGTACTGTGTCTGCTGCTAATATAGACTGGATGATAATGAGATGTAGTATGTATAAAGAAGAAAGAAAAAAAAAAACCACGGGTAGGTGGTATACAATTATGGATGGACTGCCGAGTGCCGACACAGAGGTAGCTACAGCCGTGGACTACCGTACTGTACTGTGTCTGCTGCTAATATAGACTGGATGATAATGAGATGTAGTATGTATAAAGAAGAAAGAAAAAAAAACCACGGGTAGGTGGTATACAATTATGGATGGACTGCCGAGTGCCGACACAGAGGTAGCTACAGCCGCGGACTACCGTACTGTGTCTGCTGCTAATATAGACTGGATGATAATGAGATGTAGTATGTAATGGTTAAAGAAGAAAGAAAAAAAAACCCACGGGTAGGTGGTATACAATTATGGATGGACTGCCGAGTGCCGACACAGAGGTAGCTACAGCCGTGGACTACCGTACTGTGTCTGCTGCTAATATAGACTGGATGATAATGAGATGTAGTATGTAATGTATAAAGAAGAAAGAAAAAAAAAACCACGGGTAGGTGGTATACAATTATGGATGGACTGCCGAGTGCCGACACAGAGGTAGCTACAGCCGTGGACTACCGCACTGTACTGTGTCTGCTGCTAATATAGACTGGATGATAATGAGATGTAGTATGTATAAAGAAGAAAGAAAAAAAAACCACGGGTAGGTGGTATACAATTATGGATGGACTGCCGAGTGCCGACACAGAGGTAGCTACAGCCGTGGACTACCGTACTGTACTTTGTCTGCTGCTAATATAGACTGGATGATAATGAGATGTAGTATGTATAAAGAAGAAAGAAAAAAAAAACCACGGGTAGGTGGTATACAATTATGGATGGACTGCCGAGTGCCGACACAGAGGTAGCTACAGCCGTGGACTACCGTACTGTGTCTGCTGCTAATATAGACTGGATGATAATGAGATGTAGTATGTAATGTATAAAGAAGAAAGAAAAAAAAAACCACGGGTAGGTGGTATACAATTATGGATGGACTGCCGAGTGCCGACACAGAGGTAGCTACAGCCGTGGACTACCGTACTGTGTCTGCTGCTAATATAGACTGGATGATAATGAGATGTAGTATGTATAAAGAAGAAAGAAAAAAAAAACACGGGTAGGTGGTATACAATTATGGATGGACTGCCGAGTGCCGACACAGAGGTAGCTACAGCCGTGGACTACCGTACTGTACTGTGTCTGCTGCTAATATAGACTGGATGATAATGAGATGTAGTATGTATAAAGAAGAAAGAAAAAAAAAACCACGGGTAGGTGGTATACAATTATGGATGGACTGCCGAGTGCCGACACAGAGGTAGCTACAGCCGTGAACTACCGTACTGTGTCTGCTGCTAGTATAGACTGGATGATAAATAATGATATAAAAAATATATATATATCACTACTGCAGCCGGACAGGTATATATTATATAATGACGGACCTGCTGGACACTGTCTGTCAGCAGAATGAGTTTTTTAATTTTTATAGAATAAAAAAACACCACACAAGTCACACGACGAGTGTACTTTTTCAGGCAGACAATCACAATATACTATACTGGTGGTCAGTGTGGTCAGGTCACTGGTCACAGTGGTCAGTGGTCAGTCACACTGGCAGTGGCACTCTGGCAGCAAAAGTGTGCACTGTTTAATATGTACTCCTGGCTCCTGCTATAACCTATAACTGCTCCCCAGTCTCCCCCACAATTAAGCTGTGTGAGCACAGTCAGATATTATACATAGATGATGCAGCACACTGGGCTGAGCACAGATATGGTATGTGAGTGTGACTGAGTCACTGTGTATCGTTTTTTTCAGGCAGAGAACAAGAACAGAACGGATTATTAAATAATAATAAATTATAAAACTGCACTGGTGGTCAGGTCACTGGTCATCAGTCACTAGTATAACTCCTCCTAAGCTCCAGTAAGTAAATGAAGTGTCTCACTCTCACTCTCCTATCTATTTTAATTTCTGAACGGAGAGGACGCCAGCCACGTCCTCTCCCTATCAATCTCAATGCACGTGTGAAAATGGCCGCGACGCGCGGCTCCTTATATAGAATCCGAGTCTCGTGATAGAATCCGAGCCTCGCGAGAATCCGACAGCGTGATAATGACGTTCGGGCGCGCTCGGGTTAACCGAGCAAGGTGGGAAGATCCGAGTCGCTCGGACCCGTGTAAAAAAACATGAAGTTCGGGCGGGTTCGGATTCAGAGAAACCGAACCCGCTCATCTCTAGTTAAATCCTGACAAAACCATAACACCCCCCTTCCCCACTGTCTAAACCTAACCGTCTCCTCCTGCAGCCTTACCCTAACTCCCCCAGCCCAACTCTTATCCTCCCTTAAAGCCCAAGCCTAATCCCAGTACTTACCTTTGGGATCATCGGGATTCTAACCATCGGGATCCCACTGTCAGTATTCTGACTGTCAGGGTCCTAGCCCCAACCCTACCAGCACTTCAGGCACTTAAACTGTATTATTCAGGATTTTTTACTCTCCCCTGTAAAGTTTCTCAGAGGAATTAATACATGCGTTCAGAAAAGACTTTAGAAACTCTGGTCCTTATTCAGGAATTGCAAAATACATCTGAAATAAGATTCATATTTTGTAACCTATCTACAGTTGCTTGCATACACAAGTTTGCAGCTGCAGCTTTCTCCCCTTCATGTCCATTTAACAGCATTATAGTGGCAATAATAAATACACAAGTGGCTTTGAGCAGCTGAATTGCTAAGTGAGCCAAATGCAAATGTATAAACATATGAAGACCCTTCCTATTACCTAACAGAGTATACCTATATTGTACTTTCTCATACGTCCTAGAGGATGCTGGGGACACTTCAAGAACCATGGGGTATAGATGGGATCCGCAGGAGACATGGGCACTTTAAGACTTTGAAAGGGGTGTGAACTGGCTCCTCCCTCTATGCCCCTCCTCCAGACTCCAGTTGAGAATCTGTGCCCAGGCAGACTGGATGCACACTGAGGAGCTCTACTGAGTTTCTCGGAAAATACTTTATGTTAGGTTTTTTATTTTCAGGGAGACTGCTGGCAACAGTCTCCCTGCATCATGGGACTTAGGGGAGAGAAGTCAGACCTACTTCTAGTGAGTTTAAAGGCTCTGCTTCTTGGCTACAGGACACCATTAGCTCCTGAGGGTTTGGAACACTAGGTACGCCTAGGGGTTCATTCCCAGAGCCCACCGTCACCCCCCTTGCAGAGCCAGAAGTCAGAAGACAGGTGAGTAGAAGAAGAAAAGAAGACTTCAGTGACGGCTTCTGAGGTCCCGCACAGCGATCGCGCTGCGCGCCATGCTCCCACACACAGCGGCACTGTAGGGTGCAGGGCGCGGGTTGGGGGGGTGCCCTGGGCAGCATAAAAATCTTCTTTTTAGGCTGGCAAAGTGAAATTGGAGTGCCATGGCACTAAATTCTTACCCCCGCCAGAATTGTTAGTTTAAAAAGAGCGGGCTAAAGCGCGCCGTGAAGGGGGCGGGGCTTAGCCCTCATAGCTCTCATCAGCGCCATTTTCTCTCCAGAGCTGCAGAGACGCTGGTCCTTCCTCACCACTGCTATATACAAGTAACAGGGTGCAAAACGAGGGGGGGGCACAGCAAATTTGGTGCTAAATTAAGTGATTATAAAGCGCTGCAGGGTCTGAGGCATTATATTTATAGCGTTTCAGAACCGGGACAGGCGCTGGGTTGTGAGCTGGCAAACTCCCTCTGTGTTTCTCTGACAGGCTTTACTGAGGGTCTGTCCCCCTTTTGGCCCAGTGTGTCTGTGGGTGTCGGTACAGGTGTGTCGGAATGTCTGAGGCGGAATGCTCTTCCCAGGAGGAGACTGTGTTAGGGGCAGAAACGGCTGTGGGGGTGACCCTGTCGGCACCGCCGACTCCTGACTGGGTAAATGTGTTGAATGCTTTGAATGCTAATGTGGCTGTTATTAATAAGAGATGAGATAAATCTGAGTCTCAGAACCTGGTATCGAAAAAATCTGTGGAGGATGTGTTATCACAGGTCCAAACCCCCTCGGGGTCACATAAACGTTCGTTTGCTCAGTTAGCAGACACAGATACCGACACGGACACTGACTCCAGTGTCGACTACAGTGATACCAGATTAGACCCAAAATTGGCAAAGAGCATTCAGTACATGATTGTGGCAATAAAAGACGTGTTGCATATCTCCGAGGACCCTGCTGTTCCTGATACTAGGGTCTGTATGTACAAGGGAAAGAAACCTGAGGTAACGTTTACTCCCTCTCATGAACTGAACACCCTCTTTGAGAAAATGTGGGAAAATCCTGACAAAAAGTTTCTGATTCCCAAAAGGATTTAAATGGCGTATCCGTTCCCCTCTGGGGATAGAGAAAAGTGGGAGTCACCTCCCATTGTGAACAAGGCGCTATCACGGTTGTCTAAAAAGGTGACTTTACCGTCTCCTGACACGGCAGCCCTTAAGGATCCTGCGGATCGTAGACAGGAAAATACGCTAAAATCCATTTATGTCACCACAGGTACACTACTCAGACCAGCTATAGCATCTGCGTGGGTGAGTAGTGCTATCGAAAAGTAGGCAGATAACTTGTCATCTGATATAGATACCCTGGATTGGGATACCATCCTTTTAACGCTGGGTTATATCAGGGACGCTGCAGCGGCTAAAGGAAGCGGCGAGAGATATTGGCCTCTTGGGATCAAGGGTCAATTCCATGGCAGTCTCAGCTAGGAGAGCATTGTGGATTCATCAATGGAATGCTGATGCTGACTCTAAGAAAGCTATGGAGTCTCTACCGTATAAAGGTGGTGTATTGTTTGGTGAAGGTCTCGCTGAGTTGGTATCTACGGCTACCGCGGGTAAGTCGTCATTTTAGCCTTATGTTCCTCCACAACAAAAGAAAGCTCACCACTTGCAGATGCAGTCCTTTCAGCCAAATAAATACAAAAAAGGCCGAGGTTATTCCTTCCTTGCTGATAGAGGAAGAGGAAAAGGTAAAAGATCTCCGGCCGTGGCAGGTTCTCAGGAGCAGAAGTCCTCCCCGGCTTCTGCCAAATCCACCGCATGACGCTGGGGCTCCTCTGCGGGAGTCCGCACCGGTGGGGGCACATCTCAAGCTCTTCAGTCAATTCTGGGCTTGTTCGGCCCTAGACCCATGGATTTTAGAAATAGTGTCCCAGGGGTACAAACAGGAGTTTCAAGACGTTTCCCCTTGACGTTTTTTCAGATCAGCCTTACCAGCTTCTCTTCCGAACAGGGAGGTAGTATGCGATGCAATACAAAAGTTGTGTCTGAATCAAGTCATTGTCAGGGTTCCCCCGGCACAACAGGGAGAAGGCTTTTATTCAAGCCTGTTTGTGGTCCCGAAACCGGACGGCTCGGTCAGACCAATTCTGAACCTAAAGTCCCTGAATCTTTACCTAAGAAAATTCAAATTCAAAATGGAATCTCTCCGAGCAGTGATCTCCAGTCTCGATGAAGGGGATTTCATGGTGTCGGTCGACATAAAGGATGCCTACTTACACATCCCCATATATCCTCCGCATCAGGCTTACCTGCGGTTTGCTACTCAGGATTGTCATTACCAGTTTCAGACGCTGCCGTTTGGTCTATCCACGGCTCCGAGGATTTTCACCAAGATAATGGCGGAAATGATGGTTCTCCTTCGCAGGCAAGGAGTCACAATTATCCCTTACCTGGATGATCTCCTGATAAAGGCGAGGTCCAAAGACAAGCTGGAGCAGGACATTGCGCTTTCCCTGACAGTTCTGCAACAACATGGTTGGCTCCAAAACCTGCCAAAGTCACAGTTGAATCCAACGAAGCGGCTGTTGTTTTTGGGAATGATTCTGGACACGGAATTACAGAGGGTTTTTCTTCCAGAAGAGAAGGCTCTGGAAATTCAGAGTTTGGTCAAACAAATTCTGAAACCAGCGAGCGTATGAAATCATCAATGCACTCAGTTGCTGGGGAAGATGGTGGCAGCCTACGAGGCCATTCAATTTGGCAGATTCCATGCCAGTGTGTTTCAGTGGGACCTATTGGACAAGTGGTCTGGATCCCATCTGCACATACACCGGAAAATAATCCTATCCTCCAAGACCAGAATCTCACTCCTGTGGTGGCTGAACAGCTCTCACCTCCTAGAGGGACGCAGGTTTGGGATCCAGGACTGGATCCTAGTAACCACGGATGCGAGTCTCCAAGGCTGGGGAGCAGTCACACAGGGGGAAACCTTCCAGGGAAAATGATCAAGCCAGGAAGTTTGTCTACACATAAACGTTCTGGAGTTAAGGGCCATTTACAACGGCCTTCTTCAAGCGGAATGTCTTCTTCGCAACCGGCCCGTCCTAATACAATCGGACAATATAACTGCAGTAGCGCACATAAACCGCCAAGGCAGAACAAAGAGCAGGGTGGCAACGGCAGAGGCCACAAAAGTTCTCCGCTGGGCGGAAAGACATACAGGCGCTCTGTCAGCAATCTTCATTCCAGTGGACAACTGGGAAGCAGACTTCCTCAGCAGACACGATCTCCATCCAGGAGAGTGGGGTCTTCATCAAGAGGTCTTCACAGAAGTGACAAGTCTTTGGGGAATTCCTCAAATAGACATGATGGCATCTCGCCTCAACAAGAAACTTCAGAGATATTGTTCCAGGTCGAGGGACCCTCAAGCAATAGCAGTGGATGCCCTGGTAACACCATGGGTGTTTCAATCGGTGTACGTGTTTCCTCCGCTTCCACTCATTCCAAAGGTGCTAAAAATCATAAGAAGAGCAAAGGTTCAGGTGATCCTCATTGCTCCGGACTGGCCAAGGAGGGCTTGGTATCCAGATCTTCAGGAATTACTCATAAGAGATCCCTGGCCTCTTCCTCTACGAGAGGATCTGTTACAGCAGGGGCCGTGTGTGTACCACGACTTACCGTGGCTACGTTTGACGGCTTGGCAGTTGAACGCCGGATCCTAGCCCGAAAGGGTTTTCCCAGTGAAGTTATTCCCACACTTCTTCAGGCTGGAAAAGGAGTAACGTCTAAACATTATCAACGTATCTTGGTGTGAATCCAAGAAGGCTCCTACGGAAGAATTTCAGCTAGGGCGTTTTCTCCATTTCCTGCAAGCAGGTGTGGATGCAGGTCTAAAGTTAGGCTCGATTAAAGTAAAATTTTCAGCCTTATCGGTTTTCTTTCAAAATACAATTGGCCTCCTTTCCAGAAGTTCAGACTTTCGTGAAAGGAGTTTTGCACATCCAACCTCCATTAAGCCCCCAGTGGCACCATGGGATCTTAACGTGGTATTGCATTTTCTTCAATCCCATTGGTTTGAACCTTTACAGAAGGTTGAGTTGAAATTTCTCACTTGGAAAGTGGTCATGCTATTGGCCATAGCATCCGCAAGGCGGGTGTCTGAGTTAGCGGCTTTGTCTCACAAGAGTCCTTATTTAATATTCCATGAGGATAGAGCGGAGTTGAGGACTCGTCAACAATTTCTGCCGAAAGTGGTTTCATCGTTCCACATGAACCAGCCTATTGTGGTACCAGTGGCTACTGACGCCTTCGCGGAGTCAAAATCTCTCGATGTAGTCAGGGCCTTGAAGATTTATGTCGCCAGAACGGCTCAACTTAGGAAAACGGAAGCTCTGTTTATCCTGTATGCTGCCAACAAGATTGGAACGCCTGCTTCAAAGCAGACTATTGCGCGCTGGATCTGCAATACGATTCAGCATGCTCATTCTACGGCTGGATTGCCGTTACTGAAATCAGTGAAGGCCCACTCTACCAGGAAAGTGGGCTCATCCTGGGCGGCTGCCCGCGGAGTCTCGGCATTACAACTCTGCCGAGCAGCTACTTGGTCGGGTTCAAACACTTTTGCGAAATTTTACAAGTTTGATACCCTGGCTGACGAGGACCTCATGTTTGGTCAATCGATGCTGCAGAGTCATCCGCACTCTCCTGCCCGTTCTAGAGCTTTGGTATAAACCCCATGGTTCTTGAAGTGTCCCCAGCATCCTCTAGGACGTATGAGAAAATAGGATTTTAATACCTACCTGTAAATCCTTTCCTCTTAGTCCGTAGAGGATGCTGGGCGCCTGTCCCAGTGCGGACTCTATCTGCAGTTGTTAGTTATGTTTACACATGGGTTGTGTTACGTTATGGTCAGCCTGTTGCTGACTTTGTTCATGCCGTTGACTGGAGTTTTCTGTTAAATGCCATGTTGTGCGGCGTGTTTGAGGTGTGAACTGGTGTATGTCCCACCTTAGTTAACAATAAATCTTTTCCTCTAAATGTCCGTCTCCCTGGGCACAGTTCCTATAACTGGAGTCTTGAGGAGGGGCATAGAGGGAGGAGCCAGTTCACACCCCTTTCAAAGTCTTAAAGTGCCCATGTCTCCTGCGGATCCCATCTGTACCCCATGGTTCTTGAAATGTCCCCAGCATCCTCTATGGACTAAGAGAAAATAATTTACCGGTAGGTATTAAAATCCTATTTTCCTACTCTCTCTGAACATTTGGGAGACTTGTTTTTTGGGTTGTCCCTGGATCCCGGAAGCGTGAGTGGATCTCCCATATCAGGATGGGCAGTGTAATGTAGGGATTGCCATCAACCATCGATGATTCCTAATCATCTATGGTTTATGGCCGATGTAGAATATTTTTGCCATCGATGAGTGAAAATCAAATGGTTTTCCTCCATCAATGGCATGACATAACCAAATATTTATATATATATATATATATATATATATATTTTAAATAGGAGCCTGGACACAAAGCACAGCTCTGCCACTGACACCCACAAAGCCATGCCCCAGAGGCCCTGATTGGCCTGCGGCTTGCTCAGTTCTAAAGTAGGGGATGACCATCGATAGCTGATATCATCAATGGTTCCCTTACAGATAGTTTCCCCCCATCGAGGTTAACCATCAATGGTACCATCGATGGTAACCATCGATGGATAACCTACCGATGGCCATCCCTAGTGTAATGCGAGGATTTGCAGATCTGTGGGGAGGGGCCAATTTGATGCGCTTCACATCATTTTGGCCCCGCCCCTTTTTTCCTAGACTTGTGATTCAGGGCATTAGGCTGTTGTGGGGGTGAAGCTTATTGACAGAGTGCCTTGCCCTGTCCCCTCAGTGGTCAGCTGCAAATCCTCTCTGGGCTTCTCCCAGATAAGATGATGGCATTTATTATCTTTTCCTATTTAGCTCTGGAAAGTTGATAGGGCAGGATGAGCATTGGGAGCCAGCGTGCTGCAGGGCAGACATACTGGAACAGGTATGGAGGTGGACCCACTTCATAGTGGGAGTGGCCTGCATGCAGCTTGTTTCAATGTTTCTACTCCTGCAGCATGCTGGCTACCTAAGCTCATCTGTGCTGTGAGCTCTCCGGTGATCAATATGGAAAAGATGGCGCATGCGCAGACGAGAGCTCTTACTACGCCCCTGCTGGTCCTGTTGCTCTAATTCAGGGATGGGGAACCTTTGGCTCTCCAGCTGTTGTTAAACTACACATACCAGCATGCCTTGCTACAGTTTTGCTATATGGTCATGCTAAAACTGTTGCAGGGCATGCTGGGATGTGTAGTTCAACAACAGCTGGAGGGCCAATGGTTCCCCATCCCTGCTCTAATTGTACAGTCACAAGTCATATTTACAGCTAAATAAAGATGCATAGTGCGAAAAGACAGGCAAACCATGTTTATGTCCAATTCTGGAAATTGCAGGTTATCGGCGGAGAGAGAGTGTGGGATATTACACTTATTTATAGTTTCTTATTCACTTATCCTTAGTGCGATCATATTTCTATATAAAACACTTTGGGGCTGATTCTACACCAAATGCAAAAGCGAATGTTTCAATATAATATATCAGCCAGTGCTACCTCGTACATTTAAACTATTTTTTCTGTTGTTCTAAACTGTATCATTATGTCACTTTGATGGTTCTCCCTACGAAATATTAATTATTGGGAGTAGAGTGATACTGTACTTCAGATAATAATTTCACCTACAGTTAAAGACAAGTCTTACTTGTCCTTGGCAGAAATAAGAGGTTATAGTGATTCCCTACAAGAGAAGGGAGATTTTGGTAGCTATATATACCATGCAAAATTAAAATCTGAATGACCTTATACTGTATGTGTGCTTAGAAGCACAGCTAGATATTTGTGGGCCCTGTAAAAATATATGTTCTAATCGTCTCTGTGTACTACCCATGGTTCTGAAGATACATATACAGAATATATTCATGCATAGATGTTGGAATGGTAAGGGGGGGGGGGGGGGGGCAAGTAAGCGCCCCCCCAAAAAAACATTTTAGAGGCGGCAGTCAATGTACTAGGTCGCTTGGTGCCATCTAGACTTACCATGGACAATGAGTCTGTAGACTCCAAGCAGATATAATCCCTTTCTGGATGTTCCACTTTCTCCCTCCCCACAGCCCTACTTCACCAGCCTCTGGGCCCCTCCTCCACCCTGCATCTTGATCCAACCCCTACAGTATTTGGCTAGTTACTCTGGTCTGCGCCCCTCTCACCTCTTACATCATATACAGTATTCCTTAATCCCCTCTTCACCATCAGCACTCTCTTCACCCTTCTCTCTCCCCACTTTGGGCCAAACTCCCCCCGTCCCATGCGCAGCACCACTTGACCCCCTGTACGGCACCCCCCGATCACCCACCAGTTTCAGCTGAAAATGTATCCTCTAAGAGGTAAGAGCCAGGACTGATTACCCTCAGGCAGGGTGAGAGCTATGAGTGGATCCTCCAAATTCCTCCCTGATAACAGCCACTCACTGTCTAATAAATGTGCATGTGCCATAGGTCTGCAACATAAAGTAATGTGACTATATACTGTATATCCACAGGGACGGGCTCCTTTTGGAGCACCTGTCCCTGGATTTCAACTGGGTATCTGTATATATACACTGCTCAAAAAAATAAAGGGATCACTAAAATAACACATCCTAGATCTGAATGAATGAAATATTCTTATTAAATACTTTGTTTTTTACATAGTTGAATGTGCTGACAACAAAATCACACAAAAATTATCAATGGAAATCAAATTTATTAACCCATGGAGGTCTGAATTTGGAGTCACACTCAAAATTTAAGTGGAAAAACACACTACAGGCGGATCCAACTTTGTTATAATGTCCTTAAAACAAGTCAAAATGAGGCTCAGTAGTGTGTGTGGCCTGCTTGCGCCTGTATGACCTCCCTACAACGCCTGGGCATGCTCCTGATGAGGTGGCGGATGGTCTCCTGAGGGATCTCCTCCCAGACCTGGACTAAAGCATCCGCCAACTCCTGGACAGTCTGTGGTGCATTGTGGCATTGGTGGATGGAGCGAAACATGATGTCCCAGATGTGCTCAATTGGATTCAGGTCTGGGGAATGGGCGGGCCAGTCCATAGCATCAATGCCTTCGTCTTGCAGGAACTGCTGACACACTCCAGCCACATGAGGTCTAGCATTGTCTTGCAGTAGGAGGAACCCAGGGCCAACCGCACCAGCATATGGTCTCACGAGGGGTCTGAGGACCTCATCTCGGTACCTAATGGCAGTCAGGCTACCTCTGGCGAGCACATGGAGGGCTGTGCGGCCCCCCAAAGAAATGCCACCCCACACCATTACTGACCCACTGCCAAACCGGTCATGCTGGAGGATGTTGCAGGCAGCAGAACGTTCTCCTTGGCATCTCCAGACTCTGTCATGTCTGTCACATGTGCTCAGTGAGAACCTGCTTTCATCTGTGAAGAGCACAGGGCGCCAGTGGCGAATTTGCCAATCTTGGTGTTCTCTGGCAAATGATAAACGTCCTGCACGGTGTTGGGCTGTAAGCACAACCCCCACCTGTGGGCGTCGGGCCCTCATACCACCCTCATTGAGTCTGTTTCTGATCGTTTGAGTAGACACATACACATTTGTGGCTTGCTGGAGGTCATTTTGCAGGGCTCTGGCAGTGCTCCTCCTGTTCCTCCTTGCACAAAGGCGGAGGTAGCGGTCCTGCTGCTGGGTTGTTGCCCTCCTACGGCCTCCTCCACGTCTCCTGATGTACTGGCCTGTCTCCTGGTAGCGCCTCCATGCTCTGGACACTACGCTGACAGACACAGCAAACCTTCTTGCCACAGCTCGCATTGATGTGCTATCCTGGATGAGCTGCACTACCTGAGCCACTTGTGTGGGTTGTAGGGAGGTCATACAGGCACGTGGAGGCCACACACACTACTGAGCCTCATTTTGACTTGTTTTAAGGACATTACATCAAAGTTGGATCAGCCTGAGGTGTGTTTTTCCACTTTAATTTTGAGGGTGACTCCAAATCCAGACCTCCACGGGTTAATAAATTTGATTTCTATTAATCATTTTTGTGTGATTTTGTTGTCAGCACATTCCACTATGTAAAGAACAAAGTATTTAATAAGAATATTTAATTCATTCAGATCTAGGATGTGTTATTTTAGTGTTCCCTTTATTTTTTTGAGCAGTGTATATACAGATGGAGCCCTGCTCATCTATCCCTTTAATAGATTCATTCTGAAATCCAACACATGTTTCAGGCAGCAGCCCTTCGTCAGGGATTGATATATATATATATATACATATATATATATACACGCCATATATATATATACCGTATATACTCGAGTATAAGTCGACCCGAATATAAGCCGAGGCACCTAATTTTACCACAAAAAACTGGGAAAAATTACTGACTCTAATATAAGCCTAATGTGGGAAATGCACGGTGCCAGGGGTTTTCATGCTCAGGGTGTCATGCTCGTTGCCAGGGATTTCATGCGGTAGGTGTTATGCTTGTTGCCAGGGGGTAATGTTTGTTTCTAGGATTGTGCCCCCAGTGCCACATATACCCCCAGTGACAGATATCTCCCCACAGTGCCAGATAAAAACATGCCCCCGTTGCTTTGCCCCCAGTAGTTATGCCCCTTCTTTGCCCCCAGTAGTTGTGCCCCCTCTTTCATTGCCCCCAGTAGTTATGCCCTCTCTTTCATTGCCCCCAGTAGTTATGCCCTCTCTTTCATTGCCCCCAGTAGTTATGCCCTCTCTTTCATTGCCCCCAGTAGTTATGCCCTCTCTTTCATTGCCCACAGTAGTTATGACCCCTCTTTCTTTGCCCCAGTAGTTGTGGTGCCCCCTTTCTTTGCCCCCAGTAGTTGTTGTGCCCCCTTTCTTTGCCCCCTGTTACTGTGCCCCCGTTGCAGCTTACAAACACACAAACACACACTAAAACAATACTTACCACTGCCCCGCTCCTGCTTCCCGACCGCTTCTTCTGCTGCTGCGCTGCTCAACTCCGTCTGTCCACCCGCTCCGTCTGGCCGCCGCTCCATCTGTCCACCCGCTCCGTCTGGCCGCCGCTCCATCTGTCCACCCGCTCTGTATGGTCGCCGCTCCGTCTGGCCGCCCGCGCCGGCGCCCGCTTCCCGGCACCCGATCATCTCTATGGGAGAGACGTCATGACGTCTCTCCCATAGCAACGCCGCACAGACACTAGAGGTCAATAATGACCTCTAGTGTCTGTCCCTGGAGCCGGCTGCAGCGGACGCCCACACAGCCCACGGCGTCTGCTGCAGCCGTTGACTCGAGTATAAGCCGAGGGGGGCTTTTATGAAAATGTATCTTGCCTCCACAAGCTGAAAACATTCTGGCACTCCTGCACACATGGGAAGGGAAATTTTGGTTTTGTTTTTTTTACTTTTCAGTTATTGTTTTTATTGCCAGATTCAGATCCAGAACTCATTATTAATATGTGGAACTGGCTGCAAATGATATAAATAACCTGCTTGTCGAATCATAAAAAAAACTTCATAAACATACTTGAATTTTTCAAATTCAAGACTGATTTAAAAATTGGGCTAAATTCCACAAAGTTGAGCACATTCAACAATGGTCAAGTCAGTTTGACCATGTTCAAGCTGAAAATTATATTGTAGCAGTTTCTAATGGAGAATGTATAAACAAAAGAAGATAAAGATTATAAGAAGCTGGCGGTGTAAAAGGGGTATCCCTTTTACACCGCCAGCTTCTTACATGTGTTATTGCACAGGAGCGTGTATAACCCATGTTGCTGTGCGGTGTAAAAGGGCCAAGTTGGAATAATCATGTGATCTCCAAGTGCCGCCCCCGCCGCGTCGCCGCTGACGTCACCAACCCGGCAATATGCCGGGAGGAAAACAGCGGCATAGAGGACCTGAGGTGGGTTGCAACCAGGAAGCACACGTGTCAGGGTCCTGGGTGCGACCCGCTATATTTGGTATAAAAGAGGTATAAATTGGGTGCACTCCAACCCTCCAAAATAATGTACCTGTATATTAAAATATTATTACTTTATTTCATATCATCAAAAAACACTGCATCTAGTTTATACTGTACCTTTAAAGACCTAACACATAACATACACTCATTTTTATTAATTATTTTTTGTATCTATGTAGATGTATTTTAATGAAATAATCAGCAAAATATTAAAACAATGATAAATAGAAAAAGTTAATATATATATAAAATCTCTCTATATAGGAAACAAGTGATTAAAAACAAGGCTTGATGTGTTTTGACAAAACTTTTTTATTTAGTTTCTTAAAATAAATGTCTCTGTGTATTGTTAGTGGTAAATTGTTACATTTGTGACATAGAAAGCAATTTGTATATCAGTATTTTGCAGTGTTGCAATAAGTAGCAATAAGACAGCAGATCCCTAACCACAGAGAACACACTCTTTATATTCCACTTCCAGTGGTATTCCGCTTATTCAGTAGCTTCTACATCCACATATCGTCATTTAGTTATTCTGTCATAGTTAGCTAATTGTTAATATGAAGAAATGTTTGTCTAATTGTCTGTATTGTTATTTACAATGGCACAGTAGGTGTGATGCTGCCCCCTTGGACAATTGTGTTACCCACCACCCTCCCCTTTTTATTTTTGTTTTCTTTCTTTCTTTTCTTTCTTTCTTTCTTGACATTACAGTTTGTTGATTTTTGCTTTGTTTTTGTGTTTTGCATTTTGTCATTAATTACCTGTTATATATACCAAGGAAACATTTGTTTTCTCTTCTTTTTCTGATACTAAAATAATGTCTTGCAAGTCTATACTGTCGAACAGGGCCATAACTAGGTGTGTGCCAGTGGTGCCAGGCACACAGCACAGATGTGCTGTGGGCACAGGACCACCAGCAACAACCGCCTGGCTGCTCCGCCACCACCACACTGTGGGGTCTGGCCCACGTCTCCCAGCCATCACAGCCCGGTGCCCAGCTGCATTGTCCGGCTCCGCTCCGCCCAGTGTGCTGGGAGAGATTATGCCCGCCCCCAGCCCACCCACAATACCCTGCACTGTGAAAAGCGCAACATAGGGCGTGAAGGAGAAGAGGAGAGGCCTGCCAGCTGATCACAGGTAAGTATAATACTTACACACTCTCTCACTCATTCTCTCTCAGACTCTGCCTGCCTAATGTGTAAAAAGGGGACTCTGCCTGCTTAATGTGTAAAAAAGGATGACTCTGCCTGCCCAATGTGTTAAAAAGGAGGACTCTGCCTGCCTAATGTGTTAAAAAGGGGGACTCTGCCTGCCTAATGTGTAAAAAGGGGGACTCTCTCTGCCTAATGTGTAAAAAAGGGGTCTCTGCCTGCCTAATGTGTAAAAAAGGTGGACTCTGCCTGCCTAATGTGTAAAAAAGGTGACTCTGCCTGCCTCATGTGTAAAAGGGGATTCTACCTGCCGTACTGAGTAAAATGGGGACTCTACCTGCCGTAATGTGTAAGAGGGAGCTCTACCTGATGCAATGTGTAAAAGGGAGTTCTGTGGGCATGCCCTATATTTTTTTTGGACGCACTGGCCCTGTTTTAGATATGGAGGTGGGGGGCGCTGATGCTGTTTCTTGCACACAGCACTAAAATGTCTAGTTATGGCACTGCTGTTGAAGAGTACAGTGTATACTGTCCCTCATGATTATAAATATGTGTTTATACAGTACTTTATTTTTCTTATGCGGACATTCTGTTTCCTCTTGATTGTCTATTTATCCTGCAATTGCTGCTAATTGTATTCTGTAAATTTGGATATGTTCATTAAAAACATGTTTTATAAAAATAAAAGAAAATGACACAGTAGTGAGTAATATAAATTTCTGCAAATGAGTTTCTAAACAATAGAAAGGAGAATTACAGAAACAAAAGAAACTTACACAGAACAGACTTAAATAATATAGGGGTACATTTATTAAGCAGTGATAAGAGCGGAGAAGTGAGCCAGTGGAGAAATTTCCCCATCACTTCTCCGCTCTTATCACTGCTTAGTAAATGTACCCCATAACTCTTTATAGTTTTGCAGGAGATTTGGGGTCATAGGGGGTTATTCAGAGATAAACGCAGATCGCTGCATATGCAGCCAGATCTGCGTTCATCTGTGCACATGCTGAGGGACAGCCAGCATGTGCGAGGCCGCCTCCCGATGCATCTAATCTAATTGCGGACGCATCAGAACTAAAGTTGACCCCTGGCAGTGCAGCCAGATGGTCAGCAGCCATCTTTTTTTTATCAGAGCGGCTGAGTGTGGCTTCATACAGCCGTCCCGAAAACAGTCCCAGACCGCCCCTGTTCGCCCTGCTCTGACTCCCAATGCCGCATTGCTGCCCTGAAAACGCCTGCCGCTTTCAATCACATTGCGATCGCATCCATCGGGGATCCACAATTTGTATGCCCGCACAGCCACTGTGCTACCACTGGCAAACTGCGCTGCGGGCCGCAATAGCAGCAGGGTCTGAATGACCCCATTGTCATTAACATGGACAGCACACTGGGATGTATTCAGAAGTTATACATTCACAATGTTGACAGTCATGATGTCAACACTGTTTAAAAGTCGAAAGGCAACATGTCAACATTCTCCGACTGTTGACAGGTGAAATGCCGACATTCAGGGTTAGCCTGGAGCATAAAGGGCCCACCAGGGGAATGCGGTTCTAGGGGCCCATTCTTAAGTGGTGTGGCCCGCTATTGCAGAGGCTTAGCCAACCATTAGAGATGACATAGGGGGTGCTTCAGATCTGATCCCACAGTGGGTGATCAGTGATAGACTGCGCATGCGTATGCACCGCAATGTGCACGTGCGTCGGCAAATAACAACAGCCTTCGCCGGACAGCAACAGGCTGGTGCAAACATTTCGATCACATGGGTGTTCGCAAGGTGATTGACAGGAAGAGGCCGTTTGTGGGTGGTAACTGACCGTTTTCTGGGAGTGTCAGGGAAAACGCAGGCGTGCCCAAGCGATTTCTGGGAGGGTGTGTGACATCAGCTCCAGCCCCGGCAAGCCCGTTCTCATCGAACTGGGCTGCGCACAGACTGCACACAGTGGAAAAATCATTTAATGGTGAGTGAGGTGTGAACGGATTTGCACCTGTCCGCTGACTGAGGGATTTTTTGCAGCTAGGCGTACACATGTGATTACACACTTGCACGTTGAATATACACTCCCCTTGGGCGGCGACTATATGAATGCAGCACAACAAATTTAGCAGTCCAGCGAACAGGTCTGAATCATCCCCTTAGTCTGAAGACAACATGAATACTATGGGGGTCATTCCGAGTTGTTTGCGCGCTAGCTGATTTTAGCAGCATTGCACACGCTAGGCCGCCGCCCTCTGGGAGTATATCTTCGCTTAGCAGAATTGCGAATAGAAAATTCTTAGCAGTTTCTGAGTAGCTCGAGACTTACTCCTACACTGCGATCATCTCAGCACGTTTCATTCCTGGTTTGACATCACAAACACGCCCTGCGTTCGGCCAGCCACTCCCCCGTTTCTCCAGACACTCCCGCGTTTTATCCTGGCACGCCTGCATTTTTCCGCACACTCCCAGAAAACGGTCAGTTTCCGCCCAGAAACACCCACTTCCTGTCAATCACACTCCGATCACTTCAACGATGAAAATTCTTCGTTCGGACGTGAGTAAATCTACTAAGTTTTGAGCTAAAATACTTAGCGCATGCGCACTGCGTACCATGCGCATGCGCATTTTCGCCTTAATCGCTCCGTTGTGAAAATTGGCAACGAGCGAACAACTCGGAATGACCCCCTATGTTCCCTTGGCCCATATATATAGTGGTGCTTTAAAGTGTGTGAACCCTTCAGAATTTTCTATATTTCTGATGCAATTTGGCCTAGAACTACCTGATCGTCCCACCAATAAGCAAAGCATACAATTACCAATATATGCATACCAAACATAACTATGCAATCAGTGGCGTATCTATAATGGCTGCAGTGTGCACACGGGCCCCTGGTTCCAGAGGGGGCCCACACCGCACACACTGCACCCATTTCTTCTATATTCTTACCTTTCTGGTGTCCGGGTGTGGGTCCCTCCTCTCCCGAGTCCCATAGCCGGCAACTGCAGCAGCGCTGTTAGCGCTCTGTCTGAGCACTAGAGACTCTGGCACACTGCCAGAGTCTACAGCGCATGCGTAGGTCTCCTGAAAAATGTCCGCCGCGCCATTTTTCCAGAGACTTGATCTGTAGACTCTGGCACTGTCCAGAGGGGGTCATTCCGAGTTGATCGTAGCTGTGCTCAATTTAGCACAGCTACAATCAGTCACACTGACATTCGGGGGGACACCCAGCACAGGACTAGTCCGCCAGTGCCGCCCCCCCCCCCCCCTGCAGAAGTGCAAAGGCATCGCACAGCGGCGATGCCTTTGCACTTCAAGAGTAGCTCCCGACCAGCGCAGCTTTAGCGTGCTGGCTGGGAGCTACTCGTCACTCCCCAGCCCGCAGCGGCTGCGTGTGATGTCAAGCAGCCGCCGCGGATCACCCCCCCCCCCCAACAGTCCGGCCACGCCTGCGTTGGCCGGACCGCAGCCCCTTAATGGCTGCTTAATGCCGCCGTCCAGCCCCCTCCCGCCCAGCGACCGCCTTTCTCTCAGGGGTGAGCCCTAGGCAACGACAGCCGGCGCATGCGCAGTTCCGACCCGATTGCTGCACTGCGAGAAACCCCAGAGTCTCTAGTGCTCAAACAGAGCGCTAACAGTGCTGCTGCCGGCTACGGGATGGGAGAGGAGGGGGCCCACACCCAGAGACCGCACATGGGTCCCCTCCTCTCTAGATACACCCCTGTATGGAATATTATTTATATGAGACAATAGTTTACTACTATATCTTCTCTTAAGATTTACATATCAGTTTGACATGTGTTGTAGACTAGAATTGAACAACAGAAATGTAGACCCATAGAAAACATGAACAATATTCTTGTGCCGTGTTCTTAGTATAGGAAAATATGATTACCCTGTGAGTACTAGAGCTGTGTCTGCTTCCCCCAGATCTCAGATGGGAGCCACAGAGTCTAGTTAGCTGTAGTCACAACCTGCTGACACCTCCTTGCTAAGTGACAAGACCAACTTCACAAATAGCATCCAGCTCTGATGACGCAGAGTAAATAGACATGCGGGGATAAATGTAGCGTAATCTCTTGTGTACACAATAAATTCAATTGATAGACCAACTTATATCCGGGGTTGGAGTAAACATTTATGTACTTTATATTTTTTTACTTTATTAGCCTGTAACTTTAAAGTTGTGACAACGGCGTTACCATAGAGGAATAATTATGGACGCAAGTTTAAATGCTGCAGGAGGCATGTGTAGGAAAAAGACACCTCCTGCCATCATTTTCGATCCGAGTGCTGCATCGGAAGATGCAGCATCAGATGACCAGTGTGACCATCGGTCATGATGTTGTCAGCATCGGATCCACCAGAACTGCTCATCCGGGGGCCAGGAAATCTGTGACCGAAGATGCAGACTGGGGCCTCTGCACTAACACATAATGGGAACAACATGTCGCCCATTTTCAGGAACCCTGGCCAGTTACACCAACCAGTATCGGATCTTGCCACGGGCAAGCAGGACTTTTTCCAAGGGCGCCGCCTTCCGGAGGGCGCCGCACCATGGCAAGATCCGCTACTGTGCCCCCCGCTGCCGCTGTGTCCCCCGCTGGTCCCCCGCTGTGAAGGGAACTAGACGCTATCCGTCTAGCTTCCCTTCGTGGAGAGGACCTTTGCTGTGCGGTGCGCGATGACGTCATTGCGCACTGCACAGCATTGTGGGACTGGCACAGACGCTAGGGCTCTAGTGTCTATGCTGTGCTATGGGAGAGACGTCATGACGTCTCTCCCATAGATCCGAGGAGAGGAGCAGCGCCGGCGGAGGTCTGCAACGGCCGGGACTCAGGAGCGGGGATTGTAAGTATTCTTTTTTTTTATTTTTTTTAAGCGGCGCTACTGGGGGCACAAATGGCGCTACTGTGGGGCACAAATGGCGCTACTGGGGGCACAAATGGGGGCACAACTCTACAGGGGGCGTAACTGACCATGCCCCTGTATGAAACCACGCCCCTATTTTCCGCCCGGGGCGCCACAAGGGCTAGAACCGGCCCTGACACCAACCACCCACCCCCAAACGGCAGCAACCTGTCAATTTTATCACACAGGACCCGTTCTGCACTGGGAATGTACGTAAACCATCGGTTATTCGTACATCTCTGAGTGAGACCCAATATTTCATGCAAGTCTTATATCTATTGTTAGAGGTCGGGACACGTACCATATACTGTATACGGTTTTGCTATTGATCACAATAAAAACTTGCTGATTATCCTACTTTGTTCCCCTTCCTTTCTCAAGCATTGACCTTACACGAAAGTCTGTTTACCGCTCCTGCTTATATGTTCTGCCACTTTACTATCAACATATACTGTACATGGACACATTGCCGTCACCCCTGAGTTTCATAATCCCGGGTGACGTAATGCCTACTGCACATGATCCGCCTCAAAACAGGCATCTGCCTGAGCGCGTACTGTATGTTACTAATCTTAGTCCTAATCTTAAGGCAAATCGAATTGCAATTTGATTGGTTAGCACCCTAATGTGGATTCTGTTGGTTTTGCAAAATACATGTTAAAAAAATTATCTTTTGTAAAATTGCATTTCACTCACACAGTGCTGTCCAAACCTTGAGTTCTGGCATGTCAAATCATAATACATACCTACTGTATACAAGGTACAGTATGTATGTGTTCTTGGACTCTTGTCCAGAAGTTCCCAAACTAGCTGCTGTGGCACCCTGGAGCACTGAGGAGCACTTGTAGGAGTGCCACGGATCGGTGGCCCAGGATCAAATCAATTTATTAATGGTCAATGTGAGACAAAACCAGTGCTGGTGGGTGCCAATCATAAACTATGTGGACATACAGAAGCACAACCACATCCACCATCACTTAACTGAAAATAAGGGAGAAATAGACCCACAATTTACTTAATTGAATCATTTCTGAAATTCTCAATAAGATACTTTTGGCCCAGTGGTGCCATGACAACAATGGTGAAACTCTAGGATGCTGTGATTCAAGAAGGTTTGGCAACTGCCTGCTCTAGATGGTTAAATGCAGATAGTCTACATGGTTCTTGGTGCAGTACACTACATTTCACATCATGCCATGCTGTATAGTCTGGTTTATACAGATGCCATTACTTAGAATGTAAGCTCTCACGAGTAGGGCCCTCTTCCCTCATGTGCTTATCCTTTTCTTACTTTAATAATCCTCAACTGCCCAAATCAAGCAGTTTTTTGGCCACCTGGAACTTCTCTGTCATTTACTGGTGTAGTTATGCTTAGTTACCCTGTACTTGTCCTATATTGTCTTCAACTGTAAGTCACTGTTTTCCTGTTTTGATTATGTGCATATATACTCTGTAATTGGGCGCTGCGGAACCCTTGTGGCGCCATATAAATAAAGGATAATAATAATAATAAAATGACTTTGGGGAATATAGTGTGTTGCACGAGTTTGCCTAAATGATTGCAATGTGCAATAAGTAGCAGATGGCTTTACTCTCATCCACTCACATAGCACGCTATGGGACAATACATCCCGCCACTTATCGCATGCATAGTTTTATGTATATTAACATCATATAAATGAATAAATGTGGATATTAACGCAAAGGACAGCTCTTCATGGAATAGCTGGGCATTGTGTTAATACTGCATTCACATTTATCCATGCATATGATGTTAATAAATACCACTATATATATATATATATATATATATATATATACTCACGTAATTCAAGGACCTTTCCCTTCCAGGACCTTTTTCAAGACAAAAGTTTCAGGCTGCCAAGCTTTGGTCTTGTAAAAGGGCCCGGAAAGGACCGAAACATTGACCTTGACTCTGTAATGATGTGAGGTTGGATTAAAAAATCACTTTTTTCATTATGGATAAGACTGGTCAGTGTATTCTTTAAAAAGAGTTTTTTATATTGGGACTCTGCCTGGATTGGAACGTCTCTGGATTATGCACCCCAGCGGATGTAGCTGATTAATTTGTGAGTGCAACTTTATGTATAAACTATATATTTAGGGAAAAGGAAAACAAGTTATAATTAGAGTAAAGTTTATAAAATTGATTTAAATTGGATTGATATTAAATATAGCAAATATATAGCAAAAATATAGCAAAAACAGCCCGGTACTGTATATACAGTAGGGTAGATAGTCAGATATACTTCTCAAATGTCATTGCACCTGACCGACAATACAGAACTTGTGATCTCAGTTATTTTTCCGACATGCTCCACAGTAACTCTGTCTGGTTAGTTCTGGTCACACTCTGTCACACATGATCTCACCTGCTTGATGAGAGCTGTTGGTTGTGGTCAGGTCTCACACTTCTTTAATCCCATTTAACTCTTTTCTGCAAAAATAAAAACAAATGGAGGCAATCGGGCTCACAAACCAATTCATGGCCTTGGATCTGTCCAGCTGGGGTCTGACTTGCTAAAACTCACTCCCAAACGCAGATCTGCTCTTCCCTCAGGAATCCTCAGCTCAGGTTACAGTCAGGATATATATAGCTGCTGACTCTCTGCTCACTATCTCAGATTCCAGCCTTTCACGGTAATTAACCACACATCTTCCAGATAGAGGTGCTCAAATAATTAGGATCCAAATGATTTAAATAATTAGCACACAGCACTATGCAATCAATATTTTGTATCTAGAACTTTATTGTTTTTAGTTTCAATTTAATAGGGAACAGATATGGAATTTGTCAAATGGCAGTTATGACGGGAATAATCGTGGGGAAACTTGTAGCTGTAACTAAATTTTGAAAACTCATTAGATACTGGATACAGCGGCGTAATAGGGCGGCAGTGCACCAGACACGGGCCCTGCCCCCCGTGAGCATGATGGTCCGCCACCACTATCCGTGTCCAATGCCATACATTCCAATATTTCACAGCTACAAAATGGTACAATTGAAAGAAATGTGTCTTTGCCACCCAGGGGCATATCAGCTAGAGAGGGCGTGTCAAACCCAACCCATGGGTTGTGTCTTTTCCTTCTCTCTTTTTCCACATTACAGGGGGACATAGCAGGCTGGTATCAGTGGAAGTGACAGATGGGGATGTGGCAGGCTGGTATCAGTGGTAGTTATAGAAGGGGACGTGGCAGGCTGGCATTAGTGGTAGTGATAGAAGGGGACGTGGCAGGCTGGCATCAGTAGTAGTGATATAATGGGACGTGGCAGGCTGGTATTAGTAGTAGTGGTATAAGGGGACGTGGCAGGCTGGTATCAGTGATAGTGATATAAGGGGATGTGGGAGGCTGGTATTAGTAGTAGTGATATAAGGGGCATGGCAGGCTGGTATTAGTAGTAGTGATATAAGGGCACGTGGGAGGCTGGTATTAGTAGTAGTGATATAAGGGGCATGGCAAGCTGGCATCAGTAGTAGTGATATAATGGGACGTGGCAGGCTGGTATCAGTGGTAGTGATATAAGGGGACATGGCAGGCTGGTATCAGTAGTAGTGATATAAGGGGAGGTGGGAGGCTGGTATCAGTAGTAGTGATATAAGGGGCATGGCAGGCTGGTATTAGTAGTAGTGATATAAGGGGACGTGGCAGGCTGGTATCAGTGGTAGTGATATAAGGGTACGTGGCAGGCTGGTATCAGTGGTAGTGATATAAGGGGATGTGGCAGGCTGGTATCAGTGATAGTGATATAAGGGGACGTGGGAGGCTGGTATTAGTAGTAGTGATATAAGGGGCGTGGCAGGCTGGCATTAGTAGTAGTGATATAAGGGGACGTGGCAGACTGGTATTAGTAGTAGTGATATAAGGGGATGTGGCAGGCTGGTATCAGTAGTAGTGATATAAGGGGAGGTGGCAAGCTGGTATCAGTAGTGGTAATAGGTGGCAGGCTGGTATCAGTAGTAGTAATAGGTGGCAGGCTGGTATCAGTAGTAGTAATAGGTGGCAGGCTGGTATCAGTAGTAGTAATAGGTGGCAGGCTGGTATCAGTAGTAGTAATAGGTGGCAGGCTGGTATCAGTAGTAGTGATATAAGGGGATGTGGCAGGCTGGTATCAGTAGTAGTGATATAAGGGGAGGTGGCAAGCTGGTATCAGTAGTAGTAATAGGTGGCAGGCTGGTATCAGTATAGTAGTAATAGGTGGCAGGCTGGTATCAGTAGTAGTAATAGGTGGCAGGCTGGTATCAGTAGTAGTAATAGGTGGCAGGCTGGTATTAGTAGTAGTAATAGGTGGCAGGCTGGTATCAGTAGTAGTAATAGGTGGCAGGCTGGTATCAGTAGTAGTAATAGGTGGCAGGCTGGTATTAGTAGTAGTGATATAAGGGGACGTGGCAGACTGGTATTAGTAGTAGTGATATAAGGGGACGTGGCAGGCTGGTATCAGTAGTAGTAATAGGTGGCAGGCCGGTATCAGTAGTAGTAATAGGTGGCAGGCTGGTATCAGTAGTAGTAATAGGTGGCAGGCTGGTATCAGTAGTAGTAATAGGTGGCAGGCTGGTATTAGTAGTAGTGATATAAGGGGACGTGGCAGGCTGGTATCAGTAGTAGTGATATAAGGGGATGTGGCAGGCTGGTATCAGTAGTAGTGATATAAGGGGAGGTGGCAAGCTGGTATCAGTAGTAGTAATAGGTGGCAGGCTGGTATCAGTAGTAGTAATAGGTGGCAGGCTGGTATCAGTAGTAGTAATAGGTGGCAGGCTGGTATCAGTAGTAGTAATAGGTGGCAGGCTGGTATCAGTAGTAGTAATAGGTGGCAGGCTGGTATCAGTAGTAGTAATAGGTGGCAGGCTGGTATCAGTAGTAGTGATATAAGGGGAGGTGGCAGGCTGGTATCAGTAGTAGTGATATAAGGGGAGGTGGCAGGCTGGTATCAGTAGTAGTGATATAAGGGGAGGTGGCAAGCTGGTATTAGTAGTAGTGATATAAGGGGAGGTGGCAGGCTGGTATTAGTAGTAGTGATATAAGGGGAGGTGGGAGGCTGGTATTAGTAGTAGTGATATAAGGGGCATGGCAGGCTGGTATCAGTAGTAGTGATATAAGGGGAGGTGGCAGGCTGGTATCAGTAGTAGTGATATAAGTGGAGGTGGCAGGCTGGTATCAGTAGTAGTGATATAAGGGGAGGTGGCAAGCTGGTATCAGTAGTAGTAATAGGTGGCAGGCTGGTGGGGGCCAGAGCTGAGAGGGGCCCATCTTCTTTTGTTGAAGTTACATGTGTTATATACATTTATCACCATTGGGTAGTACATAAGGGCCCTTACAAACTTTTGCCATGGTGCCTACAGTATATCTAGTTATACCCCTGGACCTGCTCAATGTAATGTGGTATAACATTAACAGGAGGGTATTATAATATTACATAATATGAGCTGAGGCACTGTAATGTGGCAAAGTATGAAGTGGAGGTACTATAGTGTAGCATATGAACTAGGGCACTGCATGTCCTGTATTGGGTACTGTGTTTTGTAATGTGTACTGGGGCCCTTCATTGTGGGGCATAATGTGAACTAGGGCATTTCTATGATTCGTAAAATAACCTAAAGCACTACTATGGGGCATAACATTAATTAAAGCACTGCTATGGTTCAGAAAATTAACTAGAGCACTAGTATAAGGCATACATATAACAGCTGCTGCAGAGAGGTGTCTCTCTAGAAGCAGGGGCCCCACAAAATGTTGCTATGAGGCCCACAAAGTGCTGGCTCCGCCCCTGAGGGGACATGGCAGGCTGGTATCAGTAGTAGTGATATAAAGGGACGCTGCAGGCTGGTACCAGTGACACTGTGACATTAATGTAGGCCCACATGAGAGGCAGGGCTGTAGAGAGCCATGCTGGGCCCCGGCAACGGGGGTTGCTTAGAAAAGGGGTGTGATGATGCCCTTTACTTTAAAAATATTAATCTAAACATGTAATTGCGGGGGTGCAATTTTAATGCTGGGGGGGGGGGGGCGGGGGAGGGCAACCGCTTCCTACCTTACTTGAATGGGAAGTGGGTCCCTCCGTCCCAGTCAGCGCGATCTATCCAGTGATATTTGGGAAGATGACTCTGTCCACTAGAGAGCAGACTCTGGCACAGTGCCATAGTATTTGCTCTCTATGTGCAGCGTCATATTCCTGAAGAGTTCACCAGGAAGAAGGCGCCGCTTATAGCCAGCAACATGTATACCTGAGGGGGGGGAGGGGGGGGGGTATCTGATCCGGGCCCCTCCAGTAGCCCGGGGAATTTGCCCACCCCCACCACCTCTCTGTGCCACTGATGACTGGTTTTAGGGGCAGTAATGTAGGGGAACATTGGGGTGGAACATTATAGTAAACTTTGAATGACAATATGAAAACAAAGCAGGCAATTTTTCATATACTGTATACTGTACATTAAAAAGGCGCAAAGATCGGACATGAAATGTATCAAATGTACATTATAGCAATCTTTATGGACATACAGTATATCCTCATTGTTCAGTCCAAACATGTAGTACCTGTGTCTGAAAACTGAGACAACGCTCTGATAACAGCCTGCATATGTCATTAGGCTGAAAAATTCCTAAACCAGTGCAAAATATAATGACTCATTAACCTATTTGCAGCACAGACGCTGTGATTGCCAAACAGCCGTACAACACTCATGATCTGTCTGTGGGCAGATACAGTATATATTTGATTCAGAATTGTACTTCCAGATAGTAGTAGTAGGTTACAACAATGTCTTCAGTAGTTATTGGCATACTGTACACATATATACAGTAGGTTCAGACTAGTGATGAGCGGGTTCGGTTCCTCGGAATCCGAACCCCCCCCTGAACTTCACCCTTTTTACACGGGTCCGAGGCAGACTCGGATCCTCCCGCCTTGCTCGGTTAATCCGAGCGCGCCCGAACGTCATCATCCCGCTGTCGGATTCTCGTGAGATTCGGATTCTATATAAGGAGCCGCGCGTCGCCGCCATTTTTCACTCGTGCATTGGAAATGATAGTGAGAGGACGTGGCTGGCGTCCTCTCACTTTGTTTCAGGGGGCTGCAGTGCAAACATCTTTATTCTGGGGACCAGCAGTATTATAGGAGGAGTACAGTGCAGAGTTTTGCTGACCAGTGACCACCAGTATTATACGTTGTCTGCCTGAAAAACGCTCCATATCTGTGCTCAGTGTGCTGCATATATCTGTGCTCACACTGCTTTATTGTGGGGACTGGGGACCAGCAGTATTATATAGGAGGAGTACAGTGCAGAGTTTTGCTGACCAGTGACCACCAGAATTATACGTTCTCTGCCTGAAAAACGCTCCATATCTGTGCTCAGTGTGCTGCATATATCTGTGCTCACACTGCTTTATTGTGGGGACTGGGGACCAGCAGTATTATATAGGAGGAGTATAGTGCAGAGTTTTGCTGACCAGTGACCACCAGTATTATACGTTCTCTGCCTTAAAAACGCTCCATATCTGTGCTCAGTGTGCTGCATATATCTGTGCTCACACTGCTTTATTGTGGGGACTGGGGACCAGCAGTATTATATAGGAGGAGTACAGTGCAGAGTTTTGCTGAGCAGTGACCACCAGTATTATACGTTCTCTGCCTGAAAAACGCTCCATATCTGTGCTGCATTGTAGTATATAGTAGGAGTACAGTGCATAATTTTTCTGACCACCAGTATATAATATATAGGAGCACGGTACAGTAGGCCGCTGCTCTACCTACCTCTGTGTCGTCAAGTATACTATCCATCCATACCTGTGGTGCATTTCAGTTTTGCACAGTTTGCTGACCACCAGTATATAATATATAGCAGTACGGTACATTAGGCCACTGCTCTACCTTCCTCTGTGTCGTCAAGTATACTATCCATCCATACCTGTGGTGCATTTCAGTTTTGCACAGTTTGCTGACCACCAGTATATAATATATAGCAGTACGGTACAGTAGGCTACTGCTCTACCTACCTCTGTGTCGACAAGTATACTATCCATCCATACCTGTGGTGCATTTCAGTTTTGCACAGTTTGCTGACCACCAGTATATAATATATAGCAGTACGGTACAGTAGGCCACTGCTCTACCTACCTCTGTGTCGTCAAGTATACTATCCATCCATACCTGTGGTGCATTTCAGTTTTGCACAGTTTGCTAACCAGCAGTATATAATATATATCAGTACGGTACAGTAGGCCACTGCTCTACCTACCTATGTGTCGTCAAGTATACTATCCATCCATACCTGTGGTGCATTTCAGTTTTGCACAGTTTGCTGACCACCAGTATATAATATATAGCAGTACGGTACAGTAGGCCACTGCTCTACCTACCTCTGTGTCGTCAAGTATACTATCCATCCATACCTGTGGTGCATTTCAGTTTTGCACAGTTTTCTGACCACCAGTATATAATATAAAGCAGTACGGTACAGTAGGCCACTGCTCTACCTACCTCTGTGTCGTCAAGTATACTATCCATCCATACCTGTGGTGCATTTCAGTTGTGCGCAGTATATATAGTAGTAGGCCATTGCTATTGATACTGGCATATAATTCCACACATTAAAAAATGGAGAACAAAAATGTGGAAGGTAAAATAGGGAAAGATCAAGATCCACTTCCACCTCGTGCTGAAGCTGCTGCCACTAGTCATGGCCGAGACGATGAAATGCCATCAACGTCGTCTGCCAAGGCCGATGCCCAATGTCATAGTAGAGAGCATGTAAAATCCAAAACACAAAAGTTCAGTAAAATGACCCAAAAATCAAAATTAAAAGCGTCTGAGGAGAAGCGTAAACTTGCCAATATGCCATTTACGACACGGAGTGGCAAGGAACGGCTAAGGCCCTGGCCTATGTTCATGGCTAGTGGTTCAGCTTCACATGAGGATGGAAGCCCTCATCCTCTCGCTAGAAAAATGAAAAGACTTAAGCTGGCAAAAGCACTCAAAGAACTGTGCGTTCTTCTAAATCACAAATCCCCAAGGAGAGTCCAATTGTGTCGGCTGCGATGCCTGACCTTCCCAACACTGGACGGGAAAAGGTGGCGCTTTCCACAATTTGCACGCCCCCTGCAAGTGCTGGAAGGAGCACCCGCAGTCCAGTTCCTGATAGTCAAATTGAAGATGTCACTGTTGAAGTACACCAGGATGAGGATATGGGTGTTGCTGGCACTGAGGAGGAAATTGACAAGGAGGATTTTGATGGTGAGGTGGTTTGTTTAAGTCAGGCACCCGGGGAGACACCTGTTGTCCGTGGGACAAATATGGCCATTGACATGCCTGGTCAAATTACAAAAAAAAAATCACCTCTTCGGTGTGGAATTATTTTAACACAAATGCGGACAACAGGTGTCAAGCCGTGTATTGCCTTTGTCAAGCTGTAATAAGTAGGGGTAAGGACGTTAACCACCTCGGAACATCCTCCCTTATACGTCACCTGCAGCGCATTCATCATAAGTCAGTGACAAGTTCAAAAACTTTGGATGACAGCGGAAGCAGTCCACTGACCACTAAATCCCTTCCTCTTGTAACCAAGCTCCTGCAATTCACACCACCAACTCCCTCAGTGTCAATTTCCTCCTTACACAGGAAAGCCAATAGTCCTGCAGGCCATGTCACTGTCAAGTCTGACGAGTCCTCTCCTGCCTGGGATTCCTCAGATGCATCCTTGAGTGTAACACCTCCTGCTGCTGGCGCTGCTGTTGCTGCTGCTGGGAGTCGATCGTCATCCCAGAGGGGAAGTCGGAAGACCACTTGTACTACTTCCAGTAAGCAATTGACTGTCCAACAGTCCTTTGCGAGGAAGATGAAATATCACAGCAGTCATCCTGCTGCAAAGCGGATAACTCAGGCCTTGGCAGCCTGGACGGTGAGAAACGTGTTTCCGTTATCCACCGTTAATTCACAGGCAACTACAGACTTGATTGAGGTACTGTGTCCCCGGTACCAAATACCATCTAGGTTCCATTTCTCTAGGCAGGCGATACCGAAAATGTACACAGACCTCAGAAAAAGAGTCACCAGTGTCCTAAAAAATGCAATTGTACCCAATGTCCACTTAACCACGGACATGTGGACAAGTGGAGCAGGGCAGACTCAGGACTATATGACTGTGACAGCCCACTGGGTAGATGTATTGCCTCCCGCAGCAAGAACAGCAGCGGTGGCACCAGTAGCAGCATCTCGCAAACGCCAACTCGTTCCTAGGCAGGCTATGCTTTGTATCACCGCTTTCCAGAAGAGGAACACAGCTGACAACCTCTTACGGAATCTGAGGAACATCATCGCAGAATGGCTTAGCCCAAATGGACTCTCCTGGGGATTTGTGACATCGGACAACACCAGCAATATTGTGCGTGCATTACAATTGGGCAAATTCCAGCACGTCCCATGTTTTGCACATACATTGAATTTGGTGGTGCAGAATTATTTAAAAAACGACAGGGGCGTGCAAGAGATGCTGTCGGTGGCCCGTAGAATTGCGGGACACTTTCGGCATTCAGCCACCGCGTGCCGAAGACTGGAGCACCAGCAAACAGTCCTGAACCTACCCTGCCATCATCTGAAGCAAGAGGTGGTAACGAGGTGGAATTCAACCCTCTATATGCTTCAGAGGATGGAGGAGCAGCAAAAGGCCATTCAAGCCTATACATCTGCCCACGATATAGGCAAAGGAGGGGGAATGCACCTGACTCAAGCGCAGTGGAGAATGATTTCAACGTTGTGCAAGGTTCTGCAACCCTTTGAACTTGCCACATGTGAAGTCAGTTCAGACACTGCCAGCCTGAGTCAGGTCATTCCCCTCATCAGGCTTTTGCAGAAGAAGCTGGAGACATTGAAGGAGGAGCTAAAACAGAGCGATTCCGTTAGGCATGTAGGACTTGTGGATGGAGCCCTTAATTCGCTTAACCAGGATTCACTGGTGGTCAATCTGTTGAAATCAGAGCACTACATTTTGGCCACCGTGCTCGATCCTAGATTTAAAACCTACGTTGTATCTCTCTTTCCGGCAGACACAAGTCTGCAGAGGTTCAAAGACCTGCTGGTGAGAAGATTGTCAAGTCAAGCGGAACGTGACCCGTCAACATCTCCTCCTTCACATTCTCCCGCAACTGGGGGTGCGAGGAAAAGGCTAAGAATTCCGAGCCCACCCGCTGGCGCTGATGCAGGGCAGTCTGGAGCGAGTGCTGACATCTGGTCCGGACTGAAGGACCTGCCAACGAAAACTGACATGTCGTCTACTGTCACTGCATATGATTCTCTCACCATTGAAAGAATGGTGGAGGATTATATGAGTGCCCGCATCCAAGTAGGCACGTCAGACAGTCCGTACGTATACTGGCAGGAAAAAGAGGCAATTTGGAGGCCCTTGCAGAAACTGGCTTTATTTTACCTAAGTTGCCCTCCCTCCAGTGTGTACTCCGAAAGAGTGTTTAGTGCAGCCGCTCACCTTGTCAGCAATCGGCGTACGAGGTTACTTCCAGAAAATGTGGAGAAGATGATGTTCATCAAAATGAATTATAAGCAATTCCTCCGTGGAGACATTCACCAGCAATTGCCTCCAGAAAGTACACAGGGACCTGAGATGATGGATTCCAGTGGGGACGAATTAATAATCTGTGAGGAGGGGGATGTACACAGTGAAAGGGGTGAGGAATCGGACGATGAGGAGGAGGTGGACATCTTGCCTCTGTAGAGCCAGTTTGTGCAAGGAGAGATTGATTGCTTCTTTTTTGGTGGGGGCCCACACCAACCAGTCATTTCAGTCACAGTTGCGTGGCAGACCCTGTCGCTGAAATGATGGGTTTGTTAAAGTGTGCATGTCCTGTTTATGCAACATAAGGGTGGGTGGGAGGGCCCAAGGACAATTCCATCTTGCACATCTTTTTTCTTTCATTTTTCTTTGCATCATGTGCTGTTTGGGGACTATTTTTTTGAAGTGCCATCCTGCCTGACACTGCAGTGCCACTCCTAGATGGGCCAGGTGTTTGTGTCGGCCACTTGTGTCGCTTAACTTAGCCATCCAGCGACCTTGGTGCACCTCTTTTTTTCTTTGCATCATGTGCTGTTTGGGGACTATTTTTTTGAAGTGCCATCCTGTCTGACACTGCAGTGCCACTCCTAGATGGGCCAGGTGTTTGTGTCGGCCACTTGGGTCACTTAGCTTAGTCACACAGCTACCTCATTGCGCCTCTTTTTTCTTTGCATCATGTGCTGTTTGGGGACTATTTTTTTGAAGTGCCATCCTGTCTGACACTGCAGTGCCACTTCTAGATGGGCCAGGTATTTGTGTCGGCCACTTGGGTCGCTTCGCTTAGTCACACAGCTACCCCATTGCGCCTCTTTTTTTCTTTGCATCATGTGCTGTTTGGGGACTATTTTTTTGAAGTGCCATCCTGTCTGACACTGCAGTGCCACTCCTAGATGGGCCAGGTGTTTGTGTCGGCCACTTGGGTCGCTTAGCTTAGTCATCCAGCGACCTCGGTGCAAATTTTAGGACTAAAAATAATATTGTGAGGTGTGAGGTGTTCAGAATAGACTGAAAATGAGTGGAAATTATGGTTATTGAGGTTAATAATACTATGGGATCAAAATGACCCCCAAATTCTATGATTTAAGCTGTTTTTGAGGGGTTTTTGTAAAAAAACACCCGAATCCAAAACACACCCGAATCCGACAAAAAATTTTCAGGGAGGTTTTGCCAAAACGCGTCCGAATCCAAAACACGGCTGCGGAACCGAATCCAAAACCAAAACACAAAACCCGAAAAATGTCCGGTGCACATCACTAGTTCAGACCTAACTGCACAGTGTAAATGAAAGATTGACACACTGGATATCTGTGGGCACAAAACTGCCCTACTAGGTGACAGTGCTAAATCACACAAACAGGTTATTATTGAAACATGTATATACTCTACAAGTGTGTGATTTAGCACTGTCACCTGGTAGGGTAGTTTTGCATTCTGGTGGTCAGTCCGAGTTGTTCGCTCGCTAGCAGTTTTTAGCAGCCGTGCAAACGCTATGCCGTCTCCCACTGGGAGTGCATTTTAGCTTAGCAGAAGTGCGAACGAAAGGATCGCAGAGCGGCGGCAAACTTTTTTTGTGCAGTTTTAGAGTAGCTCAAAACCTACTCAGCGCTTGCAATCACTTCAGACTGTTCAGTTCCTGTTTTGACGTCACGAACATGCCCTGCATTCGCCCAGCCACGCCTGCGTTTTTCCTGGCACGCCTGCATTTTTCCTAACACTCCCTGAAAACGCTCAGTTGACACCCAGAAACGCTCACTTCATGTCAATCACTCTGCGGCCAGCAGTGCGACTGAAAAGCTTCACTAGACCTTGTGTGAAACTGCATCGTTCGCTGCAATAGTACGACGCGCGTGCGCATTGCGCCGCATACGCATGTGCAGAAGTGCCTTTTTTTGCCTCATTGCTGCATAGCGAACAAATGCAGCTAGCAATCAACTCGGAATGACCCCCTATATGTCCATGTGCCCACAGATATCCCGACAGACGGCATTCCGATCGAAAGTAGGCTGGGCCGAGATAGTCTTATGTGGCCAATACACTTGTGAGATATCAGGTACAATCCTTCGATTTCGACCGCATCTGTGAGATTAATCGCAGGATTGTATGCACATTTTAGGTACCATGCAATGCTTTGTGTGGGCATGCCGCTCGAATGTCACGTCTCATATTATGTGCTGCACTTAATATTCATCGCATTGCAGTGCGATCGCATGTGTTGTTTTTAACACATCACACCTGAACTGCCGGTGCGATGCCCCGCGATGTCGCGTCGTGGGGCATCGCACAAGTGTATGGGCACCATTAGGCTGCGGGGCAGATTTGGGTTAGGCTGAAGGGAGGGAGGGTTAGGCAGGGTCGGACTGGCCCACAGGGGTACAGAGGAAACCTCCGGTGGGCCCCAATGCCTGCGGGCCCACCTTATCATCTAGGGTCCATGTTCTAGACTCTGTACTTGAGTTATACATATCTCTATATACTGCATAGGGCTATGGTGTATTCACTACAGAGCATTGCTGTTATTATCATGCCTGCACTAGCAGTATTTGCTGAGCTACGTAGCATGCCTGGCCGGAAAGAAGGGAGAAATTGCAGCCTGGCTAATCTCCTCTCCGTGAAAACACCTGACACCGGCGGTCCGCTCACCACCGCCAGCTGCTCGCGGGTCAGTCAATAGCTGATGACTGCCCGCCCCTGGCAAGCAGCTGCAATTAATAAACGTGGAGCCGGTGTTGGTCCGATGACATGTGCTAGGCCCAACCCTCCTAAAGAAGTGGGCATGGTTATAAAACCACCAGGGCCCACCGGTGAATCCCCCGGAACCCCGGAAGACTACTCCGAGCCTGGTGGAGACCATGCAGACTAACTGGCATTAAGCCAAAAAGGTTAGCAGTTGTTGGAATAAAGAGAGGAAATGACCCACTGCCTCTCCCCAGCATCACCCACTGCACGTCACCCACTGCCTCTCCCAAGCGTCACCCACTGCATATCCCATTGCCTCTCCCCAGCGTTACCCACTGCACGTCACCCATTGCCTCTCCCCAGCGTCACCCACTGCATGTCACCCACTGCCTCTCCGCAGTGTCAGCATCACCACTGCCTCTCCCCAGCATCACCCACTGCATGTCACCCACTGCCTCTCCCAAGCATCAATGTCACCACTGCCTCTCCCCAGCTTCACCCACTGCATGTCACCCACTGCCTCTCCTCAGCGTCGCCACTGCCTCTCCCCAGCATCACCCACTGCATGTCACCGACTGCATCTCCCCAGCGTCACCCACTGCCTCTCCCCAGCATCACCACTGCCTCTGCCCAGTGTCACCCACTGCATGTCACCCACTGCCTTTCCCCAGCGTCACCCACTGCATGTCACCGACTGCCTCCACCCAGAGTCAGCATCACCACTATATCTCCCCAGCGTCACCCACTGCCTGTCACCCACTGCCTCTACCCAGCATCACCCACTGCATGTCACGCACTGCCTCGCCCCAACGTCACCCACTGCATGCAGAGCCGGCCATAGGCATAGGCAAACTAGGCAATTGCCTAGGGCATTTGATATTCCTAGGGGCATCAGCAGCTTCTGCTGATTAAAATGATATGCGACATGCCTATATTCTGTTTGTAGCATTTCATATGCAGATACAGCCACAGTTTCACACAGTATATAGGCATGCTGCATATCATTTTCATCGGCAGAAGCGGCTTATGCATCCTAGCCACATAGCAATGCAAATAAGATGCATTTTCATTAAAAAAAAAACGTTAGCATTGAGGCAAGATTTATGAGGACACATCTGTATCCAGGCAGAGGCAGAGGTCACAGTGTTAGTGGCAGTGTGAGTGTTGTGTGCATGTGAGTGGGTTGGTTGTGCAGTAGTGTTCAGAATATGTGTAAGGAGCATTATGTGTGTTATGTAAAAATGCATTAATAATGTGCAACATATGTGTAAGGGGCAATATGTGTGTCATTATGTGTATAAGGGCATTAATAATGTGCAGCATATGTGTAACAGGGTACTACTGTATGTGTCATTATGTGTATAGGGGCACTAATAATGTGCAGCAAATGTGTAGGGGGCATTATGTGTGTCATTATGTGTATAAGGGCATTAATAATGTGCGGCATATGTGTAAGGGACATTATGTGTAAAGGGCATTAATAAAGGTTGTCATAATGTGTAAGGTGCATTATGTTTATAAGGACATTAATAATGTATCTCATATGTGTTAGGGGCATTACTAATGTGTGGCATTATGTGTTTAAGGTGCTCTACTATGTGGCGTTGCGTATAGAAAGGGCACTACTGTGTCGTCTACTGTGAATAAAGAGCAATAAGGTGTGGTGTAATGTGAATAAGGAGCAATTCATTGTGCTGTAATGTGAATAAGGGGCTCTACTGTGACGTTTATAAGGTAAAGTAATACTACTGTGGGATGTAATATGAATCATGGAAAGTATCGCATGATCAAATGTGAATAAAGTGCAGTACTGTGTGGCGTAATTGGAATTGGGGTTACTATTGTGTGGCCATGCCCCTTGCCAGCAAAAACACACCCCTTTTTGGGCTGTGCGCCAAATGTGTGAACTGTTCCTATTTAAAATTTAGGGGTTACAAACACCAAAATAAGGACTGCTATGGATGAGTGGTGATGGTGCTGGAAAAGAAGTGCAAGGTCAGAGGCGGAACCAGCGGTGGTGCTAGGGGGCACCAGCCAAAATCTTGCCTAGGGCATCATATTGGTTAGGGCCGGCTCTGACTGCATGTCACCCACTACCTCTCTCCAGCATCACCAAAGCCTCTCTGCAGTGTCACCCACTGCCTCTCCCCAGTGTCACCCACTGCATGTCACCCACTGCCTCTCCCCAGCATCAGCATCTCCATCACCACTGCCTCTCCCCATCGTCACCCACTGCCTGTCACCCACTGCCTCTCCCAGCGTCACCCACTGCCTCTCCTAAGCATCACCCACTGCATGTCACCCACTGCCTCTCCCCAACATCACCACTGTCTCTCCCCAGCATCACCAACTGCATATCACCCACTGCATGTCACCCTATGCCTCTACCCAGAGTCAGCATCACCACTGCCTCTATCCAGCATCACCCACTGCCTGTCAGCCACTGCCTCTGCCCAGCATCACCCACTGCATGTCACTCACTACCTCTCCCCAGTGTCAGTGTCACCACTGCCTCTCCCCAGTGTCACCCACTGCATGTCACCCACTGCCTATCCCCAGCGTCAGCGTCACCACTGCCTCTTCTCAGCGTCACTCACTGCATGTCACCCACTGCCTCTCCCCAGTGTCACCCACTGCATGTCACCTACTGCCTCTAGACAGACTCAGTGTCACCACTGCCTTTCTCCAGTGTCACTCACTGCATGTTACCCACTGCCTCTCCCCAGCATCAGTGTCACTACTGCCTCTCCCCAGTATCATGTTACCCACTGCCTCTCCCCAGCGTTACTCACTGCATGTCACCCACTGCCTCTCCCCAGTATCAGTATCATCACTGCCTCTCCCCAGCATCAGCCACTGCATGTCACCCACTGCCATACTTGCCTACCTGACCCTCTCCATGAGGGAGAAAATGCTCTGTTCCTGGACTTTCCTGGTAATGTATGATTGCCATCACCTGTGGTGAGCTAGTTAATTGATAAGAAAGGTGTTTCCCCACAGGTGATGACAATCATACATTACCAGAAAAGTCCAGGAACAGAGCATTTTCTCCCTCATGGAGAGGGTCAGGTAGGCAAGTATGCCACTGCCTCTCCCCAGTGTCACCCACTGCATGTCACCTACTGCCTCTCCCCAGTATCATGTTACCCACTGCCTCTCCCCAGCGTTACTCACTGCATGTCACCCACTGCCTCTCCCCAGTGTCACCCACTGCATGTCACCCACTGCCTATCCCCAGCGTCAGCGTCACCACTGCCTCTTCTCAGCGTCACTCACTGCATGTCACCCACTGCCTCTCCCCAGTGTCACCCACTGCATGTCACCTACTGCCTCTAGACAGACTCAGTGTCACCACTGCCTTTCTCCAGTGTCACTCACTGCATGTTACCCACTGCCTCTCCCCAGCATCAGTGTCACTACTGCCTCTCCCCAGTATCATGTTACCCACTGCCTCTCCCCAGCGTTACTCACTGCATGTCACCCACTGCCTCTCCCCAGTATCAGTATCATCACTGCCTCTCCCCAGCATCAGCCACTGCATGTCACCCACTGCCATACTTGCCTACCTGACCATCTCCATGAGGGAGAAAATGCTCTGTTCCTGGACTTTCCTGGTAATGTATGATTGCCATCACCTGTGGTGAGCTAGTTAATTGATAAGAAAGGTGTTTCCCCACAGGTGATGACAATCATACATTACCAGAAAAGTCCAGGAACAGAGCATTTTCTCCCTCATGGAGAGGGTCAGGTAGGCAAGTATGCCACTGCCTCTCCCCAGTGTCACCCACTGCATGTCACCTACTGCCTCTCCCCAGTATCATGTTACCCACTGCCTCTCCCCAGCGTTACTCACTGCATGTCACCCACTGCCTCTCCCCAGTGTCACCCACTGCATGTCACCCACTGCCTATCCCTCATGGAGAGGGTCAGGTACAGAGGCAGAACTCTGGGAGGCAACGGAGTCATCTGCCGCCGGGCTCCTGCTCTGAAGGGGGGCACCTCTCCTTCCATTCTGTGACACCATTGAATTAAGTTAATTGATAGCTGTCACTGGTTTTCATTGGACGACTTCCTCACTGGTCCCTGCACCTTACACATCACACCCTCTTTATTATACTGAATATACTAGTGATGAGCGGGTTCGGTTCCTCGGAATCCGAACCCCCCCGAACTTCACCCATTTTACACGGGTCCGAGGCATACTCGGATTCTCCCGTATTGCTCGGTTAACCCGAGCGCGCCCGGACGTCATCATCCCGCTGTCGGATTCTCGCGAGATTCGGATTCTATATAAGGAGCCGCGCGTCGCCGCCATTTTTCACTCGTGCATTGGAAATGATAGTGAGAGGACGTGGCTGGCGTCCTCTCACTTTGTTTCAGGGGGCTGCAGTGCAAATATCTTTATTCTGGGGACCAGCAGTATTATAGGAGGAGTACAGTGCAGAGTTTTGCTGACCAGTGACCACCAGTATTATACGTTGTCTGCCTGAAAAACGCTCCATATCTGTGCTCAGTGTGCTGCATATATCTGTGCTCACACTGCTTTATTGTGGGGACTAGGGACCAGCAGTATTATATAGGAGGAGTACAGTGCAGAGTTTTGCTGATCAGTGACCACCAGTATACGTTGTCTGCCTGAAAAACGCTCCATATCTGTGCTCAGTGTGCTGCATATATCTGTGCTCACACTGCTTTATTGTGGGGACTGGGAACCAGCAGTATTACATAGGAGGAGTACAGTGCAGAGTTTTGCTGACCAGTGACCACCAGTATTATACGTTCTCTGCCTGAAAAACGCTCCATATCTGTGCTCAGTGTGCTGCATATATCTGTGCTCACACTGCTTTATTGTGGGGACTGGGGACCAGCAGTATTATATAGGAGGAGTACAGTGCAGAGTTTTGCTGACCACCAGTATATAATATATAGCAGTACGGTACAGTAGGCCACTGCTCTACCTACCTCTGTGTCGTCAAGTATACTATCCATCCATACCTGTGGTGCATTTCAGTTTTGCACAGTTTGCTGACCACCAGTATATAATATATAGCAGTACGGTACAGAAGGCCACTACTCTACCTACCTCTGTGTCGTCAAGTATACTATCCATCCATACCTGTGGTGCATTTCAGTTTTGCACAGTTTGCTGACCACCAGTATATAATATATAGCAGTACGGTACAGTAGGCCACTGCTCTACCTACCTCTGTGTCGTCAAGTATACTAGTATCCATCCATACCTGTGGTGCATTTCAGTTGTGCGCAGTATATATAGTAGTAGGCCATTGCTATTGATACTAGCATATAATTCCACACATTAAAAAATGGAGAACAAAAATGTGGAGGGTAAAATAGGGAAAGATCAAGATCCACTTCCACCTCGTGCTGAAGCTGCTGCCACTAGTCATGGCCGATCGATGAAATGCCATCAACGTCGTCTGCCAAGGCCGATGCCCAATGTCATAGTAGAGAGCATGTAAAATCCAAAAAACAAAAGTTCAGTAAAATGACCCAAAAATCAAAATTAAAAGCGTCTGAGGAGAAGCGTAAACTTGCCAATATGCCATTTACGACACGGAGTGGCAAGGAACGGCTGAGGCCCTGGCCTATGTTCATGGCTAGTGGTTCAGCTTCACATGAGGATGGAAGCACTCATCCTCTCGCTAGAAAACTGCAGTGCCACTCCTAGATGGGCCAGGTGTTTGTGTCGGCCACTTGGGTCGCTTAGCTTAGTCACACAGCTACCTCATTGCGCCTCTTTTTTTCTTTGTATCATGTGCTGTTTGGGGACTCTTTTTTTGAAGTGCCATCCTGTCTGACACTGCAGTGCCACTCCTAGATGGGCCAGGTGTTTGTGTCGGCCACTTGGGTCGCTTAGCTTAGTCACACAGCTACCTCATTGCGCCTCTTTTTTTCTTTGCTTCATGTGCTGTTTGGGGACTATTTTTTTGAAGTGCCATCCTGTCTGACACTGCAGTGCCACTCCTAGATGGGCCAGGTGTTTGTGTCGGCCACTTGGATCGCTTAGCCTAGTCACACAGCTACCTCATTGCGCCTCTTTTTTTCTTTGCTTCATGTGCTGTTTGGGGACTATTTTTTTGAAGTGCCATCCTGTCTGACACTGCAGTGCCACTCCTAGATGGGCCAGGTGTTTGTGTCGGCCACTTGTGTCGCTTAGCTTAGTCATCCAGCGACCTCGGTGCAAATTTTAGGACTAAAATTAATATTGTGAGGGGTGAGGTGTTCAGAATAGACTGGAAATGAGTGGAAATTATGGTTATTGAGGTTAATAATACTATGGGATCAAAATGACCCCCAAATTCTATGATTTAAACTGTTTTTGAGGGGTTTTTGTAAAAAAACACCCGAATCCAAAACACACCCGAATCCGACAAAAAATTTTCAGGGAGGTTTTGCCAAAACGCGTCCGAATCCAAAACACGGCCGCGGAACCGAATCCAAAACCAAAACACAAAACCCGAAAAATATTTGGTGCACATTACTAAAATATACACATTTTACAAGTATCACACCCAGGATTAGAAACCACACCCTATTATACTGGAAGCAGACACCTTACTGATGAAGGTATTTGCTCCTGTATAGGAAATATGAGAATTTTAACTATATGAAGATACTTCTCTGACAATTACACGTAACTTCATATAGTTAGAATTCTCATGCTTCCTCTACAGGAGCAAATAACTCCATCAGTAAAGTGTCTGCTGTTAGTGTAACAGGTCATGGGTTCTAATCCTGGGTATGACTGCTAAGAAAATGTGTTGTTTAAAATAAATGACAATTTAAAATAAAAGACAATTAAATGTATAAATACAGTATATAAATGTTTTTCAGAACACTACACACACACACACACACACACACACACTTTTATCTTAATATAGGAAATAGGGGGGCACCAATATTTATCTTGCCTCCGGGCAACTGTGACGAACTTACGCCACTGGTCAGGTAGGCAAGTATGCCACTGCCTCTCCCCAGTGTCACCCACTGCATGTCACCTACTGCCTCTAGACAGACTCAGTGTCACCACTGCCTCTCTCCAGTGTCACTCACTGCATGTCACCCACTGCCTCTCCCCAGTATCAGTATCATCACTGCCTCTCCCCAGCGTCACCCACTGCATGTCACCCACTGCCTCTCTCCAACATCACCACTGCCTCTCCCCAGCATCAGCCACTGCACGTCACCCATTGCCTCTCTCCAGCCTCACCCACTGCATGTCACCAACTGCCTCTCCCCAGCATCAGCGTCACCACTGCCTCTCCCCAGCATTACCCACTGCATGTCACCCACTGCTTCTCCCCAGCGTCAGCATCACCACTGCCTCTCCCCAGCGTCACCCACTGCCTCTCCCTCAGTGTCACCCACTGCCTCTCCCTCAGTGTCACCCACTGTATGTCACCCACTGCATGTCACCTACTGCCTCTACCCAGAGACAGCATCACCACTGCCTCTTCCTAGCATCACCACTGCCTCTCCCCAGCGTCAGCGTCACCACTGCCTCTCCCCAGTGTCACCCACTGCATGCCACCCACTGCCTCTCCCCAGTGTCAGCCACTGCATGTCACCCCCTGCCTCTCCCCAGTGTCACCCACTGCATGTCACCCACTGCCTCTCCCCAGCATCACCCACTGCATGTTACCCACTGCCTCTCCCCACCATCACCCTCTGCATGTCACTCCCTACCTCTCCCCAAGTTCATCCTCTGCATGTTACTCCCTGCCTCTCCCCAGCTTCACCCACTGCCTGTCACCCATTGCCTCTCCCCAGAGTCCACCACTGCATGTCACCAGTTGCCTCTCCCCAGTGTCATCCACTGCATGTCACCAATTGCCTTTCACTAGTGTCACCCAAAGCATGTCACCCACTGCCTCTCTCCAGCGTCACTCACTGCATGTCACCCACTGCCTCTCCCCAGTATCAGCATCACCACTGCCTCTCCCAGCATCACCACTGACTCTCCCCAGTGTCAGCCACTGCATGTCACCCATTGCCTCTCCCCAGCGTCACCCACTACATGTCACCAACTGCCTTTCCCCAGCATCAGCGTCACCACTGCCTCTCCCCAGCATTACCCACTGCATGTTACCAACTGCCTCTCCCCAGTGTCAGCGCCACTACTGCCTCTTCCCAGCGTCACCCACTGCCACTCCCTCAGTGTCACCCACTGTAGGTCACCCACTGCATGTCACCCACTGCATGTCACCTACTGCCTCTAACCAGAGTCAGCATCACCACTGCCTTTCCCCATCATCACCACTGCCTCTCCCCAGCATCAGCGTCACCACTGCCTCTCCCCAGTGTCGAGCACTGCATGCCACCCCCTGACTCTCCCCACTGTCATCCACTGCAGGCCACCCACTGCCTCTCACCAGTGTCACCCACTGCATGTCATTCACTGCCTCTCCTCAGCATCAGAGTCACCACTGCCTCTCCCCAGTGTCACCCACTGCATGCCACTCACTGCCTCTCCCTACTGCCATCCACTGCATGTGACTCACTGCCTCTCCCCAGCATCACCCACTGCATGTCACCAGTTGCCTCTCCCCAGTGTCATCCACTGCATGTCACCAATTGCCTTTCACTAGTGTCACCCAATGCATGTCACCCACTGCCTCTCCCCAGCGTCACTCACTGCATGTCACCCACTGCCTCTCCCCAGTATCAGCATCACCACTGCCTCTCCCCAGCGTCACCCACTGCATGTCACCCACTGCCTCTCTCCAGCATCACCACTGCCTCTCCCCAGCGTCAGCCACTGCATGTCACCCATTGCCTCTCCCCAGCGTCACCCACTACATGTCACCAACTGCCTCTCCCCAGCATCAGCGTCATGACTGCCTCTCCCCAGCATTACCCACTGCATGTCACCCACTGCCTCTCCCCAGCATCAGCGTCACCACTGCCTCTCCCCAGCATCACCCACTGCCTCTCCCTCAGTGTCACCCACTGTATGTCACCCACTGCATGTCACCTACTGCCTCTACCCAGAGTCAGCGTCACCACTGCCTCTTCCCAGCATCACCACTTCCTCTCCCCAGCATCAGCGTCACCACTGCCTCTCCCCAGTGTCAAGCACTGCATGCCACCCCCTGCCTCTCCCCACTGTCATCCACTGCAGGCCACCCACTGCTTCTCCCCAGGTTCACCCACTGCATGTCACTCACTGCCTCTCCTCAGCATCAGCATCACCACTGCCTCTCGCCAGTGTCACCCACTGCATGTCACCCACGGCCTCTCCCCAGCGTGAGCATCACCACTGCCTCTTCCCAGTGTCACCCACTGCATGCCACCCACTGCCTCTCCCCAGCGTGAGCATCACCACTGCCTCTACCCAGTGTCACCCACTGCATGCCACCCACTGCCTCTCCCTACTGTCATCCACTGCATGTGACTCACTGCCTCTCCTCAGTGTCACCCACTGCATGTCACCCATGGCCTCTCCCCAGCATCAGCGTCACCACTGCCTCTCCCCAGTGTCACCCTCTGCCTGTCACCCACTGCCTCTCTCCAGTGTCACCCATTGCATGTCACCCACTACATCTCCCCAGCATCACCCACTGCCTTTCCCCAGCATCAGCCACTGCATGTCACCCACTGTCTCTCCCCAGCATCACACACTGCATGTCACCTATTGCCTCTCCCCACACCCCTTAATGGGCCCCTATGATTGCCTTCCCTGGTGGGCCCTTCATGCCCCAGCAGCAGTTCAGATTATGACAGCAATATCATATAATACGATTACTAGAGCTTCCACTACATCATGCAGTATAAGGGATAGAGCAGAGATGCTGCACATGCCCAGTGGTAGCAACTTCTTCTACTTAGTTTTCTGTGTGTGTGGGTCTGAGCCCTCAATCAGTGCACTGGACCAGAGAGTAGCTGCCAGGAAGAAGAGACAGAAGCCTTGCTATGTGGTGGAAGAATGTAATCTTAGGAAGTGCAGAGTCTATTATGTCTGTGTATTTATTTATTATGGTATGTTTAACCTCTTCCTGATCACTTATTTTATTTATATTAATAAAATATGTTTGATGCAGCCTATACTACAGACTATAGTGTTAAATGTTAAAATATTAGTACTGTATTCCATACAGTATCCAATGTATAAAAAGACCAATGTGTACATTAATGTCCAGGGTCGGAACTAGAGTGGAAGATTGTGAATTTCACTTTGAAACACTCCCCCCCCCCCCCCCCCCCCAAAAAAAAAAATCTTTGGTTTGCCTCTGACACTCCCCCTCCTGTGCCACAATTCACCGCTCCTTTTCTGCCAGTAGAAGAATAAAAACGTGTGATCAGGCCCAGCGCTGTTCACTCAGCCAAGGGATGCCGCCCAGACAGGCGCTCTCCCTGCTTTACATCCACATGTCTTGAGGAAGGCTCGACACTCATTTGGGCACTGTGACTTTCTTCTTTTTTGGCATTCCAGGTTAAAGAAACTGAGATATTTACCACTATTTAACTGTTTGAAGGCCTAAAACATTATCTATTAGATATAGGGGGTCATTCCAAGTTGATCGTAGCTGTGCTAAATTTAGCACAGCTACGATCAGGCACTCAGACATGAGGGGATAAACTTCAGTGTGCGATCGGGTCAGAGTGACCCCCATAGGCTTTTATGGACTTGGATTTTTTTTTAAACCATGTTTTAAGGATTTTTAAGTGTGTACTGTTTTATTCTTTTCTGTCGTGGATACCCCAACTATGGGGTTTTTGAGAATAAAAAACTTTTTTTTATATATATATATATATATACATTGGTCTATGGATTGATGTGAAAATTCACTCATTACACCATTGGGATAAGCAACAGTGGAACACAAAGAAACCCAGATAGGAGTGCTTTCTCCAGAAAATCCGTGAGTGTGGTACGCATGTTACATTAGAACCATCACATAAAAGGAAAAGATACCTTTATATGTTTTACCTATCTGTTTTCTCAGCAAGTTAGATATGCACCACCTGATTTATTCGGTGAAGGCCACAGAGGGTGACTGAGAGGATAAAAAGATACCTTTATATACATCATTTTCCGGGTTCCACTGGGAGTTGGGGTATGCTTTCTCTCTGGCTGGATTGTGTCTTTATCCACTTTTTAGTGATTAGAGATGTCTGGGACTCTGAAGTGTTTAATATAAAGAAGAACTATATGAAACAATACTACACATTGCTTCCTATTCTTTTCTTATATGCCATTTGAAAATTGACATATATTCTATCAAGAAATTGGACAAAGAAAGAAAAGAGAAAATAAAGAACAGACGTTTATTAATCACACACAAGGGATGTATAACATTTGATCTTCTTTCTGTGTAATTTTTAATATTGTTCTTGATTAGATGCTCATACATGTATATGTCTCCTGTTAATTTTTGGTCCTTATACGGCAGTACCCCTGGACTGGAATTATATGGCAGTACCCCATGACTTATACGGGAGAACCCCTGTACTTATACGGCAGTACCCCTGTACTTATAAGGCAGTACCCCTGGACTGGACTTATGCGGCAGTACAATTGGACTTATATGGCAGTACCACTGGACTGGACTTATACGGCAGTACCACTGGACTGGACTTATACGGCAGTACCACTGGACTGGACTTATACGGCAGTACCACTGGACTGGACTTATACGGCAGTATCCCTTGACTTATACAGCAGCACCACTGGACTGGAAGTATTCGGTAGCACCCCTGGACTTATACGGCAGCAACCCTGGATTGGACTTATATGGCAGCACCCCTGGACTTACATGGCAGTACCCCTGGACTGGACTTATATGGCAGTACCCCTGGACTTACACGGCAGTACCCCTGGACTTATATGGCAGTACCCCTGTACTGGACTTATATGAAAGTACCCCTGGACTGGACTTATATGGCAGTACCCCTGGACTGGACTTATATGGCAGCAGCACAGGACTTATGGCAGCACAGGACACCACCACTGGACTGATGCAGCACAACACAGCACCACTGGACTGGACTTATACAGCAGCACCACTGGACTTATGGCAGTACAGGACACCACCGCTGGACTGATGCAGCACAACACAGCACCACTGGACTGATGCAGCACAACACAGCACCACTGGACTGATGCAGCACAACACAGCACCACTGGACTGATGCAACACAGGACACCACCACTGGACTGATGCAGCACAGGACACAACCACTGGACTGATGCAGCACAGGACACCACCACTGGACTGATGCAGCACAGGACACCACCACTGGACTGATGCAGCACAGGACACCACCACTGGACTTATGGCAGCACAGGACAACACCACTTGACTGATGCAGCACACCACAGCACCACTGCACTGCACTGGACTTATACAGCAGCACTGGACTTATGGCAGCACAGGACACCACCACTGTGACTGGACTGATGCAGCACAAGACACCACCACTTGACTGATGCAGCACAAGACAGCACTGGAATGACACAAAAGAGCAGGTCGCACCCCACGCGCCACACCTCTTTCCCGCACAGACACTGAGGAGACATGTCCTCTCGCTACACTCTCCGGGACTGGAGTGAAAATGGTGGCGATGCGCGGCTCCTTATATGGTTTCCAAAACTCGCGAGAATCCAACAGCGGGATGATGATGTTTTGCCTCGTTCTGGTTTCCGAGTCTGGCGGGAAAACCTGAGCTGAACTCGGATCTGGGCTCGGGACGTGATGTTCAGTAGGGTTCGGTTCTCAGGGAACTGAACCCGCTCATCCCTAATATATATATATAAATATATATATAAATATATCAGTAAATAATTGGCACTTTAGGTATTTCTAGCAACTGTGGTGCCCTTCTCCAGTACCATAAGCAAAGCAGGGTTCCATGGAGGTAGCTTGCATATCCCCCAAACAACTGAAATAGGAACAAAGTGGCATCGTTTTTTGTGTTTTTTTCATTAGAAAATATGCCTACACGTTAACTATTTGTTTGAATACACGTTATTTCTATTGAAAAAAAAAATTAGCCTGAAAACCCATCCATGCAAATCCTGCATTTTTCAAGTGCTTCAAACCACCCCCGGACATCACAGCTGATGCCAATAGAGTAGGGGCCCCTGTGCATTGCTTTGCCCAGGAGCCTAAACTGCATTATGTATAAGTGGTACTACTGTGTAGTGCAACTTTTATAAGAGGCACCACTGTGGACGTGGTGTGTAATGGGTACTACTGTGTAGCATATCTTATAAAAGGGGCACTACTGTGGACGTGGTGTGTTATGGTACTACTGTGTAGCGTATCTTATATAAGGGGCCCTACTGTGGGCATGGTGTGTTATGGTACTACTGTGTAGCGTATCTTATATAAGGGGCACTACTGTGGGCATGGTGTGTTATGGTACTACTGTGTAGCGTATCTTATATAACGGGCACTACTGTGGGTGTGGTGTGTAATGGGTACTACTGTGTAGCATATCTTATATAAGGGGCACTACTGTGGACGTGGTGTGTTATGGTACTGCTGTGTAGCATATCTTATATAAGGGGCACTACTGTGGGCGTGGTGTGTAATGGGTACTACTGTGTAGCGTATCTTGTATAAGGGGCACTACTGTGGGCATGGTGTGTTATGGTACTACTGTGTAGTGTATCTTGTATAAGGGGCACTACTGTGGGCGTGGTGTGTTATGGTACTACTGTGTAGCGTATCTTGTATAAGGGGCACTACTTTGGGCGTGGTGTGTTATGGTACTACTGTGTAGCGTATCTTGTATAAGGGGCACTACTGTGGGCATGGTGTGTAATGGGTACTACTGTGTAGTGTATCTTGTATAAGGGGCACTACTGTGGGCGTGGTGTGTTATGGTACTACTGTGTAGTGTATCTTGTATAAGGGGCACTACTGTGGGCGTGGTGTGTTATGGTACTACTGTGTAGTGTATCTTGTATAAGGGGCACTACTGTGGGCGTGGTGTGTTATGGTACTACTGTGTAGCGTATCTTGTATAAGGGGCACTACTGTGGGCATGGTGTGTAATGGGTACTACTGTGTAGTGTATCTTGTATAAGGGGCACTACTGTGGGCGTGGTGTGTTATGGTACTACTGTGTAGTGTATCTTGTATAAGGGGCACTACTGTGGGCGTGGTGTGTTATGGTACTACTGTGTAGCGTATCTTGTATAAGGGGCACTACTGTGGGCGTGGTGTGTTATGGTACTACTGTGTAGCGTATCTTGTATAAGGGGCACTACTGTGGGCATGGTGTGTAATGGGTACTACTGTGTAGTGTATCTTGTATAAGGGGCACTACTGTGGGCGTGGTGTGTTATGGTACTACTGTGTAATGTAACTTGTATAAGGGTCACTGCTGTGTGGCAAATTGTGTATAAGGGACACTACTATTTGAATTGGAGGTACTATTGTGTGTCAATGCCCCCTTCCTTGTGAAACAAAACAACCCCTTTTTTGTGGCGCGCACCTTTAGTGCTCGTTGTCCCTTTTTCAGTTATGAGAGGGTGCAAAATTATAGTTTTCAGGGGGGCGCTAAACACCCTAGCACCGGCCCTGCGTGTGATGGAAGTGTCACAATTCTTTCTTTTTAATAATGCCATCAAAGTATTACAAGGTACACTGCGTTCTTATCCTGGCCAGTTTATATAACTCAAAGTAAACAAACAACTTGAACGGTTGCTACTCTATTTACGAAATGTAATCCTCAGTGACGCAACTGATTTATCTGTGCCCTAAGTAAGTTAATTATCCTTTGGTTTTGAATTGCAATTGGTCAACTGCCTTTGTGTGTGACTAATAGTAAAATGATGGTATAAGCAGAGCCTGGAGCAGGACAGCAATTTAAAGTAGATTCTATTTTATCACATCATAACTGATTATTAAAAATCCTTAAGCACTGAGCCTTATTTATAATAGATACTATCATTATTGGTTTTTAATCATCATAAGCAGGTACTGTAGTGGCAAATGCAATTGGTCGCAAAATGATAAAATTTTATTGTCAAATAAAAGCACATATAAAACTTGCATACATGTGCCTTCAGATCCATACAGCTCTGTATGTGTTAGTAACTGTGCATGTTGGCTTAAAGCATGATGATACTGTATCACCATGAGTATAACCTTTAGGTCATCTTCAAGGGGAATTCATTGCGGTATTACAACATTACAATGACTGCCATATAATGCAGAGAACATCATAGTGACCACCATATAATGCAAAGATCATTAGTGACTGCCATATAATGGAGAGAGCATCACAGTGACCGCTATATAATACAGAGAGCATGAATGACTGTTATACAACACAGAGAGTACTCATGACCAACATACAAAACAGAGAGCATCAGTCACTGTAAAACAATACAGTGAGTAGTTGTGACCGTCTGTTGGGATCCCTGGGGTCAGGATACCAATGCCGGAATCCCGACACCCAACAATGTCGACAGCCAGAACACCGGCGCCACAGGGCGATTCCCACTCGGAATAGGGGAAGCAGTTAGATTCCCGACAGATGGGATCCCAGCGGTTGATGGGTGTGGTATAAAAGGTAGATAGTGTCTAGTTAGACAGTCAATAGATAGACACCATGTGTTAGACAGACATTAGGTCGACAGGGTCAAAAGGTGACATGAAAAAGGTAGACAGTACAAAATGTCGACAGGGTCAAAAAGTCTACAAGGTCAAAAGGTCAACATGAAAATGGTCGACATAAAAAAGGTAGACACCATGTTGTTTTTTTGCATTTTTGTGGCTTGTGTGGATAGTTTTGTCATCTGGGAACCCCAATGGTAGAAAGGCATACCCTCGCGGGGCTCGCTTCACTCGTCACGCTTCGCTCGCCACGCTGCGGGCTCGGTGGCTCGCTGCACTCGTCACAAGGTTTATAACCAACTCTATGCCGACATGGAAAGAGAAGGTATGAAATAGTCCAAAAAGTTAAAAACATGTTAAATAAAAAAAAAAATCATTTGTCTATTTTTTATGTCAACCATTTTCATGTCGACCATTTGACCCTGTCGACATAATGTCTGTCTAACATATGGTGTCTATCTATTGACTGTCTAACTAGACACTGTCTATCTATCAACCGAATATACCGGGATCACAAAGGAGGATGCAATGCCAGCATCTAGATACCAACGCCGCTTAGGATACCGGCATCACATTACCAACAGCCGGCATCCTGATCATCCTGACAGCGGGACGCACTGGCGTTCTTCCGCGCGGGGGGGAAGGCTTTAGTTTTAGGCAGGGGGTTAGGGTCGGGGTGCAGGGCCGGGAAGGTTAGGCTTAGGGACCAGGGAGGGAGGGTTAGGTTTAGGCACTTAGATGGGGAGGTTTGGGTTAGGCATCAAGCAGGGAGGGTTTGGTTTAGGCACCCACAAGTGAGGGTTAGGGTTAGGGCAGGGGGCAGATGGGTTAGGGGGCTTACTGGGGGTCTGTCGGTATTCTGATATACTGGATGTCGTTGTCGGTATTCTAACCGCCGGCATCCCATTCATTGGGATATCACTGTCATACAATTCACAGAGTACTTTTGACTAACATACATTACAGAAAGCATACATTACTGTTATACAATACACAGTGGCGTAAGTTCGTCACAGTTGCCCGGAGGCAAGATAAATATTGGTGCCCCCCTATTTCCTATATTAAGATAAAAGTGTGTGTGTGTGTGTGTGTGTGTGTGTGTGTGTGTGTGTGTGTGTGTGTGTGTGTGTAGTGTTCTGAAAAAGATTTATATACTGTATTTATACATTTAATTGTCTTTTATTTTAAATCATACATTTCTTAGCAGTCATACCCAGGGTTAGAACCCATGACCTGTTACACTGACAGCAGACACTTTACTGATAGAGCTATTTGCTCCTGTAGAGGGAGCATGAGGATTCTAACTATATGAAGTTACGTGTAATTGTCAGAGAAGTAACTTCATATAGTTAAAAAAATTCTCATATTTCCTATACAGGAGCAAATACCTTCATCAGTAAGGTGTCTGCTTCCAGTATAATAGGGTGTGGTTTCTAATCCTGGGTGTGATACTTGTAAAATGTATATATTCAGTATAATAAAGAGGGTGTGATTTGTAAGGTGCAGGGACCAGTGAGGAAGTCAGCCAATGAAAACCAGTGACAGCTATCAATTAACTTAATTCAATGGTGTCACAGAATGGGAGGAGAGGTGCCCCCCTTCAGAGCAGGAGCCCGGCGGCAGATGACTCCGTTGCCTCCCAGTGTTCTGCCTCTGACAATACAGAGAGCATCAGCAACCTCCATATATTATAGATAGCAGCAGTGACTGAAATAAAACCTGTTGAGGGAGCCTACTGTATCTATAATCCTGGTGATACACTCCTCAGATGGCAATTAAAAGAACAGTAGCATTATAAAACAGATTATATTTCCTTCTATATAAATTGAATATAATATAATGTCTTATAAATGTATTTCCAATGATATATGCATGGTACAGTACATTATATAGTTAACGTAATGTCACTTTCTTATATAACTGTAGAGTCTTAGAAATTAAGGCCCTCATTCCGAGTTGTTCGCTCGTTATTTTTTTTTCGCAACGGAGTGATTAGTCGCTAATGCGCATGCGCAATGTTCGCACCGCGCCTGCGCCAAGTAAATTTGCTAAGAAGTTTGGTATTTTACTCACGGCTTTATGAAGAAATTTCTTCGTTCTGGTGATCGGAGTGTGATTGATAGGGCGGAAACTGGCCGTTTTATGGGTGTGTGCGGAAAAAAATGCTTGCGTTTCTGGGAAAAACGCGGGAGTGTCTGAAGAAACGGGGGAGTGTCTGGGCGAACGCTGGGTGTGTTTGTGACGTCAAACCAGGAACGAAACTGACTGAACTGATCGCAGTGGCAGAGTAAGTCTCGAGCTACTCAGAAACTGCACAGAAATTTCTATTCGCAATTCTGCTAATCTTGCGTTCGCAATTCTGCTATGCTAAGATTCACTCCCAGTAGGCGGCGGCTTAGCGTGTGCAATGCTGCTAAAAGCAGCTAGCGAGCGAACAACTTGGAATGAGGGCCTAAGATTTTTCTATATATTATTTATTAAACTTGAAACTATATTGTACTAAACGAGAGTGTCACTGTATTCATTTCTTACTTAGAAATGTTGCCCTAATTATTAGACAACACATATGGAACACTAATAAGATAATTGTGTCTGAGTTAATTTATTATGGATTACATTAGACATAAGTAGCACAATGCAATTTTAATTAAATGTCAGCCAATCATATGAAACTGTGAATCATGGTTCTCTCATTTCCTATTAGTCCCTTTTTTTCCTGTGGTCAATGGTTGTATTATTTCGAACTTAGTTAATTATATACTTTTACGAACAAATTTTGTGACTAATGAATAATAAACCTTTTCTGGGTATTTTTTTAATTCATATGGTGGCCTGGTGTGTAAATCCCCCCACCTATTTGCTCACATCTTTCCTCTTCCCTGCTCTTCCCTTTCTTTCACACCTCCTTTTTCCTCTCTCACACCTCCCTCCACTAGCTCCACCTCCTGCTTCTCCTTCATATCACCTGTCCTTCCTCCTGAAACCAGATTCTCACCCATCTAATTGGTGCTTAGTGAAATATACACATATATATTAGGGATGAGCGGGTTCGGTTCCCTGAGAACCGAACATAACGTCCTGACCCCGGATCCGAGTCCGGCTCAGGACTTCCCGCCAGACTCGGAAACCAGAATGAGGCAAAATGTCATCATCCCGCTGTTGGATTCTCGTGGGTTTTGGATTCCATATAAGGAGCCGCGCGTCGCCGCCATTTTCACTCCAGTCCTGGAGAGTGTAGCGAGAGGACGTATCTCCTCAGTGTCTGTGCGGGAAAGTGGTGTGGCGCGTGGGTTGGTACCTGCTCTTTTGTGTCATTCCAGTGGTGTCTTGTGCTGCATCAGTCCAGTCACAGTGGTGGTGTCCTGTGCTGCATAAGTCCAGTGGTGGTGCTGTATATATCCAGACAAGTGGGGCTGTGTTGTGCTGCATCAGTCCAGTGGTGGTGTCCTGTGCTGCCATAAGTCCAGGCGTGCTGCCGTACAAGTCCAGGGGTGCTGCCATATAAGTCCAGGTGTACTGCCGTATAAGTCTAGGGGTACTGCCGTATAAATCCAGTGGAGTCCAGGGTTACTGCCCTATAAGTCCAGTGGTACTGCCGTATAAATCCAGGGGTACTGCCGTATAAGTCCAGGGGTACTGCCGTATAAGTCCAGTCCAGGGGTACTGCCATATAAGTTCAGTGGTACTGCCATATAAGTCCAGGGGTACTGCTGTATAAGTCCAGGGGTACTGCCGTATAAGTCCACCAATATTGTGCGTGCATTACATCTGGGCAAATTCTAGCACGTCCCATGTTTTGCACATACAATTAATTTGGTAGTGCAGAATTTTTGGAAAAATGACAGGGGCGTGTAGGAGATGCTGTCAGTGGCATGAAAAATTGCGGTCCACTTTCGATATTTAGCCACTGCGTGCCACTCCTAGATGGGCCAGGTGTTTGTGCCGCACACTTGTGTCGCTTAGCTTAGTCACCCAGTTACCTCATTGCACCTCTTTTTCTTCTTTGCATGATGAGCTGTTTGGGGCCTAGTTTTTAAAAGTGCCATCTTGTCTGACACTGCAGTGCCACTCCTAGATGGGCCGGTGTTTGTGCCACACACTTGTGTTGCTTAGCAAAGTCATCCAGCTACCTCATTGCACCTTTTTGCTGCGGGGTACACTGGGCTCCACAAGGATTGGACAATGGGGTGTAGAGTAGGATCTTGATCCGAGGCACCAACAGGCTAAAAGCTTTGACTATTCCCAGAATGCACAGCGCCGCCTCCTCTATAACCCCGCCTCCCTGCACAGGAGCTCAGTTTTGTAAGTTGGTGCTGCATTAAGCAGGCACTGAACGGAGGGGCTGCTCCAGGCAGCCCTAAGAAAAGCTTTTTATGAGGTAAAAAGTGAAGACTTCAAGAGCAGCAGCGGTGGTAAATGTCTTGTGACATTCACTGCTGCAGCTCCAGCTCTCCCCAGTGGCGCTGTACACTCCTGAGCCCTGGTTGCCGGGTACCTACAGCGGAGGCTCCGGTTTTCTTCACGTTAGACACACACGGCTGGGGCTCTCCAGGATCGTGTGGCCGCGCTTCTGGAGGTGGAAAGTGGGTCCCGCTTGCGGGACCCGGTCTTTATCGCGATCCGGTGCGGTCAGTTGGAGGCGGGCCGCGCGCGCTGGCGGTGGACACTGTGGATACAGGCGATCCCACTAGATCACCAGGGCATGGGCGCAGGTCAGGTTTTCTCTGTAAACCAATTCTTATATCGCCTACAGTACCCGGTGGTTTTGCCAGGAGAGGGGATAAGGCTTAGACCTGAAGCCCCTCCCCCAGCCCCAGGGCGCCATTTCTAGCAAGTGTTCCCGCCCTGGAGCTGCATATCTGTCTTTTCCTCACTCCCTGTCAGTGTCTGCGGCGCCATTATCCCTCAGCTCACTGTTCCTGGGACTGCTTGGGCAAATCCTCCTATGTAAAGCCGCCTGGTTGTCAGTGCTGTGACTTTACATGACACTTAAGTATTCTACCTGCCTTTTTTAGTCAGTGTTAGTAAGAAAGAGTGCATTTAGTCAGGGTTTTCTAGTACAATTACCCTGTGATATACATCCAGTTCTTACTGTGTACTGTTATATCTATTGTTATATAGCTGTGTAAGCTAGTCCAGTGCAGTATTATTGTCAGTAATAACCTCTGCATTGTACAAACTGTGACTATATGTGTGTGCATTTGATAGCTGAGTGGTGTCCATTTCGTGTCTTTCACTCAACCTGCTATCCCTATATTCTATAACCTGAGGGGGCTTGGTGCGTCAGGTTTTATCTAATATAGGATTTTCACAAAGATATATTGTACAGGTTGAGTATCCCTTATCCAAAATGCTTGGGACCAGAGGAATTTTGGATAACGGATTTTTGCGTATTTTGGAATAACTGCATACCATAATGAGATATCATGGTGATGGGACCTAAATCTAAGCACAGGATGCATTTATGTTACAAATAGACCTTATACACCCAGCCAGAAGGTAATTTTAGCCAATATTTTTTATAACTTTGTGCATTAAACAAAGTGTGTGTACATTCACACAATTCATTAATGTTTCATATACACCTTTTGCACACAGCCTGAAGGTCATTTAATACAATATTTTTAATAACTTTGAGTATTAAACAAAGTTTGTGTACATTGAGCCATCAAAAAACAAAGGTTTCACTATCTCAGTCTCACTCAAAAAAAGTCCGTATTTCGGAATATTCCGTATTTCGGAATATTTGGATATGGGATACTCAACCTGTATTACGTATTTTTCTCTGTGATTTAGTCACCATATCTCTCCTTTATCTCTGCTAGTGCTGACTACACTGCGCAGGGGTTTGGGTTTAGAGATATAGGGGGACATTTACTAAGCAGTGATAAAAGTGGAGAAGTGAGCCAGTGGAGAAGTTGCCCATGGCAACCAATCAGCATTGATGTAACATTTCTAATTTGCATACTATACAATTGTATGGAGCAGCTGATTGGTTGCCATGGGAAATTTCTCCACTGGCTCACTTCTCCACTTTTATCACTGCTTAGTACATGTCCCCCATAGTGCTGCTGATAATTGTACTGTGTTACCTCATACTGCAAGTTATATCATGTCTGCTTCTGAGGGTAACGGTTCTGGGGCTGAACACACTGCCGGTGTTGCTGAAGCCACAGAACCATATGAGGAGAATATAGCAGCTGCTGGCTCTGGTTCTGGGGGCACCTTGCCCCCCAGTGGGACTGTGGCAACGGAGGCACATACTGACCCACCGTGGGCTGCTTTTTCCACGCTTCTGCATATGCTAGTTCATAAACTAACACCCCCTATTGGACCCCCAATGCCGATACAATCGTATGTGGTCCCTGCAGCTAACCCGCCGTGGGCGGACGATTTATCTACTCAGTTAAAGAAGTTAAACCAGTCCCTGACTACTAAAAAGTCTGACCATCGCTCGCCTAAGTCCAAGGGGTCCTCTAAGCGAGCGCTTGTCTCCTCACAATCCACTGCTGTCACTGACACCTCGTCTGATGAAAAGGGCATGTATACTGACCCCACAGGTTCTGACTCAGATACGGCTGATGGGGAGGGTAGTTAACATGTGGATGTTCCTGATCTTTTGGAGGCTATTAAGTTAATTCTACAGATTATGGATGATCCCGAGCCATCCGTCCCTCCTAAGAAACCAAATAGGTTCAAGCGTCAGGAGGTGGTTAAACAAGTTTTACCTCACTCGGACCACCTAGTGGATATACGTCAGGAACCCTGGGAAAACCCGGGTACGAAGTTTGTGCCTAACAAGAAGATGCTGGCTCGCTATCCCCTCGCGCCAGAATTGGGAAACGCCTCCTCCAGTGGACTCACATGTGGCCAGGATGGTGGTTTCCTCAGCTCTGCCTGTCACTATCGTCACATCTCTAAAAGAGCCTACGGATAAGCGTGTGGAGGGTTGTCTGAAAGTGATTTACACCCTCACGGGTGCTGCGCAAAGGCCCACTATTGCAGCTACATGGGCTGCCGAGGCTATTGAAGCCAATGGCCTTGTAGTTAGATACTGAAATCTCCTCTGACCATGCTAGACAATGCTTGTCATATATTGTCACAGCTTCTCGCTATATTAAAGAGGCGGCTTCGGATGCCGGTATCCTAGCAGCCAAGGCCTCCACTACGTCAGTCCTGGCTCACCGGATATTGTGGCTGAGATCCTGGTCTGTGGATCTGGACTCTTGAAAAACCCTGGAGGTACTCCCTTTCAAGGGAGATATTCTGTTTAGGGAGGACTTAAATAAGATAGTGGCTGACTTGGCTACTGCCAAAACTGCCTGTCTACCAAATAACGCTCCTTCTGTGTCGAAGGCTAAAGGTACGATCTTTCGCCCCTTTCGCCCTTCAGGTAAAGCAAAAGGTCAGGCGTACCAGAAGCAGACCCGCACTTCTAAACCTAGTAAGCTGAAGCCCAAAAGAGCCTGGGCTGCCCGTCAGCCAGCTTCCAAGACCGATAAGCCTGCCGCATGACGGGGCGGGCCTCCCCCTGGGGGATCCCAGGGTGGGGGGCCGGCTTCTAGGGTATACCCAGGAATGGTTAAAGACCACTTCAGATGCCTGGGTACGGGAAGTCGTCACTCGAGGTTACGCCATAGCCTTAAAAAACCGACCCCCTCATCGATTTTGCCAGACAGACGTCCCGTCGGACCAGACAAAGGCAAACACTCTTCATTCTGGTACAGAGCCTCCTGGATACAGGAGTTGTAGTACAGGTGCCTCTTGCTCAGAGGGGCCGGGGGTACTATTCTCCGCTGTTTCTAGTCCCGAAACCGAATGGGTCCTCCCGGCCCATTCTCAACCTCAAGGCATTGAACAAGTTTGTGAAGGTTTCCAAGTTCCGTATGGAAACCCTTCGCTCTATAGTTCTGGCCTTGGAACCTGGGGACTACATGGTCTCCCTGGATATACAGGATGCTTACCTGTATATTCCTATAGCAGCGTCACATCAGCAATACCTGAGGTTCGCTATTGGCAACCTTCATTACCAGTTTCGGGCATTATCTTTTGGTTTAACAATGGCTCCACGAGTCTTCACCAAAGTAATGGCGGTGATGACGGTGGTACTCCGCCGTCAAGCGGTCAGGATACTGCCGTACCTGGACGACCTGTTAATCCTGGCAAATTCCCCAGAACTTCTCCTGTGTCATCTGGATATGACGGTCCGGTTTCTACAAGCCCACGGGTGGCTCATCAACTGGAAGAAATCCTCCCTGGTCCCTGCTCAGAGCATGGTGCACCTGGTAGCGCTATTGGACACTCACAACCAGCGGTTGTTCTTGTCTCAGGAGAAAGTCCTGAAGCTTCAGGACAGGATTCGTTGCTACCTTTCTCGTCCGCAAGTGTCGATACATTCGGCGATGCAGGTGCTGGGCCTCATGGTCTCAGCATTCGACATGGTGGAGTATGCTCAATTCCATTCTCGATCCCTCCAGAGGCTGATTCTAGCCAAGTGGAACGGCCTGCTTCACCGGATCAGGTCTCACGTGATCTCATTGACTCCGGAGGTCCTTCTGTCGCTACTTTGGTGACTCCGGGACCAACAGTTGTGCAGGGGCCATCCCTTCTGGATATCCAACTGGGTCCTGTTGATGACAGATGCCAGTCTAAGAGGTTGGGACGCGGTGCTGGGCAACACTCCCTTCAGGGTCGGTGGACCAAGGAGGAATCTCTCCTCTCGATCAACATTCTGGAATTGCGGGCGGTCTTTAATGCATTGAACCTGGCCCAGCATTTAATTCAGAACCGTTCTGTTCAAATACAGTCGGACAACGCCACCACAGTGGCTTACATAAATCATCAAGGCGGCACTCTAAGCCGTTTGGCAATGAAGAAAGTCTCACGGATTCTACGTTGGGCGGAATGCCATCTACCGCCCATATTGGCAATATTCATTCCGGGAGTCCTGAATTGGGAAGCGGACTTTCTCAGTCGTCAGGACGTGCATGCCGGCGAGTGGAGCCTCCATCCAGAAGTGTTTCAACTCCTAGTGGAAATGTGGGGTCTTCCAGATGTAGATCTGATGGCGTCTCGACACAATCACATGGTTCCGGTCTTCGGAGCAAGGACAAGGGATCCTCAAGCAGCATTCGTGGATGCGCTGGCAGTGCCGTGGAGGTTTCGGCTGCCATACGTGTTCCCTCCGGTGTCACTCCTGCCCAGGGTAATTCGGAAGTTCAAGCAAAAAAAAGGAAATCTGCTTCTCATAGCTCCGGCGTGGCCCAGGCGGCACTGGTTCTCAGACCTGCAAGGCCTATCGTCAGAGCGTCCACTTCTGCTTCCACAATGCCCAGATCTCCTCGTTCAGGGCCCCTGTGTCTACCAGGACCTAGCCCGGCTGTCTTTGACGGCATGGCTCTTGAAGCTTCCGTCTTGAGGGCTAAGGGTTTTTCTGAAGAGGTCATTAAAAATATGTTGCGGGCCCGGAAACCGGCTTCTGCTCGGATTTACTATAGGGTCTGGCATTCCTACTTTGTTTGGTGCGCATCTAATAATTATGACGCTTCCAAGTTTAGTACAGCCAAACTTTTAGCTTTTCTGCAGCAGGGCCTAGATTTAGGCCTGCGTCTGGCCTCCCTCAAGGTTCATATTTCGGCCTTGTCGGTGTGGTTTCGGAGAAAAATTGCGACTTTACCTGATGTTCATACTTTCACTCAGGGTGTGTTGCGTATCCAACCTCCCAATGTCCCGCCTGTGGCTCCTTGGGACTTATCGGTGGTTTTGGAGGCGTTGCAGGAGCCTCTGTTTGAACCCCTGGGTTCAGCTGACCTTAAGTGGCTTTCCCTTAAGGTGGTGTTCTTGCCGGCTGTTGCCTCTGCTAGAAGAGTGTCGGATCTGGGTGCCTTGTCTTGTAGTTCCCCATATCTGATTTTTCACAGTGACCGGGCGGTTCTTAGGACTCATCCCGGATATTTACCTAAGGTGGTTTCTTCGTTCCACCTCAATCAGGAGATTGTGGCTGCGGCATTTGTCTCTCCTGATTTGTCTCCCAAAGAGCGGTCTTTGGATGTGGTACGGGCTCTCCGTATCTACGTGAAGAGAACTGCTTCTATTCGAAAATCTGATTCTCTCTTTGTTTTGTTTTGATTTCACAAACGTGGCTGGCCTGCTCACAAGCAGACCCTGGCCAGATGGATTAGAATGGTGATTGCACATGCTTATGTGAAGGCTGGTCTGTCAGCTCCTGCTCACATTACGGCCCATTCTACTCGGTCTGTTGGACCTTCTTGGGCGGCCCAACGTGGTGCGACCCTTGAACAATTGTGCAAGACGGCTACGTGGTCCTCCGGGAACACGTTCATAAGGTTCTATGCCTTCGATACTGCCGCTTCCCAGGATGCTTCCTTTGGACGCCGGGTTCTTGTGCCCGCTACAGTGCGTCCCCTCCCATAAGGAACTGCTTTAGGATATCCCCATTGTCCAATCCTTGTGGAGCCCAGTGTACCCCGCAGCAGAAAACGAGATTTATGGTAAGAACTTACCTTTTTTAAATCTCTTTCTGCGAGGTACACTACCTCTGTGCAACCTTTTGGCCTAAACAAAATATAGGGGGTAATTCCAAGTTGATTGCAGCAGGAATTTTGTTAGCAGTTGGGCAAAACCATGTGCACTGCAGGGAAGGCAGATTTAACATATGCAGAGAGAGTTAGATTTGGGTGTGATTTGTTCAATCTGCAATCTAATTTGCAGTGTAAAAATAAAGCAGCCAGTATTTACCCTGCACAGAAACAAAATAACCCACCCAAATCTAGCTCTCTCTGCAAATGTTATATCTGCCCCCTCCCTGTAGTGCACATGGTTTTGCCCAACTGCTAAAAAAATTCCTGCTGCGATCAACTTGGAATTACCCCCCAGGTTTTGCCCAACTGCTAACAAAATTCCTGCTGCAATCAACTTGGAATTAACCCCATTGTGAGGTGTGAGGTGTTCAGAATAGACTGGAAATGAGTGGAAATGAATGTTATTGAGGTTAATAATACTGTAGTATCAAAATTACCCCCAAATTCTGTGATTTTAGCTGCTTTTGTGTTTTCTCTTACGTCCTAGAGGATGCTGGGGTCCAATTTAGTACCATGGGGTATAGACGGTTCCGCAGGAGCCTTCAGCACTTTAAGACTTTTTAACAGTGTGAACTGGCTCCTCCCTCTATACCCCTCCTCCAGACCTCAGTTTAGAAAATGTGCCCGGGAGACTGGATGCACACCAGTGGAGCTCTACAGTGTTCTGCTGGAAAAGACTTTGTTAGGTTTTTTTATTTTACAGGGAAGTTGCTTGCAACAGCTTCCCTGCTTCATGGGACTTAGGGGGGGAAGTAGGAACCAACTTCTCAGTTAGTTCAATTGCTCTGCTTCCGCTGGCAGGACACCATTAGCTCCTGAAGGGTACTGAACACAGCCCTTGCCTGGCTGCGGCTCACTCCCACAGCACTGCCGCCACCCCCTAACAGAGCCAGAAGTCAGTAGGCTGGTGAGTATTTACCGATTTACCGGAGACCTGCAGAGAGGGGTTCTCCAGTCATCATGGCGGCATAAAGGTACCAGCGCAGCAGGAATTTTGTTAGCAGTTGGGCAAAACCATGTGCACTGCAGGGAAGGCAGATTTAACATATGCAGAGAGAGTTAGATTTGGGTGTGATTTGTTCAATCTGCAATCTAATTTGCAGTGTAAAAATAAAGCAGCCAGTATTTACCCTGCACAGAAACAAAATAACCCACCCAAATCTAGCTCTCTCTGCAAATGTTATATCTGCCCCCCCCCCTGTAGTGCACATGGTTTTGCCCAACTGCTAAAAAAAATCCTGCTGCGATCAACTTGGAATTACCCCCCAGGTTTTGCCCAACTGCTAACAAAATTCCTGCTGCAATCAACTTGGAATTAACCCCATTGTGAGGTGTGAGGTGTTCAGAATAGACTGGAAATGAGTGGAAATGAATGTTATTGAGGTTAATAATACTGTAGTATCAAAATTACCCCCAAATTCTGTGATTTTAGCTGCTTTTGTGTTTTCTCTTACGTCCTAGAGGATGCTGGGGTCCAATTTAGTACCATGGGGTATAGACGGTTCCGCAGGAGCCTTCAGCACTTTAAGACTTTTTAACAGTGTGAACTGGCTCCTCCCTCTATACCCCTCCTCCAGACCTCAGTTTAGAAAATGTGCCCGGGAGACTGGATGCACACCAGTGGAGCTCTACAGTGTTCTGCTGGAAAAGACTTTGTTAGGTTTTTTTATTTTACAGGGAAGTTGCTGGCAACAGCTTCCCTACTTCATGGGACTTAGGGGGGGAAGTAGGAACCAACTTCTCAGTTAGTTCAATTGCTCTGCTTCCGCTGACAGGACACCATTAGCTCCTGAAGGGTACTGAACACAGCCCTTGCCTGGCTGCGGCTCACTCCCACAGCACTGCCGCCACCCCCTAACAGAGCCAGAAGTCAGTAGGCTGGTGAGTATTTACCGATTTACCGGAGACCTGCAGAGAGGGGTTCTCCAGTCATCATGGCGGCATAAAGGTACCAGCGCAGCGCGGGACACCGCGCAGCAACATGTCTCTCATCGCAGGGTGCAGAGCGCGCGCGGGGGGGGGGGGGGAGAGGCGCGATCTGAGGTACATGACAAATCCTTGCTCTCACTGTCAAAATGTACATACATGTGAGCCGCTGATGTACACTACCCCCGCCAGTATAAATATTACTGTGGCTGAACCGCGCCATTACAGGGGGCGGGGCTTCACCTCAGAATTGCTTGTAACACTGATTGGTGCCATTTTCTCCTCGCAGAGATGCTGGAGTGCTGATCCTGCAGGCTGCTTCTCCTCACACATCGCTGATACAAGTACCAGGGTGTTATAGAAGGGGAGGGGAGCACATAATTTATTGAAGTCTGCGGGCTTCACATTGGATAAAAAGCAATGTTTTGGAATATACAGTATGTATATTCATTGTACGTAATACATATAGGGAGCGTGGTGTGGACTGGCAATTCCCTCTGGGTCCCTCTGACAGACATTAGTGTAGGACTATCCCCATTAGCTCCCGTGTGTGTGAGTGGTGTGACTATACACGCGTGTAACATGTCTAGAGAAAGCTCTTCCCCAGCGGAACCCATGTTAGAGGCACAAGAGTGTTCTGAGCCTGTGTGGGTGAGAAAGCTGCAGAGTAATATGGCTAAACTAGCGAAGAAATTCTCTGAGTCTGAGGAACAGACAAAGCATTGGAGACAGTCTGTGGTAGATGCTCTATTTGCTGTTTGTTCCACATCATCCACTCGGGACCCCTCCAGTTCCCAGAAAAGGTCCCTGGCCCAAATTATGCAAAGCGACACTGACACAGATTCCGACACTGACGTCGGTACTGGGGATTTGAGGGGGGTAGACCCCAAACTGGCTAAGAGCATTCAATGTATGTTAGTCGCTATAAAAGAGGTGTTGGAATTTCCTGACACAATACCTCCACCTGAGGAAAAAGATTATTTTAAATTAAATAAAAAACAGGTGGTGACTTTTCCTCCATCTACAGACTTAAATACATTTTTTGAGGAATCCTGGGCTAACCCGGAAAATAAATTTGCTATCCCTAAAAGGTTGCGGGTAGCGTACCCTTTCCCAGAAGAGGATAGGCGTAAGTGGGAGTCACCCCCAATGATAGACACCTCAGTTTCTAGGTTGTCAAAGAAAATCATTTTGCCTGCCCCAGGGTCAGCTTCATTAAAAGAACCTGCTGACCGCAAATTAGAGACGACTTTAAAGTCCATTTATGTTGCTACGGGTACGTTACTCAGGCCCACAATTGCTTCTGCGTGGGTAGGTAATGCAGTCGAAAAGTGGGCAGATAACTTAATTGTTAATATTGACACGGTCATTAAAGATGACATGCTGCAAATTCTAGGTCATATCAAAGATTCTGCAGGTTATTTGGTTGAGGCTATGAAGGACGTAGGCTTACTGGGCTCACGTGCCTCTGCTATGGCGGTTTCAGCCCGCAGGGCGCTCTGGATATGCCAATAGAATGCTGATGCAGAATCCAAAAGAAATATTGAGGCGCTTCCATACAATGGTGAGGCCCTCTTTGGATCGAAATTAGATGCCATGATATCAACTACTACATCTGGCAAGTCAGCATTTCTGCCGTCGGCAGCTACGCCGGCTAAAAAAGTCTATAATTCTTATACTATGCAGTCCTTTCGGCCCAACAAGTACAAAAAGGCTAAAAGTACCCCTTTTTTCACAGGAAAAGGGAGAGGAAAAGGTAGAAAACCTACAACACCCTCAGGCTCCCAAGAGCAGAAGTCAGCAACTACTTCTGCAAAAACCACAGCATGACGCTGGGGCTCCTCTGCAGGAGTGCGATCGGGTGGAGGGACGTCTACTATTTTTCAGCCAGGTCTGGCTTCACTCAGACCTGGATCCTTGGGTTTTACGGATAATATCCTAAGGTTACAAGTTGGAATTTCAAGACCTTCCCCATGCCGATTTTTCAAATCAGCCTTACCAGCTTCTACTCAGGACAGCGCAAGTGTCCTGAATGCAATACACAAATCATGTCAAGTAATTGCCTTGGTTCCTGCCGAACAAAGGAATCAAGGCTTTTATTCAAGCCTGTTTGTAGTAACGAAGCCGGATGGCTCGGTCAGGCCGATTTTAAACCTAAAATCTCTGAATATTTAAAAAGATTCAAATTCAAGATGGAATCCTTGAGAGCGGTGCTTTCCAGCTTGGAAGAAAAGGAATTTCTGGTGTCAGTGGACATCAGGGATGCTTACTTGCATGTCCCCATTTACCCGCCACATTAAGCATACCTGAGGTTTGCAGTTCAGGATTGCCACTACCAATTCCACACATTACCGTTCGGGCTCTCCGCGGCTCCGAGAATATTCACGAAGGTGATGGCGGAGATGATGGTTCTCCTTCGCAAACAATGAGTCAACATAATTTCATACCTGGACGATCTCCTCATAAAAGCGAGATCCAGGGACAAGCTAATCCAGAACATAGAGTTATCCCTGACGGTACTTCAACAGCACGGTTGGATCATCAACTTTCCAAAATCTCAGTTGGAACTGACAATGAGGTTATCATTTTAGGGAATGATACTGGACACCGAGGTACAGAGAGTTTTCTACCAGTGGAAAAGGCTCAGGAGATCCAGAGCATGGTCAAACAGTTTTTGAGACCAAGAACAGTATCAATTCATCAGTGCATTCGCCTGTTGGGACAAATGGTAGCAGCTTACGAGGCGCTATAATATGACCGATTCCATGCCAGGGTCTTCCAGTGGGACCTACTGGACAAGTGGTCCGGGTCGCATCTCCACATGCATCAAAAGATAATCTTGTCAGCAAAAGCCAGAATTTCGCTCCTGTGGTGGCTACAAATGTCTCACCTCCTGGAGGGACGCAGGTTCGGGATTCAGACATGGATCCTGGTGACCACGAATGCAAGTCTCCGAGGATGGGGAGCAGTCACGCAAGGCGAAAGCTACCAAGGAAGGTGGTCAAGTCAAGAAACTCGACTTCACATAAACATTCTGGAATTGAGAGCTGTGTACAACAGTCTGCATCAGACGGCACACCTTCTTCAAGGTCGTCCCATACAGATCCAGTCAGACAATGTAACGGCAGTAGCTTACATAAACCGTCAAGGTGGAACAAAAAGCAGAGGTGGCAAAGATACTCCTCTGGGCAGAAAGACATGCAAAAGCTCTGTCGGCAATTTTCATTCCGGGAGTGGACAGCTGGGAAGCAGACTTCCTCAGCAGACACGATCTCCATCCAGGAGAATGGGGCCTCCACCCAGAAGTCTTTGCAGAGGTGGCAAGTCATTGAGACATTCCTCAAGTGGATATGATGGCATCACGCCTCAACAAGAAGTTTCAGAAATATTGTTCCAGGTCCAGAGACCCACAAGCAATAGCGATAGATGCACTGGTGACCCAGTGGGTGTTTCAGTCAGTGTATCTGTTCCCTCTACTTCCACTAATACCAAAAGTTCTCAAGATCATCAGAAGAACAAGGGTTCAAGCAATTCTTATTGCTCCAGATTGGCCAAGGAGAGCTTGGTATCCAGATCTTCAAGAGTTATTACTGGAAGATCCTTGGCCTCTTCCTCTTCGCGAGGACCTGCTTCAGCAGGGGCCGTTAGTTTATCAGGACTTACCGCGGCTGCATTTGACAGCATGGCTATTGAGCACCAGATCCTAGCCCGTAAGGGTATTCCCAATGAAGTCATTCCCACACTTATTCTGGCCAGAAAAGGGGTAACGTCCAAACATTACCATCGGATTTGGAGAAAATATGTATCTTGGTGTGAATCCAAGAAGTCTCCTGCGGTGGAGTTTTCAATTAGGACGACTTCTCCTATTTCTACAGGCGGGTGTGGATGCTGGACTGAGATTAGGATCTATCAAGGTTCAGATTTCGGCCTTGTCAGTTTTCTTTCAGAAACAATTGGCTTCTCTTCCTGAGGTCCAGACCTTCGTGAAAGGGGTTCTGCGCATCCAACCTCCCTTTGTGCCTCCTGCGGCGCCATGGGATCTTAATGTGGTGTTGCTGTTCCTTAAATTGGACTGGTTTGAGCCTCTACAAGAGGTGGAGTTGAAGTTTCTCACTTGGAAAGTGGTCATGCTATTGGCCTTGGCCTCAGGCAGATGAGTGTCTGAGTTAGGAACTCTGTCACACAAGAGTCCTTACTTAATAGTTCATGAAGATAGGGCTGAACTGAGAACACGTCAGCACTTTCTTCCAAAGGTTGTGTCTTCTTTTCATATCAACCAACATGTGGTGGTGCCAGTGGCTTCTGACACCTCAGCCATCCCAAAGTCCTTGGATGTCGTCAGAGCGTTGAGGACTTATGTCACAAGAACGGCTAGGATAAGGAAAACAGAATCTTTGTCCTCTATGACCCCAACAAGATTGGGTGTCCTGCTTCTAAGCAGACTATTGCGTGCTGGATAAGAGGTACCATTCAGCACGCTCATTCCACGGCAGGATTGCCGTTACCGATTTCGGTAAAAGCCCACTCTACAAGGAAAGTGGGTTCGTCCTGGGCGGCTGCCCGGGGTGTCTCGGCATTGCAAATCTGCCGAGCTGCTACTTGGTCAGGTGCTAAGTTTTATAAGTTTGACACCTTGGCTGCTGACGACCTAAAATTTGGTCAGTCAGTTCTGCAGGAACATTAGCACTTTCCCGCCCGTACTGGGAGCTTTGGTATATCCCCATGGTACTAAATTGGACCACAGCATCCTCTAGGACGTAAGAGAAAATAGGATTTTAATAACCTACCGGTAAATCCTTTTCTCGTAGTCCGTAGAGGATGCTGGGCGCCCACCCAGTGCTCCATTTTTCCTGCTTATTAACTTATGTTTAGATGTTGATAGCTGTTGCTGTTACGTTATACATGCTGGTTGGCATGAGTTATGTTAAAGGCCATGTTAGCCGACATGTTTCTTGTATAAGGTGTGAGCTGGTGTGAATCTCACCACAGATTAGTAAATCCTGTCTCGAATATGTATGTCTCCTCGGGCACAGTTCCTATACTAAGGTCTGGAGGAGGGGCATAGAGGGAGGAGCCAGTTCACCCTGTTAAAAAGTCTTAAAGTGCCGAAGGCTACTGCGGAACCGTCTATACCCCATGATACTAAATTGGACCCCAGCATCCTCTACGGACTACGAGAAAAGGATTTACCGGTAGGTTATTAAAATCCTATTTTATTTTTTTCAAAAATCATCCAGATCCAAAACCAAAACCCGAAAGGGTGGTTTTGGTAAAACAATACAGATCCAAAACACGAGTGAGTATCCAGATCCAAAACTAAAACACAAAAAGTGCACATTGCACATCTCTAGTATATATAATGGATGGTCACCTCTACATAGTGGCATCCCTGTGTTATGTGACATCTGGTGTGGTAAACGAGGCCCCCATGAATCGAAGGCGCGCATGTAGTCATGGGAAGGGGGCATGGTCTCATGACACACCTTTGTTTTCATCACTCCGGGTGTGTCTCCAGCATTCCCGGAGATTCTGGGCTGCGCCCAGACACTCCCCCTGCACTGCCAACTCCTACTCTGTGACAGGAGTCAGGCGCTGCACGATAACGTCACAGTGCAGCTCCCAACTCCCTGCCACTGCAGAGGAGCCGACATTTTGAGGTGCTTGACCTACTGTAATTTCAACAGCGGGCACTGCACTCCTGCCAGCCCTTGCAACACTGGCAATAGGAGCCACTGGGTCTAAAGGACCAATACTGCAGCGTGAATGATATGTCCACAGTGACAGTTCAGAGGCAGCCTGTTCCTGCATCCATCAGCCCAATTAGACCACTATTCAACTGAGGTCCAGCCTGGGGGAAGCCTGCTCCTGCTAACAATGACAGTCTCGGGGCGGGATGTACTAAGCATAGCATCCGCAATGCGGTACATCCCGCCTCTTATCGCATACATGCCTTTTGGGTATCTACATAGAAATGTGGTTATGACTACTAAGGATCAGATAAGAGTTATCCTTTGCAATCACTGGACTTTATTGTTATTATTATTATTATTATTATTATTACTATATTTTATTTATAAGGCACCACAAGTGTTTCGCAGCGCCGTACAAAGGACAATACAGGGAGACAAAACTTAGCATTACAGTAAATAAATATCAGAAATAGAGTAAAGGTAACAGAGAGCACCACAATTCTCAAGACATAATAAAGCTAAGATGTAAGTAGTGAGGGAGTGATCATCGTACTACTAGGAGCTGGCGGCCATAGGTGGAGATGTGGAGCAGTGGGAGAGGAAGATAAGCCTAGCTGCGGAGTTCAGGACAGATTGGAGGGGAGAAATATGGGAGCAAGCGAGGCCAGTGAGGAGAACGTTGAAGTAGTCAAGTCATGAGATGACCAGTGAGTGGATGATAAGTTTAGTTGCCCTCTGGCAGAGAAATGTCCTGATACGAGCAATGTTGCGTAGCTGGAACCGACAGGATTGTGCCAGAGCTTGGATGTGGGGTGCAAAGGAGAGGGAGGAGTCAAGAGTAATGCCCAAGCAGCGGAGTTGGGGAACGGGGTAGATGGTGGTGTTGTCAACATTGATAGAGATATTGGTAGGGGGTGTTGCTCTGGATGGGGGAAAGATTATGAGTTCAGTTTTGTCCATGATGAGCTTTAGAGAGCACTCAGACATCCAGGAGGAGATTGCAGAGAGGCAGCTGGAAACCTGAGAGAGGACAGAGGGGGGCAGATCAGAAGAGGAGAGGTAGAGATGTGTGTCATCAGCATAGAGGTGGTATTGAAGGCCAAAGGAGTTAATGAGCACACCCAGGGAAGAGGTGTACAGGGAGAACAGAAGGGGGCCAAGGACAGAACCCTGAGGGACACCAACAGGAAGGATGGAAGGGTGTGAGGTGGTGCCGGAGGCAGACACAGAGAAGGAGATGTTAGTGAGGTAAGAAGAAAACCAATCAAGGACAGTGCTAGACAGGCCAGCGTTTTGGTGTGTGCAGAGGAGGAGAGGATGATCCATGGTGTCAAAGGCAGCAGAGAGGTCCAGAAGGTTGAGCAGAGAGAAGTGGTCCCTGGATTTGGCCGAAAGCAGGTCATTGGTGACTTTCACCAGGGCAGCCTCAGTGGAGTGGAGTGGGCGAAAGCCAGATTGTAGTGGATCGAGGATGGAGTTGTCAGAGAGGTAGCTTGTGAGATGGCTGTAGACAAGTCGTTCAAGTAGTTTGCAGGCGAATGGGAGAAGAGAGATGGGGCGGTAGTTAGTGGGTGATGAAGGGTCGAGGTTGATTTTTTGAGAATGGATGAGACCAGAGCATGTTTGAATGGTGAGGGGAAGATGCCGATAGAGAGCGACAGGTTAAAGAGGTGAGCAAGGTGGGAGCAGGCAGTGGGGAAGAGGGAGCGGAGAAGATGGGAGGGAAGGGGGTCCAGGGGGCAGGTGGAGGCTGGGGGTGGATAAGATGAGGGAGTGGCCTTCCTTGTCTGAAGTGGGACAGAAGGAGGACAGGGTGGGATAGATGGAAGGGAGCGATGATGGGGGCAGGGGGGTAGCAGAGGGGTGACGGGGGAGATGTTGTGTCGGATATCCTCAATTTTGGAGATGAAGGAGGAGGCAAAGTCAGTGGCAGTGAGGGAGGATGGGAGGGGAGGAGGAGGGGGCGGAGTACTGAGAAGAGATGAGTACTTGGAAAAAGGATTGCTTGGTGAGGGAAACAGCAGAGCTGTAGGAGGCGAGAATAAACTTGAAATGGAGGAAGTCTGGTAGAGAGTGAAATTTCCTCCATGAGCGTTCAGCGGAGTGTGAGCATTTTTGTAAGAAACGTGTTAGTTTGGTGTGCCAGGGTTGGGGTTTGCAGCGGTGGAGGGGGACAGAGGAGAGGGGGGCCACAGAGTCGGTGGAGGGGGACAGAGGAGAGGGGGGCCACAGAGTCGAGAGCAGCGGTTAGGGAAGAGTTATAGACGGAGGCTGCCTGGTTGGGACCAGAGCTGGATTAAAGCTTTGGGGGGCCCGGGGTACTTAAGACAGGGGGGCCCTGTATGCATTCTAATTGTCGGGATACCGCTGTTGGCCAAGTGACCACCCGTATCCAGACCGTCTGGATTTTCTATCACACTCGTTTAAAGGGAGTGGCACTCAATATCCTGGCGCCCAGCCGGTATGCTGGGCGCTGGGATCCCGAACGCCGAGACATCGTAGTAAACCCGTTTAAAGGCCCCATGGCCTTTTCATATTTATCTTTACACAGCACAACCTGATGGAAAGGCCATGGGACCTTGAAACGTTGTTCTTGCTTGTATGTTAACAATGCCCTAAGTGCACAATATAGATTTTGAAACCAGACTGGAGGATGCTGCCTCATTCTTTCTATAGTGGAGGTTGCCATACCTCCCAAGAAGATTCATTCTATATTTCTTTATAAAGAAGGCACCCTGGCACTATTTAGTAATTTATCCAGCGTGCCAAATGTCACTATATATATATATATATATATATATAGGGGTAGTATGGTTTGTCGGCAGCCCGGTTCCCGGCGCCCAGCATACCAGCGCTGGGATCCCGACCGCCGGCATGCTGACAGCGGGGCTAGCGCAAATGAGCCTCACGCTATTTACGCTCCCTCCAGGGGGGTTGTGGACCCCCAAGAGGGAGAATAGGTGTTGGTATGCTGGCAGTCGGGATTCATGCGCTGTTATACTGAGCGCCGGGATCCCAACAGCCAGTATACTGAATACCACTAATATATATATATATATATTATAGATGGATATACACATATATATATATATACACACACACACACACACACACACACACACACACACACGTGTATGTGTATATATATATATATATATATATATATATGTGGGTGTGTATATATATATATATATATACATACACATATATATATATATATATATATATATGTATATGAAAAGAGGCACTCATTCATCATTTCCCATAGAAAAAATCTTATCAATTTATTTTCACCCACATAAGGGCATATCAGACAAAATCACATCAGTGGTGGTGGCTCAGCATGAATCTAAAGAAGTCATTTATAGTAAATACAGCACTAAACAGCGCATCTGAAATCAAGTAAACAATCCTTATCATAATAAATTCAAACCAGACAGCCCATCGACCTCGGTCCCTAAAAGACCGTTCAAGACCTGCACAGCATGTCACCGTCACCTTCCACATCCCAGAGCCATCAGCAATCAGATTGAACGGTCTTTTAGGGACCGAGGTCGATGGACTGTCTGGTTTGAATTTATTATGACCTTCTGAAGGATTGTTTACTTGAATTTAGATGCGCTGTTTAGTGCTGTATTTACTATAAATGACTTCTTTAGATTCATGCTGAGCCACCACCACTGATGTGATTTTGTCTGATATGCCCTTATGTGGGTGAAAATAAATTGATAAGATTTTTTCTATGGGAAATGATGAATGAGTGCCTCTTTTCAAATACATATTTTTTCTGGACTATATTTGGAACAGACTAAAGGGAGCACCTACTTTGAACTGGATCTCTAAAGAGTGATGTTTACATGAACATTTATATATATATATATATATATATATATATATATATATTTAAACAGTATACACCCACAGCCAGCCTTACTTTTGATCTGCTGACAATACCCTCCAAGCTGCTCACTGCCACACAAACTCCGGGGACGCTGGCTCCACATCACTGCTGCAAGGGAAGGGATCCCTCCTCCATCCATGCAGCCTGCGCGCCCAGCCAATGACTGAGCGGCAGGCTGCTTCTTCATATATTATTGGACAGCTGAGCTATCGCTCAGCTGTCCCGTCTGTCTGTGCTTGCTGCTGCCGCTTATCTGTGCGCCGGCTTTGCCAGTGAGTGGGGACGGGACTCGGGAGCGCTGCACCGCAGATCAGATCGACAGAGAGAGATCCGATCTGCGGCGTGGCGGGGGGCCCTTTTGGAATGGGGGGCCCGGGGTACTTATCCCCAGGGACCCCCCCTTAATCCGGCTCTGGTTGGGACATGTCACAGTGGAAAGAGGAAAGAGGAAAGTCTTGAGGGAGGACATGAAAGTGGGGTCGAGAGACTCGAGATTGCATCTGGTGATGGTGGGTCTGGGCATGGAGTGGAGAAAGGAGGATGAGAGGGTGAAAGAAAGCAGATGGTGGTCAGAGAGAGGGAAGGAAGAGTTTGAGAAATCAGAGAGATCCCATCGGTGAGTGAAGACAAGGTCGAGGGAGTGGACGAGATTGTGAGTAGGGGTGGAGGTCCATTGAGAAAGTCCAAAGGAGGTGGAAAGGGCGAGAAGAGTAGAGGATGCAGCATTAGTGATGTCAATAGGGATGTTAAAGTCACCGAGGATGACAGAGGGGAGGTCGGAGGAGAGAAAGTGGGGAAGCCAGGCAGTAAAGTTGTCAAGGAAAGGTAAACAGTGGTAAGGGGGGCGGTAGATCACTGCCACAAGGAGGTGAATGGGGTAGAAGAGGCGGATAGTTTGGACCTCAAAGGTGGACAAGGTGAGGGAGGGCACAGGTGGGATGACATGAAAGGTGCAGTTAGGGGAGAGAAGGATGCCCACGCCTCCACCCTGGCGACCATCAGGTCTGACCGTGTGGGTGAAGGAGAGGCCTCCGTAGGAGAGGGCAGCAGTGGAGGTGGTGTCAGAGGAGGAGAGCCAGGTTTCTGTGATAGCGAGAAGGTTAAAAGAGTGGGAGATGAAGAGGTCATGGATAGTTGGCAGCTTATTGCAGGTTGATCTAGCATTCCAGAGTGCACAGGAGAAAGAAAGGGAGGGGACAAGGGAAATGGGGATAAGGTTGGCTGGGTTCTGAGTGCATGTGGGTGATTTGGAATTTGCAGGATCAGTGAATCCAAAAAGCAGGTTGCCTCAAGGCATACTTACCGACATTCTGGCTGCTCTCTGCGGGAGAGAGCAGCCAGGTCGGCTCAGCAGGCGGGCATGGGAGGCTGTGACGTAAAGGAGGGGGCGGGTCGGAGGCAGGACAGGGGCGGAGCAAGGGCAGGATGGGGCGGAGCAAGAACAGGATGGGGCTGGGTCACAGTGACACCTCCTTTAAGCCATGTCCCCCGCTCTGTAATGCCGCGATCACCGGCATTACACTGCAGGGGGCGTGGCTATGATGACGCGATTCAGTAAGAATCGCGTCATCGACTGCCCGGACCGCCCACTTTACACACTATGTGGGCAGACGGGCAGGGGGGACCCCACAAATCGGGAGACTTGCCTGCTCTTCCGGGGGGCCGGGAGGGTCACCCGATTTTCGGGAGCCTCCCGGCCATTCCGGGAGAGTAGGCAAGTATGCCTCAAGGTGTGAACAACGACAGACCACTATATCCCCACTAATACACAATGAAATCCTGCTATAGTATCGGCTAGGAATCACTAATTAAAGATACAGTTGGCATTACCTAGCACAATTCAAAAGCATGTAAAGGATGTAAAGTTGCAGCAGTGAGAGATTGTTGCAGGAGTGATAAAGTTGTCATTACCTGAGGAAGACAAAGAGAAGGTAGGAGTCACATCAGCTGAAGCATCTCCTTATATCTCCAAAATGTCATATCCTCATACTTTGCACTAACATACTTATCAGCTAAGATGCTTGCAGCCTAAATCTATACTGCAGCCTTTGCACATGCATAGAGTAATGCGGCCGCCGCAGGTATGCTGGGAGGGATCCGATTGCAGGATTTAACCCTATGCGCTTCCGGCACTTTTCTTTACAGTGGGGCCACCATCTGGATGATGTAGTCTTGGCTTTTCCTGGATTTATAAGAGATGGGCAGAGCTCCGGCAGTGGACAACTGATGGAAAGGAACAGGTGAGTCTCACTACTTTTATTCTCTTACAGGAAACACTGTCAGACAATTGGGGCTGATGTTAACAAGCTCTGTGACATTTTAGCAGGAGGGGAGTGGTGAATCAGGGTTTACGGTATTTTAAAGTAACGTTCAATCACCAGTGGAACTGCAGCTCATCCCTCGCTTTCTCTCCCTGACGGCAACACACCTTAACTGCCAGTCCTCGACAGTTATATCACCTCAGGTGGCGGACTCAAGTCCATCCGGCCAGGGTGAGGGGCTCTGAAGCATCTACTGTCCCTTCCGATGCACGGCGGAGACTAATGAACGGATTCTGAGATCAATGTCCTTTAGTCCCGCAATCCCATTGCTGGGCATTACAGGAGCATATTCATGAAGGATCATATCATTGAGCAAAGAAGTGAAGTTATAGAATGCAGCCACTAGATGACAGTAAACAACCACCAAAAACAGGACGAGTGATAAAGCTTATGTATGGAGTTCAAGTTTATGGAAATAAAGCATGATGTGTAGGAATGTCACCAGAAGGTGGTGCTGTTACACATATAATTCATTAGGAATAGAATAGTGATGCTCAAACTTGGTCCTCAGGACCCCAAACGGCTCACGTTTTCCAGGTCACTTAGCAGGTGCACAGGTGTATTCATTATTCACTGACACATTTTAAAAGATCCACAATTGGAGCTAACTATTTCACTTGTGATTCTGGGAGGAGACCTGGAAAACTTGAACTGTTTGGGGTCCTGGGATCATAGTTAGTGAACATATGGCAGATGTTTGACAGGCAGAGGCGTTCGCATTTTCTGCGGGTGCCAGCAGTAAATGCGGTCTCATGCGCAGGATAGGCACTGCCAGTGTCGGACTGGGGCATGAAGGGCCCATGCTTAGAGGCTCCTTGATAAATTTATATAGTAAATACTGCCACTGCATGCATGATAATGTACCAGACTAATAACAGCAATGCACTGTAGAAAACACACCATAGTCCTGTGCAGTATAATGTAACAATATATAATTCAAGTGCACAATCTGGAACCCGATCCTTAGAGGAAGGGGTGGGGTCCACCGGGGGTTTCCCCTGTACCCATGTGGGCCAGTCCGACCCTGGGTGCTGTGCATGCAACCACATCCATTTTGTAATTTTTGCAGTTGGATGGCATATCGCGATACAACCTGAATCACAGGAGCAATTCTAGGTGTGGGCAAGTCGGGCCTGTCACCCCGCAGGCGCCCACCGCCCACCCGCACCCCGCATATCACAGTCCCCGGTTGCAGCAGGCGCCGTGGGCTGTGTGGTTGCCTGATGCAGCCGGCACCATTGTCAGATGCTAAAGTACCTAATTGACCTCTAGTGTCTGTGCGGCGCTATGAGAGAGACGTGACGTCTCTCCCATAGATTTGAGGAGCGGGCGGCCGGAGATGGAGGGCAGCAATGGTCGGGAAGCAGGAGCAGGGCTGGTGAGTATTGGTTTTTTTTTCCCTTTATTTGTGTGTGTAAGCGGTGCTACTAGGGGGCACATCTACAGGGGGCAAATCCACTGGGGGCACATCTACAGGGGTCACATCTATCGGGGGCAAATCTACAGGGAGCACATCTACAGGGGGCACAACTACTGGGGGCAAATATACTGGGGGCACATCTAATGGGGGCAAATCTACAGGAGGCACATCTGCTGGGGGCACATCTAGTGGAGGCAAATCTACAGGGAGCACATCTACAGGGGGCACATCTAATGGGGCAAATCTACAGGGGGCATATCTACTGGGGGCACAACTACTGGGGGCATATCTACAGGGGGCATAACTACTGGGGGCACATCTGTGGCACCCCAGCAGGGCTGCCACGGACATTTATGTGACTTCTGTACCCTTTTCTCACTCTCCAGAATGCAGCTTGGCTGAACGCTTTGTTACTTGCAGCAGGGAAATGCTTAAAGATATATTCTGTGCTCTATCTGGCATGCGCTGGAACAGTTAACTGCTGGGACCGTTGGCAGTTGGGCGGCCATCTTGAGGGAGAGTGCTGGAGAGGGATTGTGAGGAGATGCTGTGCATCTGACCTGTCAGAGCCACTGGTCACGGCGACCGATGTTAGAAAAACAACAACCGAAGACTAGTCTGAGACTCCATTAGCACACCCACAGCGTCAGGTGGCAGTGGCTGGCACGTAAAGGACATGGGCAGAGCAGAGTAGGAGACCCCCTTGCTGGACCCGGCCCAGGGAGTATGGTGATGCAGTTCCCTACACCCAGCAGAGGCGGATTACTAGGCGAGGCCTTACCAGTGACAGACATTTGGTGTATGGCACCCTAAAAAAAAGACCCTTCACTCAGTAAAGGGCAAAGAAACCAGCAGCCTTTTGGAATGGAATGACCTCGCAGACAGCCATCACGTTAGACCAGCATAACTGAGGTCTGTAATAAAAGTATGTGCCATACAATAGTCTACACTGGGTGTAGTATGTTATGCCGGTGGTCGGGCTCCCGGCGGCCAGCATACCGGCACCTGAATCCCGACCGCCGGCATACCGACAGCTGGGCGGCCGCAAATGAGCCCCTTGGGGATTCCGGTGCCGGTATGCTGGTCGTTGGGAGCCCGGCTGCCGGCAAACTGAAGACCACCCGTCTACACCCCCTTAAACTACAGCTGCAGCATTAACCATGGGCTTAGTCGCACAGACACTAGTCATACGAACTCTTCTTATTCTCTCTATATCAGCTGTAAGGATAGCAAATTGCCGGAACTAAATCCTTACCCCTTCAACTACGGCAAACTAGTAAAGGATAGAACTGGCAGCCTAAACTGGGGCATAAAGACTAGTACTTATAGTAAAGGAGCAGCCCTCTATGCACAAAACCTGTTACTAAATCTGTATATTATTGACAGGTTAACTTGAACATTAACCAGAGCTACATAGTGTCAATTGTAAAGCCTGTTCAACTGCGGCCACAAGCTAGAGACAAGTGTTTGTTGATCTGCACCTTTAATTATCTCTAAAATTCTGTACTTAGTTAACGGAGAAGTGCAGTTAGACTTTCTAGAGCAGACTATGGTGGTCATTCCGAGTGTTCGCTCGCTACCAGTTTTTAGCAGCCATGCAAACGCTATGCCGCCTCCCACTGGGAGTGTATTTTAGCTTAGCAGAAGTGCGAACGAAAGGATCGCAGAGCGGCTACAAAATTTTTTTGTGCAGTTTCAGAGTAGCTTCAGACCTACTAAGCGCTTGCGATTACTTCAAACTATTCAGTTCCCGTTTTGACATCACGAACACGCCCTGTGTTCGCCCAGCCACGCCTGCGTTTTTCCTGGCACGCCTGCGTTTTTTCAAACACTCCCTGAAAACGGTCAGTTGACACCCAGAAACGCCCACTTCATGTCAATCACTCTGCGGTCAGCAGTGCGACTAAAAAGCTTTGCTAGACCTTGTGTGAAACTACATCGTTCTTTGTAATAGTACGACGCGCATGCGCATTGCACCGCATACGCATGCGCAGAAGTGCTGTTTTTTGCCTCATTGCTGCGCAGCGACCGAAAGCAGCTATAGATCAACTCGGAATGATCCCCTATATTCATATGAGGCAAAGAGCAGCGTTACTTTATAAGCTAGACTATATAACCAAAGGATATCGATAAGGACCAGAGCTCCTTTCCGTTTAACCTGGGCAACTAATTGTGAGAGCTCTCGTTAGTTTTGATCTAAACGTGCACAAACTAATTAGGACTTATCAAACTAATTATTTGAGTTAGTGTGCATGCAGGCCTTAACAGTCTTATAAAGGGGAACTTACTGCAGTACTTGCTGTTACTGTAACCTGTATAGTCTACGGTTAATTGCTTGTATACTTTCTTACTTAATGTTGTATGTTCAAGCTTGAATGACACTTTGAAGTAATGGTTTATTATAGTCCTTGGTAACAGGTCATTTATAATAATATTGAATATTAACCATTGCTCTTACGAAAGAGTTTCCTAGTTAAGGAAAGTCATAGCAAAGACTAACTCTTTTTCAGGAATTTGACGCAGACTGAAAGATAACAGCATTCGGCTAGTTCCAGAATAATAAACGTTATTGGTTAAGTATAGTGATTATTAGTGTAATTCAGTATGTACACCGATTGTCGTTAGATGATTGTATTTGATTCTGCTTTTGAGACTATTTAAAGAACTACAACTTTATCTTCAACCATTAAATTGGATCCTCTTCCAAAACCCTTGTGTGATTTCTCAAAACTTTAGTCCATCTTCTCATCCCGCTAGTTTTCAGTAAAGAATTGGACATACAGCAGAGACATCAGGTGAACAGGGTAAGAAGAAATGGTAACTCCTGACAAGAATGGGTTGTTACACATCTACTGGGGGCAAATCTACAGGGGCACATCTACTGGGGGCATAACTACTGGGGGAACAACTACTGGGGGCACACATGGTGGTGTAATGTGACTAACGGACACTATTGTGCTGTGTAATGTGACTAACGGACACTACTGTGCGGTGTAATGTGATTACTGGACCCTAATGTGTGGTGTAATGTGACTGACGGACACTACTGTGCGGTGTAATGTGACTGACAGACACTGCTGTGTGACGGACAAAACTGTACTGTGTAATGTGACTAACAGACACTACTGTGCAGTGTAATGTGACTAATGGACACTACTGTGCGGTGTAATGTGACTGACGGACACTACTGTGTGGTGTAATGTGATTGACGGACACTACTGTGCTTTGTAATGTGACTAACGGACACTACTGTGCTGTGTAATGTGACTGACGGACACTACTGTGCGGTGTAATGTGACTAACGGACACTATTATGCTGTGTAATGTGACTGACGGACACTACTGTGCTGTGTAATGTGACTGACGGACACTGCTGTGCGGTGTAATGTGACTAACTGACACTACTGTGCTGTGTAATGTGACTAACAAACACTACTGTGCTGTGTAATGTGACTAATGGACACTACTGTGCTGTGTAATGTGACTAACGGACACTACTGCACTGTGTAATGTTACTAATGGACACTACTGTGCAGTGTAATGTGAATCAGTATTATTCTGTGGCCACTCCATTTTCCTACGTAGCCACGTGCCTATATTTTGCTGCTCTCCTTAGGCACACACTGGATACTTTCGCCCTGTGCGGTCTAATGTGACTAACAGACACTACTGTGTGGTGTAATGTGACTAACGGACACTGCTGTGCGGTGTAATGTGACTGACGGACACTACTTCTCTGTGTAATGTGACTAATGGACACTACTGTGCAGTGTAATGTGACTAACGGACACTACTGTGCTGTGTAATGTGATTACTGGACCCTACTGTGCGGTGTAATGTGACTGACGGACACTGCTGTGTGACGGACACTACTGTACTGTGTAATGTGACTAACAGACACTATTGTACTGTGTAATGTGACTAACGGACACTACTGTGCTGTGTAATGTGACTAACGGACACTACTGTGCGGTGTAATGTGACTAATGGACACTACTGTGAGGTGTAATGTGACTGACGGACACTACTGTGCTGTGTAATGTGACTAACAGACACTACTGTGCTGTGTAATGTGACTAACGGACACTACTGTGCGGTGTAATGTGACTAACGGATACTACTGTGCTGTGTAATGTGATTACTGGACCCTACTTTGCGGTGTAATGTGACTGACGGACACTGCTGTGTGACGGACACTACTGTACTGTGTAATGTGACTAACAGACACTACTGTGCGGTGTAATGTGACTAATGGACACTACTGTGTGGTGTAATGTGACTGACGGACACTACTGTGCTGTGTTATGTAACTGACGGACACTACTGTGCAGTGTAATGTGACTAACGGACACTACTGTGCTGTGTAATGTGACTAACGGACACTACTGTGCTGTGTAATGTGATTACTGGATCCTACTGTGCGGTGTAATGTGACTAACGGACACTACTGTGCTGTGTAATGTGACTAACGGACACTACTGTGCGGTGTAATGTGACTAACGGACACTACTGTGCGGTGTAATGTGACTGACGGATACTATTGTGCTGTGTAATGTGACGAACGGACACTACTATGCTGTGTAATGTGACTAACGGACACTACTGTGCTGTGTAATGTGACTAATGGACACTACTGTGCATTGTAATGTGAATCGGTACTATTCTTTGGCCACTCCATTTTCCTATGTAGCCACGTGCCTTTATTTTGCTGCTCTCCTTAGGCGCACACTAGATACTTTCGCCCTGGGCGCAACAAGGTCTAGAACCGGCCCTGCTGAATCTGCCCCATAGCCTACAGTAAGATGGGAGTTTCTTGTCAGGACCTGAGAGCAGATGCATGTTCCGCTAGTGTCATGAGTGAGTGGCCCGACTTGTGTTCTTGTTTGAGGCTCATGCACAGATCTTCTGTACCCAGCATAAAGTGGGTGCAATTGCCAACAAGAATGATGACAGCTGTAAAAACAGTTGGCGGAGTGATGATGTGACTAAAGCTATGCAGATAATCACATACATAAGATAGTAAATTGGTCAGTGGTGGGCATCAGCAAATGCCAGCACTTTGCGTCCAATTTGAAGAAGACCCTTGGAGATATATTTACTAAATTGCCGATTTATAGAAGTGCAGATTTTGCCCATAGCAACCTATCAGATTCTACTTATTTATCTTCTAGAAGACAATAGCTACAATCTGACTGGTTGCCGTAGGCAACATCTCCACTTCTATAAACCCGCACTTTAGTAAATGTACCCCTAAATGTTTTATTATGTATTACCTGTATGGATTACATTGTAGCAAGAATATAATAAGTTCAACGGTATGTCGAAAATTATTAGCGCAATAACAATTCAAACAATGATGCAGCAATATTACTTTTTAATTATTTCAATGATAGAGGCAATGCTATTATTTTATTATACTGAAATGGGCAAAAAGTATCTATTTCAATGAAGTAGGGAAGATTAATTATATATTTTCATAAAGGGTAATCCTTCAAGAAATGGGCACATATATTTAAGTATTGCCCTATATGGACCATACAAATTATTTATCTATACATGGGCCACCAGAAGTAAATCTTTATTTACATGGGTAACTGCAATTAATTTAATTGGTGAGGGGGCCAGTGGCGTAAGTTCGTCATAGTCGCCCGGAGGCAAGATAAATATTGGTGCCCCCCTATTTCCTATATTAAGATAAATATATGTATGTTTGTGTGCGTGTGTGTGTATATGCAGTGTTCTGAAAAAAAATTATATACTGTATTTATACATTTAATTGTCTTTTATTTTAAATCACAAATTTCTTAGCAGTCATACCCAGGATTAGAACCCATGACCTGTTACACTGACAGCAGACACTTTGCTGATGGAGTTATTTGCTCCTGTAGAGGAAGCATGAGAATTCTTACTATATGAAGTTACGTGTAATTGTCAGAGAAGTATCTTCATATAGTTAAAATTCTCAAATTTCCTATACAGGAGCAAACAGCTTCATCAGTAAGGTGTCTGCTTCCAGTATAATAGGGTGTGGTTTCTAATCCTGGGTGTGACACTTGTATAATGTATATATTCAGTATAATAAAGAGGGTGTGATTTGTAAGGTGCAGGGACCAGTGAGGAAGTCGGCCACTGAAAAGACAGCGACAGCTATAAATTAACTTAATTCAATGGTGTCACAGAATGGGAGGAGAGGTGCCCCGCTTCAGAGCAGGAGCCCGGCGGCAGATGACTCCGTTGCCTCCCAGAGTTCTGCCTCTCAGGGGGCTACACTTAGTTTCTTTGCTAATTGTGAAGCTGATTCTGAGTCGGACACAAGTGAGTGGATCTCACAGACTTCAGCGTAACGCACATGCACAACAGATATGGGTGGTCATTCCGAGTTGTTTGCTCGCTAGCAGTTTTTAGCAGCCGTGCAAACGCTATGCCACCTCCCACTGGGAGTGTATTTTAGCTTAGCAGAAGTGCGAACGAAAGGATCGCAGAGCGGCTACAAAATAATTTTGTACAGTTTCAGAGTAGCTTCAGACCTACTCAGCGATTGCGATCACTTCAGACTGTTCAGTTCCTGTTTTTACGTCACGAACACGCCCTGCGTTCGGCCAGCCACACCTGCGTTTTTCTTACGCCTATGTTTTTCCGAACACTCCCTGAAAACGGTCAGTTGACACAGAGAAACGCCCTCTTCCTGTCAATCACTCTGCGGCCAGCAGTACGACTGAAAAGCTTCGCTAGACCTTGTGTGAAACTACATCGTATGTTGCAATAGTATGACGCACGTGCGCATTGCGCCACATACGCATGCGCAGAAGTGCTGTTTTTTTGACTCAACGCTGCAGTGCGAACAAAAGCAGCTAGCGCTCAACTCGGAATGACCCCCATAGGCAGCTGTGCATCCCCCGGACCAGACTTATACTATCAGAGATCACCGCCGTGAACGGATTGGTCTGCCTGTTGACGGACCACGCTTTCTGTGAAATGGGCATTTCCGGGTGATAACTGCTCGGCGAGCATGAGATCACAAAGAACAGTCCCATTTCATAGGACTGTCATGGGCAGGTAACCTAATTTACATGGATGACTGTAGCATTCGGACACAGATAAAATGTATTTTTCTGGATCTTTTGCACCTTGTGTGGGGAAGGTGCAAGTCACATGGATTTTCTGCACGCTGCATGTGAAAGTAAGTAGAATGCCATGGGTGTACAGAAAATCAGCCGCAGATGCCTACGGCTCAGAATCAGGCCATCTGACATATAAGTGCTCTAAATTTCAAGTAGGTGGGTTCATTTCTCAACTGTACCTCGCTCTTCTGGCTGCCCTCCATGACTTCTTTCCTGTCTCTCAGCGGTATGTCGCTGTGAAACCACCACCGCTGCAATAAAGCTACAGCGGCTCCCTGAAGAGACCCTGTATGCAGGCCCGGCACTACCCGCTCAGCAAAGGGATGCAGTGCAGGGAGGCGCCTGGCTGGAGAGGTGCTCTCCCTGCTCTGCATAGCCAGGGCAGTCGAGAGCCAGGATGGGCCCAGGTACTTTTCAAAGGGCGTGAAAAATAGTATTTTAAGTACCTCCATGGCCACACTGCAGCCCAGTACACAGCGGCGTTTGATGGGCTGAGGAAAAGAGCTGCATCTGCTGCTACTAGGGAAGGGGGAGGTGGCCTGGGCCCCTACTGGACCCTCACTGAGCCCCTCCATCAGACCTGGTCCCGGGTAATTTGTACCCTCCCCCCCCCCTCTCTCGGCACCACTGTGCATAGCTGTCCTGCCGCTGTGCCTGTCCCCCTACTGCTGCCGGCTGCTGACCCTGTCACACTGTGTGATGGACACTGGCGCCGGCAGCTTCAAGGCAAGCCTCCAGTCCTCCCCCACTTGATTGTGTCTGTCAGAAAAGGGGGTGGAGCCTCGCAGGACGGAGCTTCACTGGGCGGAGCTACATGGTCACCAGGCTACCAGTGACTCAGAGAGGTACAGCTGCTGCTTGTAAAGTACTGTAGGGCCGGTAGCATGAAGTCTACTCTCACCTCCCCTCCCCTGTGACAGTGCAGTGGCCCTAAGGCACCCAAAAGGGGGTGGAGCTATACGGGAACAGGCTGCAGCACCCTTCTACACAGGAGGATGAGCTGCTACATCTCCGGCCTGCCAGACTTCTTTAGGTAAGTGTGTGTATCTGTATACAGTATCTGTGTATATGCATGTGTGACTGTGTATGTATGTATGTATGTATGTAACATACCTCCCAACTTTCTTCTTTATCAAAGATGGACACACGCGCAGCGAAAATGGGGTGTGGTCTATGAAAAGTGGGCATGGCTTCACGGAGGACCTGCGATCGTGAGCAACGCCCCAATTTTTCTCACTGAGGGGGCATGCCCAGCGCTCCGTGAGCCGCTGGCATGCCCCCTCTCCTCCTGTCTCCACTGAATAGACGCTGTTTCTATTCACCACTGCTCTGCTTAGCAAAGTGCGAGTGCAGGAGCCTCCCAACTGCCCCCCCCCCCCCCACCGCGGGACACTGCGGCTCGCGGGTGGGACAGTCCTAAAAACACGGGACTGTCCCGCAAAAATCGGGACAGTTGGGAGGTATGGTGTAATGTATGTACAGTATGTATGTGAGTGTGTGTATATGTGTGGCATAATGTGTGTAAGCGTCACTGGTACAGGGGGCATTACGTGTGTAAGCGGCACTCGTACAGGGGGTGTTACGTGTGTAAGAGGCACTGGTACAGGGGGTGTTACGTGTGAGAGTGTCAATGGTACAGGGGGTGTTACGTGTGAGAGTGTCACTGGTACAGGGGGAGTTACGTGTGAGAGTGTCACTGGTACAGGGGGAGTTACATGTGAGAAGTGTCACTGGTACAGGGGGAGTTACGTGTGAGAGTGTCACTGGTACAGGGGGAGTTACGTGTGTGAGTGTCACTGGTACAGGGGGCGTTACTTGTGAGAGTGTCACTGGTACAGGGGGCGTTACGTGTGTAAGCGGAACTGGTACAGGGGGCATTATGAGTGTAAGCGTCACTGCTACAGGCGGCGTTATGTGTGAGAGTGTCACTGGTACAGGGGGTGTTACGTCTGTAAGCGTCACTGGTACAGAGGGCGTTATGTGTAAGCGTCACTGGTATAGGGGGCGTTATGTGTAAGCGTCACTGGTACAGGGGGTGTGACGTGTTTAAGCGTCACTGGTACAGGGGGTGTGACATGTGTAAGCGTCACTGGTACAGGGGGTGTGACGTGTGTAAGCGTCACTGGTACAGCGGGCGTTACGTGTGTGTCACTGGTACAGGGGGCGTTTTGTTTGTAAGCGTCACTGGTACAGGGGGCGTTACGCGTGTAAACGTCACTACTACAGGGTTCATTGTGTGTTTAAGCGTCACTTCTATAGGCGGTTTTATGTGCGCTGTCCCTCTGTAAAGTATGGGAGGGCGCAAATTTATAGTGTGCAGGGGGCGCCGAACACCCTGCCTGTATGCATGCGCTCTGCTGATCACTGCAGCAGCAATTACCTGGGCCCAGGCCGCTGGAGGAGCCCAGGTAATTGTATACCTATACTTAAGGCCAGTGCCATATTCCCAGTGATATCTTCAGGAAGATGGCACCCACCCATTGAAAGCAAAGTCTTTGCTTTCTAGTGTACATGTGCCAACTTCCCAAATATCACTGGGAATATGGCACCAGCTTCCCACAATCAAGGTAGAAAGCGGATGCCCTCCCACACACCCCTCCCCCCCTGCATTAGAATGCCCCCCCATTCTTTTCCGGGGCTCCGGCATAGCTCTCTATGCCCCTGACCATACTTGAATAATCTTATATGGTGAAGGAAGTATGGAAACTGAAGAAAATAATCTATAAGAAAATAATATTGTTGCTCACTTTGGTGACATTTATAAAAAACAAAAACATCAACACAGGAGATTGTTTACGCATAAATCACGGATACATTTTAATCATATAAAACTCATACAAAACAATATTAGATGAAAAATTAACACATTTAAGACACGTGTAATACATTAATATGTGGTATATTAAGAAATATCATATCATACCTCCCAACTGTCACGCGAGTCCCATTTTTCGGGCACTGTCCCACCCAGGGGCCTCAGCGCCCCTGTCACTTGATGCTGGCAGAGCAGCGGTGAATAGATGCAGTGCGCATGCGCACAGCGTCTATTCACGGGAGAGAAGGACAGGAGGCATGCCAGCAACTCCAGGGCATGACCCCATAGTGATGGAAAACGAAAGGCTTGGCTCTACATTGCAGACACACCCTCTTTTTCCGAGGCTATGCCTTATGTGTGGGCGTGCACATCTTCGGCGTGTGCAGGAGTTCAGCTTACAAAATGTTGGGAGGTATGCAAATACTATACAGACATGGCAGATAGCAGGCGTCATTTGCACTGTGCAGGCACACCATAGCACAAGAACCATGTTTGTATGTCATTTATGCTAACACACCTAATATTACACTGAAATTCCTGATTTGCATGCAAGCGTGTTTTTTTAAATGCACATAAAGCAGAGCAGTTAAGGCGATAAGCTTCTGTTGTGAGGGGCTGCAGAGCTTTTACTAGGTGCAAAGAGTTTAACATATGGTCCCAAGGTGATACTTTCACTAACAACCTGTGGGGGCGATTCAGACCTGATCGCTAGGCTGCTAAAATTGTTGTCCTGCGATCAGATAGTCGCTGCCCAAGGGGAGTGTATATTCGCCGTGCAAGTGTGCGACCACGTGTAGGCCAAGTTGCTAAAAATCCCCTCAGAAAGCGGACAGCTGCAAATTCGCACCTCACTCACCAGTGAATGGTTTTTACCAGTGTGTGCAGTGTCTGCGCAGCCCAGGACTTACTCCTACAGGGCGATCAGAACAGGTTGATCGGGGGCCAGAGCTGACGTCACACACCCTCCCTGAAAACACTTGTCTGCGTTTTCCCTGACACTCCCAGAAAATGGTCAGTTACCACCCACAAAAGGCCTCTTCCTGTCAATCAGCATGCGAATGGCTGTGCGATTAGAATTTTCACACCAGCCTGTCGCTGATCGGCGATGCCTGTTGTTGTTTGCCGAAGCGTGTGGGCGCATTGCGGTGCATGCGCAGTTAATCACTGATCGCCCCCTGTGCGAAAACACACAGCAACGATCAGGTCTGAATCACCCCCTGGGGTTAATTTACTAAGGTGGGAGATTTTTAGAACTGGTGATGTTGCCCATAGCAACCAATCATATTATATCTATTATCTGCTAGAAGCAGCTAGATAAATAGTATGTAGAATCTGATTGATTGCCATGGGCAACATCACCAGTTCTAAAAATCTCCCACCTTAGAAAATTTACCCCCCTGTGTTTGAATAAAAGTGCAATAATGTTAGTAAATTGCAAATTAAAGTTAAGTGAGAAGACACATTCACTAGCAGTTGCTTGAAAGAAGGAACAGGAAGTATGTAGAGATAATGTAGCACTTATCACAGTAGGTGTGCAGTGTAGGACGTTTTTAGGTGTACACATACAGTAAGTGTTCATGCACGTAGGCGTGGAGTGACATGGTTATTTTTGCACAATACTCTCATTTGAAAAAAAGATAATCAGTGTATAATTTATTAATCTACAGTTTGCTCCAACAGTAGTGATGATGCAGATGTGACCCATTTGCTGAGGTTTGGGGTTTCTAAATTGACCCTGTTTGTTTGTTTGTTTGTTTGTTTGTTTGTTTTTCCCACAAAATCATAATAATAATAATTCAACAAATCAAATGGACTGATCACTAATCACAAATTAACCTCACTCCTTATCCATGCAGTTATATTTCCCTATAACAAGTCCAATCTGTGAATTAAGGGAGACAGAATGCATTTTATATGTATGCTGGAAATGAAACCCTTAGGGCAGAGGTTCCCAAACTGTGTGCCGTGGCTCCCTGGGGTGCCTCGGGACACTTGCAGGGGTGCCCTGGGTTGGTGGTCCAGGACCAATTCAAATTATTCATGGTCAATATTATAGGCAAAACCAGTGCTGGTGGCTGCCAGTCATAAAATATGTGGCTAAACAGAAGCAAATCTTGTCCCTCACCTCACAACTGACCCTAAGGATGACATATAAACTAGAGATGAGCGGGTTCGGTTTCTCTGAAACCGAACCCGCACGAACTTCATGTTTTTTTCACGGGTCCGAGCAGACTCGGATCCTCCCGCCTTGCTCGGTTAACCCGAGCGCGCCCGAACGTCATCATGACGCTGTCGGATTCTCGCGAGACTCGGATTCTATATAAGGAGCCGCGCGTCGCCGCCATTTTCACACGTGCATTGAGATTGATAGGGAGAGGACGTGGCTGGCGTCCTCTCCATTAGAAATTAGATTAGAAGAGAGAGAGAGATTGTGCAGAGTCAGACAGAGTTTACCACAGTGACCAGTGCAGTTGTTAGTTAACTTTTATTTATTTTAATATAATATATCCGTTCTCTGCTATATCCGTTCTCTGCCTGAAAAAAAACGATACACAGCAGCAGCCAGTCACACAGTGTGACTCAGTCTGTGTGCACTCAGCTCAGCCCAGTGTGCTGCACATCAATGTATAAAAGGCAAAGCTTATAATAATTGTGGGGGAGACTGGGGAGCACTGCAGGTTGTTATAGCAGGAGCCCCCAGGAGTACATAATATTATATTAATTTAAAATTAAACAGTGCACACTTTTGCTGCAGGAGTGCCACTGCCAGTGTGACTAGTGGTGACCAGTGCCTGACCACCAGTATAGTAGTATATTGTTGTATGTATTGTATACTATCTCTTTATCAACCAGTCTATATTAGCAGCAGACACAGTACAGTGCGGTAGTTCACGGCTGTGGCTACCTCTGTGTCGGCAGTCGGAACTCGGCAGGCAGTCCGTCCATCCATAATTGTATTACAATATATACCACCTAACCGTGGTATTTTTTTTTCTTTCTTTATACCGTCGTCATAGTGTCATACTAGTTGTTACGAGTATACTACTATCTCTTTATCAACCAGTGTACAGTGCGGTAGTTCACGGCTGTGGCTACCTCTGTGTCGGCAGTCGGCAGGCAGTCCGTCCATCCATAATTGTATTATTATTATAATATATACCACCTAACCGTGGTTTTTTTTTCATTCTTTATACCGTCGTCATAGTGTCATACTAGTTGTTACGAGTATACTACTATCTCTTTATCAACCAGTGTACAGTGCGGTAGTTCACGGCTGTGGCTACCTCTGTGTCGGCAGTCGGCAGGCAGTCCGTCCATCCATAATTGTATTATTATTATAATATATACCACCTAACCGTGGTTTTTTTTTCATTCTTTATACCGTCGTCATAGTGTCATACTAGTTGTTACGAGTATACTACTATCTCTTTATCAACCAGTGTACAGTGCGGTAGTTCACGGCTGTGGCTACCTCTGTGTCGGCAGTCGGCAGGCAGTCCGTCCATCCATAATTGTATTATTATTATAATATATACCACCTAACCGTGGTTTTTTTTTCATTCTTTATACCGTCGTCATAGTGTCATACTAGTTGTTACGAGTATACTACTATCTCTTTATCAACCAGTGTACAGTGCGGTAGTTCACGGCTGTGGCTACCTCTGTGTCGGCAGTCGGCAGGCAGTCCGTCCATCCATAATTGTATTATTATTATAATATATACCACCTAACTGTGGTATTTTTTTTTCATTCTTTATACCGTCGTCATAGTGTCATACTAGTTGTTACGAGTATACTACTATCTCTTTATCAACCAGTGTACAGTGCGGTAGTTCACGGCTGTGGCTACCTCTGTGTCGGCAGTCGGCAGGCAGTCCGTCCATCCATAATTGTATTATTATTATAATATATACCACCTAACCGTGGTTTTTTTTTCATTCTTTATACCGTCGTCATAGTGTCATACTAGTTGTTACGAGTATACTACTATCTCTTTATCAACCAGTGTACAGTGCGGTAGTTCACGGCTGTGGCTACCTCTGTGTCGGCAGTCGGCAGGCAGTCCGTCCATCCATAATTGTATTATTATTATAATATATACCACCTAACCGTGGTTTTTTTTTCATTCTTTATACCGTCGTCATAGTGTCATACTAGTTGTTACGAGTATACTACTATCTCTTTATCAACCAGTGTACAGTGCGGTAGTTCACGGCTGTGGCTACCTCTGTGTCGGCAGTCGGCAGGCAGTCCGTCCATCCATAATTGTATTATTATTATAATATATACCACCTAACCGTGGTTTTTTTTTCATTCTTTATACCGTCGTCATAGTGTCATACTAGTTGTTACGAGTATACTACTATCTCTTTATCAACCAGTGTACAGTGCGGTAGTTCACGGCTGTGGCTACCTCTGTGTCGGCAGTCGGCAGGCAGTCCGTCCATCCATAATTGTATTATTATTATAATATATACCACCTAACCGTGGTTTTTTTATACCACCTAACCGTGGCAGTCCGTCCATAATTGTATACTAGTATCCAATCCATCCATCTCCATTGTTTACCTGAGGTGCCTTTTAGTTCTGCCTATAAAATATGGAGAACAAAAAAGTTGAGGTTCCAAAATTAGGGAAAGATCAAGATCCACTTCCACCTCGTGCTGAAGCTGCTGCCACTAGTCATGGCCGAGACGATGAAATGCCAGCAACGTCGTCTGCCAAGGCCGATGCCCAATGTCATAGTACAGAGCATGTCAAATCCAAAACACCAAATATCAGAAAAAAAAGGACTCCAAAACCTAAAATAAAATTGTCGGAGGAGAAGCGTAAACTTGCCAATATGCCATTTACCACACGGAGTGGCAAGGAACGGCTGAGGCCCTGGCCTATGTTCATGGCTAGTGGTTCAGCTTCACATGAGGATGGAAGCACTCAGCCTCTCGCTAGAAAACTGAAAAGACTCAAGCTGGCAAAAGCACCGCAAAGAACTGTGCGTTCTTTGAAATCCCAAATCCACAAGGAGAGTCCAATTGTGTCGTTTGCGATGCCTGACCTTCCCAACACTGGACGTGAAGAGCATGCGCCTTCCGCTATTTGCATGCCCCCTGCAAGTGCTGGAAGGAGCACCCGCAGTCCAGTTCCTGATAGTCAGATTGAAGATGTCAGTGTTGAAGTACACCAGGATGAGGAGGATATGGGTGTTGCTGGCGCTGGGGAGGAAATTGACCAGGAGGATTCTGATGGTGAGGTGGTTTGTTTAAGTCAGGCACCCGGGGAGACACCTGTTGTCCGTGGGAGGAATATGGCCGTTGACATGCCAGGTGAAAATACCAAAAAAATCAGCTCTTCGGTGTGGAGGTATTTCACCAGAAATGCGGACAACAGGTGTCAAGCCGTGTGTTCCCTTTGTCAAGCTGTAATAAGTAGGGGTAAGGACGTTAACCACCTCGGAACATCCTCCCTTATACGTCACCTGCAGCGCATTCATAATAAGTCAGTGACAAGTTCAAAAACTTTGGGTGACAGCGGAAGCAGTCCACTGACCAGTAAATCCCTTCCTCTTGTAACCAAGCTCACGCAAACCACCCCACCAACTCCCTCAGTGTCAATTTCCTCCTTCCCCAGGAATGCCAATAGTCCTGCAGGCCATGTCACTGGCAAGTCTGACGAGTCCTCTCCTGCCTGGGATTCCTCCGATGCATCCTTGCGTGTAACGCCTACTGCTGCTGGCGCTGCTGTTGTTGCCGCTGGGAGTCGATGGTCATCCCAGAGGGGAAGTCGTAAGCCCACTTGTACTACTTCCAGTAAGCAATTGACTGTTCAACAGTCCTTTGCGAGGAAGATGAAATATCACAGCAGTCATCCTACTGCAAAGCGGATAACTGAGTCCTTGACAACTATGTTGGTGTTAGACGTGCGTCCGGTATCCGCCGTTAGTTCACAGGGAACTAGACAATTTATTGAGGCAGTGTGCCCCCGTTACCAAATACCATCTAGGTTCCACTTCTCTAGGCAGGCGATACCGAGAATGTACACGGACGTCAGAAAAAGACTCACCAGTGTCCTAAAAAATGCAGTTGTACCCAATGTCCACTTAACCACGGACATGTGGACAAGTGGAGCAGGGCAGGGTCAGGACTATATGACTGTGACAGCCCACTGGGTAGATGTATGGACTCCCGCCGCAAGAACAGCAGCGGCGGCACCAGTAGCAGCATCTCGCAAACGCCAACTCTTTCCTAGGCAGGCTACGCTTTGTATCACCGCTTTCCAGAATACGCACACAGCTGAAAACCTCTTACGGCAACTGAGGAAGATCATCGCGGAATGGCTTACCCCAATTGGACTCTCCTGTGGATTTGTGGCATCGGACAACGCCAGCAATATTGTGTGTGCATTAAATATGGGCAAATTCCAGCACGTCCCATGTTTTGCACATACCTTGAATTTGGTGGTGCAGAATTTTTTAAAAAACGACAGGGGCGTGCAAGAGATGCTGTCGGTGGCCAGAAAAATTGCGGGACACTTTCGGCGTACAGGCACCACGTACAGAAGACTGGAGCACCACCAAAAACTACTGAACCTGCCCTGCCATCATCTGAAGCAAGAAGTGGTAACGAGGTGGAATTCAACCCTCTATATGCTTCAGAGGTTGGAGGAGCAGCAAAAGGCCATTCAAGCCTATACAATTGAGCACGATATAGGAGATGGAATGCACCTGTCTCAAGTGCAGTGGAGAATGATTTCAACGTTGTGCAAGGTTCTGATGCCCTTTGAACTTGCCACACGTGAAGTCAGTTCAGACACTGCCAGCCTGAGTCAGGTCATTCCCCTCATCAGGCTTTTGCAGAAGAAGCTGGAGGCATTGAAGAAGGAGCTAACACGGAGCGATTCCGCTAGGCATGTGGGACTTGTGGATGCAGCCCTTAATTCGCTTAACAAGGATTCACGGGTGGTCAATCTGTTGAAATCAGAGCACTACATTTTGGCCACCGTGCTCGATCCTAGATTTAAAGCCTACCTTGGATCTCTCTTTCCGGCAGACACAGGTCTGCTGGGGTTGAAAGACCTGCTGGTGACAAAATTGTCAAGTCAAGCGGAACGCGACCTGTCAACATCTCCTCCTTCACATTCTCCCGCAACTGGGGGTGCGAGGAAAAGGCTCAGAATTCCGAGCCCACCCGCTGGCGGTGATGCAGGGCAGTCTGGAGCGACTGCTGATGCTGACATCTGGTCCGGACTGAAGGACCTGACAACGATTACGGACATGTCGTCTACTGTCACTGCATATGATTCTCTCAACATTGATAGAATGGTGGAGGATTATATGAGTGACCGCATCCAAGTAGGCACGTCACACAGTCCGTACTTATACTGGCAGGAAAAAGAGGCAATTTGGAGGCCCTTGCACAAACTGGCTTTATTCTACCTAAGTTGCCCTCCCACAAGTGTGTACTCCGAAAGAGTGTTTAGTGCCGCCGCTCACCTTGTCAGCAATCGGCGTACGAGGTTACATCCAGAAAATGTGGAGAAGATGATGTTCATTAAAATGAATTATAATCAATTCCTCCGCGGAGACATTGACCAGCAGCAATTGCCTCCACAAAGTACACAGGGAGCTGAGATGGTGGATTCCAGTGGGGACGAATTGATAATCTGTGAGGAGGGGGATGTACACGGTGATATATCGGAGGGTGAAGATGAGGTGGACATCTTGCCTCTGTAGAGCCAGTTTGTGCAAGGAGAGATTAATTGCTTCTTTTTTGGGGGGGGTCCAAACCAACCCGTCATATCAGTCACAGTCGTGTGGCAGACCCTGTCACTGAAATGATGGGTTGGTTAAAGTGTGCATGTCCTGTTTTGTTTATACAACATAAGGGTGGGTGGGAGGGCCCAAGGATAATTCCATCTTGCACCTCTTTTTTCTTTTCTTTTTCTTTGCATCATGTGCTGATTGGGGAGGGTTTTTTGGAAGGGACATCCTGCGTGACACTGCAGTGCCACTCCTAGATGGGCCCGGTGTTTGTGTCGGCCACTAGGGTCGCTAATCTTACTCACACAGCTACCTCATTGCGCCTCTTTTTTTCTTTGCGTCATGTGCTGTTTGGGGAGGGTTTTTTGGAAGGGACATCCTGCGTGACACTGCAGTGCCACTCCTAGATGTGCCCGGTGTTTGTGTCGGCCACTAGGGTCGCTAATCTTACTCACACAGTCAGCTACCTCATTGCGCCTCTTTTTTTCTTTGCGTCATGTGCTGTTTGGGGAGGGTTTTTTGGAAGGGCCATCCTGCGTGACACTGCAGTGCCACTCCTAGATGGGCCCGGTGTTTGTGTCGGCCACTAGGGTCGCTAATCTTACTCACACAGCTACCTCATTGCGCCTCTTTTTTTCTTTGCGTCATGTGCTGTTTGGGGAGGGTTTTTTGGAAGGGACATCCTGCGTGACACTGCAGTGCCACTCCTAGATGGGCCCGGTGTTTGTGTCGGCCACTAGGGTCGCTTATCTTTCTCACACAGCTACCTCATTGCGCCTCTTTTTTTCTTTGCGTCATGTGCTGTTTGGGGAGGGTTTTTTGGAAGGGACATCCTGCGTGACACTGCAGTGCCACTCCTAGATGGGCCCGGTGTTTGTGTCGGCCACTAGGGTCGCTTATCTTTCTCACACAGTCAGCTACCTCATTGCGCCTCTTTTTTTCTTTGCGTCATGTGCTGTTTGGGGAGGGTTTTTTGGAAGGGACATCCTGCGTGACACTGCAGTGCCACTCCTAGATGGGCCCGGTGTTTGTGTCGGCCACTAGGGTCGCTTATCTTTCTCACACAGTCAGCTACCTCATTGCGCCTCTTTTTTTCTTTGCGTCATGTGCTGTTTGGGGAGGGTTTTTTGGAAGGGACATCCTGCGTGACACTGCAGTGCCACTCCTAGATGGGCCCGGTGTTTGTGTCGGCCACTAGGGTCGCTTATCTTTCTCACACAGTCAGCTACCTCATTGCGCCTCTTTTTTTCTTTGCGTCATGTGCTGTTTGGGGAGGGTTTTTTGGAAGGGACATCCTGCGTGACACTGCAGTGCCACTCCTAGATGGGCCCGGTGTTTGTGTCGGCCACTAGGGTCGCTAATCTTACTCACACAGCTACCTCATTGCGCCTCTTTTTTTCTTTGCGTCATGTGCTGTTTGGGGAGGGTTTTTTGGAAGGGACATCCTGCGTGACACTGCAGTGCCACTCCTAGATGGGCCCGGTGTTTGTGTCGGCCACTAGGGTCGCTTATCTTACTCACACAGCGACCTCGGTGCAAATTTTAGGACTAAAAATAATATTGTGAGGTGTGAGGTATTCAGAATAGACTGAAAATGAGTGGAAATTATGGTTTTTGAGGTTAATAATACTTTGGGATCAAAATGACCCCCAAATTCTATGATTTAAGCTGTTTTTTAGGGTTTTTTGAAAAAAACACCCGAATCCAAAACACACCCGAATCCGACAAAAAAAATTCGGTGAGGTTTTGCCAAAACGCGGTCGAACCCAAAACACGGCCGCGGAACCGAACCCAAAACCAAAACACAAAACCCGAAAAATTTCAGGCGCTCATCTCTAATATAAACGCGATCTACTTAATGTAATATTTCTTTCTAAATTTCTCAATAAGAAATTTTTGGCCTAGGGGTGCAGTAAAAAAAATTATGATATTCTAGGGCGCCGTGGTTCAAAAAAGTTTGGAAACCACTGCCTTAGGGGATGCATGAAAGCTGTTTATTCCGGCAACCCTCCGAAAATGCCATTTTTGGAGGTTTGGCAGCTTTTTGCGTATGCACCAAACTCCGGAATGCGATACATTCCGGTGCTTGGACCTAGTGGCTAATGCCATCTTTAAATGGCGTTACCCGCTTCTATAGGTTTCTATTTGCATTGCCTTCTCTGAGTGGGATCCTAGTGGACTCCTACCAGCACCGTCCATGGAGCGTGCGACATACAAGGCATACACAGACAGACTCGCGGGTCATAAACCCGGACGTCCCCACACCACAAAGGACACCTGTCATCGGGAGACCTGTCCTTTGCTGATATCTCCACGCACACAACATTAATAAAAGCTGATATGCAACCGATGAGTGGCAAGATGTGCAATGTTTGATGCTTCCCGCCCTTACTCTGGGTTGGACTGCTCTTGTATTGCAAGGGTTACGCCATGGTAGAGGTATGCTTTAGTATGGCCTGATGCATTGTTAGCCTATGGCTTTGCAAGGGGTGGGGTTAAGGTGCCATGTTGGAGTTGATAGTGTGGGTGCCCTCCTGTGGGTGGGGTGGGAGTGTCTCTTCCTGACAAGGATTTTCCCACTTTCTGTCCCTGGTTAGTTTTGGCGTCTGCTTTATTTGTGGTGGGAAAGAACAGTAGCAGTCGATCTTGAAGTTACTGCCGTCGAGAGGTGGGGGAAGCAGGTACTAATTTCCCAGGCCCAGGTCTGATGGACTGTGTGACGTGCCGATTCCCGGCACTAAAAATATGTTTCCTGTCCTTTGCATAAGGGGGCGTGGTCACTACTTCTGCAATTAGACCAAACCCACAAATCAACACCTGGTCCCTCCACAGATCTCTACGCCACTGCTTGAGGTGCTCTCCCTGTCAATACACAGGTTAGACTAGTTTTACCTTACTGGGGTCAGCGGCACCACCGGTCCCGGTGGGCCTTTTTGTGTGTGATTGGGATGGGAGCTGAATACCTTAAGTTGTGGCGATGAGTTGGTAGTTGACCTCCCATCTAGGTCTAAGTGGAGTAGGTGCAGATGGTGACACAGGTTGAGTATCCCTTAGCCAAAATGCTTGGGACCAGAAGTACTTTGGATGTTGGATTTTTCCGTATTTTGGAATAATTGCATACCATAATGAGATATCATGGCGATGGGACCCAAGTCTAAGCACAGAATGCATTTATGTTTCATATACACCTTATACACATAACCTGAAAGTAATTTTAGCCAATATTTTTTATAACTTTGTGTATTAAACAAAGTTTGTGTACATTGAGACATCAGAAAACAAAGGTTTCACTATCTCACTCTCACTCAAAAAATTCCATATTTCGGAATATTCCGTATTTCAGAATATTTGGATATGGGATACTCAACCTGTATTGCTTAGTGGAGCCTTACTTTGCAACCTTGCTTTATCTGCCCTCTTTTACCCCATTTGCCATTTATTTAATTATAAATAAAGCTGACCCCTTTTCCCCCACAAATATGCCATCATGTCGATACTTTATAAGTTTAAGGTTATCATTATGTTATGTTCACAACTCGCACACAGGAGGAGTCTGACACCAGACCACAGGGCATTTTAGGGTAGGATGCACTAAATGGAAAACATGGTAAACTCACGTTTACCACATTTTCAGAATGTACTAAGGCCCAGCCACCGGTTCAATGCCGTGACGGGGTTCGCCAGCTTTTGCTGGCGATACCCCATAGAAGCCTATGGGCTTCTCTCCACAGCGCTGTGTGAGGGATCTGACTGGATCCCTCCCAGCATGCCCCGCACCCGCCCCCCTCAACCTGCGCATGCACAGACTGACTCCCGGGGCCAAAACCCAGAAGTCTGGCAGCCGCAGGGGATCGCGGAGGACAGCTCTTATAGGAAGAGCTGTCCTTCGCAATGCTAAGCTCATATGTAACTACATATGCGATTAGCATCGTGGCATTTGCTGCGATGTCTATTAGTACATCCCACCCTTTAAGAGAAAAACAGAAGTGGCTATTTTTATGATTAAAAATATATGACAAGTGGGAAGTGCACAACGGTAACATCGAAGATATAGGGGTATATTCAATTGAAGTCGAAACTGCCGTCTTGTCGGAAAGACGGCAGTTTGCGACTTTATCAGGTTGGAAGGGGTTCCGACCTACTCAATCCCCGGCTTTTTTATACGACAACTCAGGGAATTTGACTTGTCGGAAAGCACGTGGATCGGCGGAATAGCTGCCAATCCGTGTGCTTCTGTCGGAAACGGGGCCAAATCTGACAGGTTTTGGCCCCGTTTCCGAGCATCTCAATCCGACTTTAGGAAGATCAGCGTGGAGACAGGGGAGAGCCGCGGGGAGACGGGGGAGAGCCGCGGGGAGACGGGGAGAGCCGCGGGGAGACGGGGGGAGAGCCGCGGGGAGACGGGGGAGAGCCGCGGGGAGACGGGGGGGGAGACGGGAGGAGAGCAGCGGGAAGACGGGGGAGAGCCGCGGGGAGACGGGGGAGAGCCGCGGGGAGACGGGGGAGAGCCGCGGGGAGACGGGGGAGAGCAGCGGGAAGACGGGGGGAGACGGGGGGGGGAGACGGGGGGAGAGCAGCGGAGAGATGGGGGAGAGCCGCGGGGAGACGGGGGAGAGCCGCGGGGAGACGGGGGAGAGCCGCGGGGAGACGGGGGGAGAGCCGCGGGGAGACGGGGGAGAGCCGCGGGGAGACGGGGGGGGAGACGGGGGGAGAGCAGCGGGGAGACGGGGGAGAGCCGCGGGGAGACGGGGGAGAGCCGCGGGGAGACGGGGCAGAGCCGCGGGGAGACGGGGGAGAGCCGCGGGGAGACGGGGCAGAGCCGCGGGGAGACGGGGGAGAGCCGCGGGGAGGAGACGGGGGGAGAGCAGCGGGGAGACGGGGGAGAGCAGCGCTACAGCAGCATAGCAGGAGGATGTGTCACAGCCGCCGCTCACAGCAGCGTCCACCCGGCTCCAGCAAGCGAGATCTCCCCCGTCTTCCCGCTGCTCTGCCCCGTCTCAACCCCCTCATCTCAATTCGACTTTTTTTAAAGTCGGATTGAGATGACCATTAAATAGCTCTTGTCGGATCCATTCCGACAAATGCATGTCGGAATGGATCCGACTTCAATTGAATATACCCCATATTCTGTAAAACTAATATGTGAACCTGACTGCCTTCAGACAGATAACTACAATCGGATAATGAAAGGAAGGTTGTAAAATCACATTATTAATAAAAATAAATAAATGACAGATTCTTATTAAGTCAACATTTTTTGTACTATTCATTAATTAAAACTGTGTTTAGATTGTGGAGCCATGGGGCTTAATATACATTCATCATCTATCCCGCCTGAGCAGTATTCAGTATCATAGAGAGCACAGCATCCATATTGATTGAAATAGTTGTCATTGATGTCTAGGGAGAATTAAAGATTTCATAGTAAATCAAATATAGGTACATACGGCAGTCTTAATATCTTCCTTACACTGATGATTATATAGTGTGACAATACAGTGCTTATTCCTATACAGCAGGGGTCAAGGAACTTTTTTACCTTTTGCCCCAAAATATATTTAGATACGCCTTGATTTGAAAGGAAGGAAATCATAAATTATTGTGCATATACTGGTTTTCACTGTTTACTGTATATGGCATTTCTGAGATACTGTGTATATATAATTAATTATTATTTTTTTCAGCCAATTATTTTTTGGCAATGAATGGGTTAATTAACACTTTCTCCCCAAAACACCAGAATGAATGTAAGAAAGATGGATGAGGGTGTAAGGGGGTGGGGGAAGCACGACTTTTAGGAGACAGATGGTCACATCCTCACCCCAGTAATGTCAGTGGGAATTTCCCACTGTTATGTGGGCCACTGTCTGATCCTGCGGAACTCCATCAGCGGTCAGCCACAGAACACTTCAAGTTCTGTGTATGGGTTGGCGGGCCGCGGGCGGGAGGACAGGACAGCGCAGGACGGACGGGCGTGAGGGAGCGCTGTGTGATGTCAGCACATCATACCACGGTCAGGAACACAGCACAGGGTGGCCAGGAGCACAGCGCAGGGTGGGCAGGAGGGAGCGCGTGTGACGTCAGCACGTCACATCGCGAGCCGGACGATGCTGGACAGGGCTGTCTCTCGGCAGCGCGACCGTCCATTACCCCCAGGAATTTCATTTTTACCCCATTTTCGGTAATTTACCCCTGTTCCCTGACCACTGCTATACAGCCTTGTTATGCTCCACAAGAGTTATTCCCCTACTCAAATAAACACTCACATTGGTAGGTATATTCCTAAAAAATGTATATATACTGTGTTACTATATACACCAATGAAGCTGTAGCTTCAAATTTTATATACTGTAGTATTACATCCTACAGTCCAACAGTCATTAATTAGCCATATATATGTCATCTAAAAAAATTTGGTTTTAAATCACTTGGGACTGTAGGCACACAGTCCTCTCCAGTAGTGATGCTGATCCAGAAACATTTCTTGAACCGGTTTGTTCAATCAGATCAAAACTTACCTGGATTTTTTTTTTTACTTTATATCGGCTTAACAAACATCTGGGCACTGGGGTTCGAACATGTTTGAGCTTAATGAACTAAATTTTAAAATGTTCTACCATGAACAGTAAACACTAAATGAGAATGTTGAATCTCCAACTTAGAACACAAACGGCATATGGTATTAATAATCAGTGAATCGTCAACCGAAGCTGCATGTTATAAACGTGAACAATTAATCTCAAACACAGTGAACAGTGTTGAAGGCAAGCCTAAAAACTTTAAAACGCTAAATCAAATTAGCAAAGATTCAAAACTGTTCTGCGATAATATCTGAAACCTGCAAAGTGATAAAATACAATAACATTTCAATCCAGTTATAACTGTGGAGCATCTCCTGGCAATTCCAGGTCCGCCCCATCCTCTTGCTTCAGATCTTTTGTATAAGCCATTCTCTAGCTTCTTTAGTCCTGTCAAAGAACAAAAAATAGTGGTACTGTGCCATCTGCAATCTTTAACTATAATAATTGATTTGACAAGATCTATAAATTAATCTTCTAAAGTCTGTCCCATCCCCGACATGCTTAGAACTCTCAGGTAATAACATAATTGACACTGGTGGAAGGGAAGGTACACACTTCAGAGCAATTGTGTAATGTAGCCAGAGGCAGAACTCTGGGAGGCAACGGAGTCATCTGCCGCCGGGCTCCTGCTCTGAAGGGGGGCACCTCTCCTCCTATTCTGTGACACCAGTGAATTAAGTTAATTGATAGCTGCCGCTATCTTTTCAGTGGCCGACTTCCTCACTGGCCCCTGCACCTTACAAATCACACCCTCTTTATTATACACATTTTACAAGTGTCACACCCAGGATTAGAACCCATGACCTATTACACTGGAAGCAGACACCTTACTGATTAAGCTGTTTGTGCCTGTTTAGGAAATATGAGAATTTTAACTATATGAAGATACTTCTCTGACAATTACACGTAGCTCGGCAAGTAAAGTGTCTGCTGTCACACACACACACACACACACACACACACACTTATCTTGTATAGGAAATGGGGGGGGCACCAATATTTATCTTGCCTCCGGGCAACTGGGACGAACTTACGCCACTGAATGTAGCTGTCACTTAGCAAAGACATACGTGCCTACTCTCAAAACGTTGTGGGAGACTCCTGATTTTTCAGTTAGTCCCCCTCACTCCTGGAAGACTAGGCAGATCTCCCACATCCCGCCTGCTTCCTAGTGAAGTGAGTAGGATGGGGAAATAATATAGGGAATCTCTGATCTATAGGGAAGCGGCGGGGCAAAAATGACCACAATGGGGGGTGGAGCCTAATAACACGGAGAGTCTGCCCCACCCCCAAAGCTGTCAGAAACATCTCCTTTATATGGTTACTTCTTCTATACATATCTGCATAATATGTGTGAGAAAGCTAGGATGTGGGTCTCAATGGATCACACGCTTAGGGAGATAGGAAAGACTTCTGGGAGGAGGACTGGGCGCGGGTCCCTTTACTAATCAGCAACATTTTCCAGAGATAAATATCATCATAACATGACCTGTTTGTGGACTGGAAGTGAAGAGCTCTGCTCTAAAATTATATTTATCCATAAAGTATATTTTTCTTTATCCAAAGGAGATTTTAAGTTACAGTTTTGTATGGCTAACATAAGCTTTATTAATACATTGATAACATGGAATTTTGTTATTAATTATAACCAAATCTTCCATGGCAGTTGCTTTTAAAATTATCCGTACAGATGTGCCTTCATAGACTGTTCGCCTTTACGCCATTCGGCGAGAGACACTAGCGGTGCGCCTGAGATGCTTTGAGAGGTGTAGCGTACTGTACTTACACATCCCACCCATTTTGCATCTTAGTTGCATCACAGATGCAGCAAAACGCTGCTCACTGTTTACCAAAGACACTAGGCTGTGACACTAATAGGTTTATTCATGAAGCAGTGAAAACACTGGAGAAACAGACCAGTGGAGATGTTGCCCATGGCAACCAATCAGCATCTTCCTTACATTTTATAGCATGTACTTCATAAAGGCTTCCTTCAAAGCTGATTGGTTGCCATGGGCAACTTTAAAGCTGATTGGTTTCCATGGGCAACTTCTCTCCTGGACCTTTTTTCAACCCTTTTCACTGCTTCATGAATAGACCCCTAATAGCCCAGGCATTGGTTTTACACACGTAAGTTGCAGATGCAGCACAACGGAACTTGGCGTGAGGAAAAGCCGCAGTTGCTTGTATCGGAACCCTTTTTAAGAGGAATATGTACTAAGCCATGGAGAGTGGTAAAGTGGAGAGAGACAAACTACCAACTAATCAGCTCCTGTCATTTTTCAAACACAGCTTGTGACATGACAGTTAGGAGCTGATTGGCTGGTAACTTATCGCTCTTCACTTTATCTCTCTCCAAGGCATAGTACATCTCCTCCACAGACCCAGTCGGACACAGATGTACAAATGTCAAAACCCCAGTGGTCAGTGTAAGCTAACAATGCTCACAGTGATGTATTGATGGGAATAAGATGCATGCATTGAGTGAAGAAGATGTAGTGAGGCACACGGGATCTAGCGCACTGAGAGGCGTATTGCGGCCACAGTAAAAAGAACACATCTGTACTTGGATGTTTGATGGGTTTGTGATGTTCCTTATAGAACAGCCAACATTTATACAACCTATTACAGGTACATTTGTAAATAGGGGCAGGGACAACAGTGACAAATACACAAGGATTGGTCATGAAGTTACATGGAAGCAGCCCTCATCGGTCTGAGCCACACTGGAAAAGCTTCTCTCTCAAAATGTGTGATCTTTACAAACATAAGAAGCCACCGGCTTGGAGTAATGGCAGCAAGAGGAAGAGGATAAGCGGCCACGGTGTATTTAGCATGAGGGTGCTGACTCCTCCACACCTCTCCAGCTTGTCTGTTAAAAAAAAAACAGAAAGAAAGAAATAAGTAAAAATAAGGAAATAATGGTTCCAGTCTTTATTAATGTCAGTGCGATCACATACGCAAATGCAGTCAGCGGATTACATGCCCTTTGAAGCATTGTAGAGAGAGATAAAGTAGCGACCGATCAGCTCCTAACCAGGGCCGAAAACTCCCCCCCTCCCTGCTGCAGTCTGTGCCCTACCCCTCTTGTATCTTTATGTGATGCCCCACTTCTGCCAATATGATTAGTTCCACAAGGGGAGATGATCCCCTTATGTATAACGGAAACAATGGGGAAGGGGAGAACAACAGGGGAGCCTACCCCCTTTTAGACTTTACCAATGTGGCACATAAGAAGGGGAACCTACACCCTTTTAGACTTCTAAACAGTGTGAACATAGGGGCAAAGAAGAACCTATCCCCTTGCTAACCTTATAAAAATGAGCTCTGAGGTGAGGAAAATAACACAGGAGAGCCTACCCTTTACTTTACTTTGTCCTCAACATGCAAAGTGCACAGTGAAAGGGCTAACAGGGCAGAACAGGCAGCGGAAGGTTTAGTCTGGGTCTCACCCCACACTGCAGCGCTTCTGCCACCTCCATTCTTCAGTGCTGCGCACTCGATCCAGGGTCCTTGCTGCTCCCTCCAACCAGTCACCATCGGCTGTCTTAATGATGCTGTCCTCACAGGCTCCACCCAAAGTCCCTTCCGGCTCCGGCTCAGCGCTGTCTCCGGCAGGGGTCCTTCTCGGGTCCTGTAGTGGTTGCTCCACAGGGCTTGCTCAGGGTCTTGGATCAAATGAGTCATCATTGGCTCCGTCTGCCGGTTCCAGTCAGCCTCGGGGTTATCCATCCTGTCAGTCTCTATTCAGCCTGCGGTCCCTTCTCCTCTGCGACACCACTGCTCTTCTAGCAGTGGTCCTCCTGGGCACTCCTATGCAGCCCAGCAATGGCTGAGACAGTTCCCCACACACTGGGGTCCTCAGGACTGTGCTGTCCTTCAGACACTGTAACTCTGTCCACGGGGTCTTGGGGTGCGGCCATCTCCTCCAGATGGCTGCAGGGAAAGGTGGCTCTCCTTCACTCTGGTGAGTGACTCAAGATCTCAGGCTTATCAGCGCCCCCTCCATTCCAACGCCCAGGGCAAGTGACCCCTTAGCCCCATCCTAGTTGTGACCATGTCCTAACTGCCATGTTACAGGCTTTTGAAAAGTGACAGGAGCTGATTGGTCATTACTTTATCTCTCTCCAAGGTTTGATACATCACACCCTATGTGAGGAATTCAATTCTCAGTGTTGTGCTGTCGCAACCTTCAGTTCCCCCCTTCCCCCCATGTCAGTAGTAAATACCTGCACAGATGATTGTCTTAGGGGTTCATAACTTTTCTTGGAAACCGATGACCCAAAACTGTACAGATTGTGTCCTTATGGCAAAGCCCCATCATGCAGTAATTTTTCAACCTTCACATGTAACATTTCAACCCTCATAATAGGGTCTTTTCTCCACAATCTTTATTTGAGTTACTGAAGTTGTATAAAAGGTAACGTGTCTATGTGTGCCGGTGGTACGAGCCACACTGGGTGACACCATCTGAGTAGGGGACATCAAAATAGCAGAGCTGCTCTGCTAATTTGGTGTCACCCTCTTTGATAGTGTCACTGAGACACCCCCTTTCACATGCGCACATGGGGGTCCACTATCTGCGGCATCTGCATTTACTTACCTGGCAGCTATCCACGCCAAAATTCCAGTGATTACGTCACCAAAATGGCACTAGCGTCATACTGATGCAGAACTGAAACTATTTTACCTGTGCAGAAGAACCTGTCACCAGGGAGAGAGGGGGCCCAGGGAAATTTGTATACAGGCTGCCTCCGGTCTTAAAATGCCCCTGTGAAGATACCGGGTTCCAAATCAAAGGTGAAGTACTGTATGACAACAGCAGATTCTTCCTGCTATGAGTGGTCACACAGCACCTCCAGGTGCTTATGGTCCCCAGAACAGGTCATGAAATGGCGTTCATGATAGCATACAGATACAGCTTATTAGTGTTAGTAGCAAGGACGTGCGCAGAGGCAGATCTCTGGGAGGCAATGGAGTCACCTGCCGCCGGGCTCCTGCTCTGAAGGGGGCACCTCTCCTCCTATTCTGTGACACCATTGAATTAAGTTAAGTGATAGCTGCCACTATCTCTTCAGTGGCCCGCTTCCTCACTGGTCCCTGCACCTTACACATCACACCCTCTTTATTATACTGTGGATACACATTTTACAAGTGTCACAGCCAGGATTAGAAACCACAACCTATTACACTGGAAGCAGACACCTTACTGATGAAGATATTTGCTCCTGTATAGGAAATATGAGAATTTTAACTATATGAAGTTACTTCTCTGACAATTACACGTAACTTCATATAGAATTCTCATGCTTCCCGTACAGGAGCAAATAACTCCATCAGTAAAGTATCTGCTGTCAGTGTAACAGGTCATGGCTTCTAATCCTGGGTATGACTGCTAAGAAATGTGTGATTTAAAATAAAAGACAATTAAATGTATAAATACAGTATATATACGGTACATTTTTTTAAGAACACACACACACACACACACACACACACACACACTCTTATTTATCTTAATATAGGAAATAGGGGGGGCACCAATATTTATTTTGCCTCCGGGCAACTGGGACGAACTTACGCCACTGGACGTGCGGTAAGCTAAATAGCTCAGAAGGCACTGGCTAGAACCAGAGCCAGATTTACATGCAATTTTTTGAGCCAAAGTGTACATCTGGGCATTATACACAGGTGCAGCAGTATAAACTCCTGGAAATTTGGTGAGTTTTGACCAGAGATGTGCGGACAAGATAGGAGGGTGAGGCACTGCCTCCCCTGCCATAGACTTTTTACTCCAGAGTTTTGGCTATAAAAAGTATTAGAATATTGCAAAGAAGATATTTCTAACATATTCTTTGTATTTTTTCATATACTTTATACAGTCAAAACTCTGGCACAAACGTTAGTATGACAGGAAAGGCTCTGCCTCACCTGCCGCACCCCACCGCACGTCACTGGTTAGTAGTAGAGAATAGTGTCTTGACGTAGTTATCAATAAATGTAAAAGTTCAATTTTCCATATAAAATGTAGTGAAATACGAATACCCGCACATCTGTTAGTTAGAGCTTAATAAATCACAGGGCAGTCTTATTTCCTGCAGCAAACCAATTCGAAATGACAAATATAAAATCTGATTAGATGGCGATGATTGTGTAATATAAGAAAAACACTAACAGTATTGCTTCATTGCAGGAACAGCTGCTCCGAAAAGCAGTTGCTAAACAAACACTATCACTATCACTGCTAATTAGTTTGAAGGGAAAAACCCGGAACCAACAACACATGAAAATGGCAAAAGTTCTCTCAGTCGAAAACACAAACAAAATTTCAGTTTTCAACTAATGACGAATGGGCCCATTACTTACAATATGCGTAAACTTCAGTTTAGTGAATAAGCCTCAAAAACACTGGCGCATCTATAATGGGTGCAGTGTGTGAAGTGCACACGGGCCCCCGGGGCCTAAGTGGGTCCACATCGCACACCCTGCACCAATCTTTTTCAATATTTACTCTGCTGAGTCCTGCGCCGGCAGCAACACCGCTGCAGAAACCACCAGGAAAATGCACAGTAAGAAAATCACTGGAAAAATGTCCGCCACACCATTTGTATGCGCACTAGACTCTGGGACTCCTACTGAGTACTGACCCTAGCGCCCAGAGTCTATTGCTCTACTGGCTAGAGATGAGGGGGCCCGGACGGAGACTGCACACGGGCAGGGTCGGACTGGCCCACAGGGGTACCAGGGAAACCACCGGTAGGCCCCACTGTCTGAGTGCCCACTCCTTCCTCTAGGGATCAGGTTCCAGACTGTGCACTTGTATTATACATGGTAGATATGTTGCATTACACTGCACTAGACTATTGTGTATTTCAAGCCTCTGTGGAGGCTGGCCACACCCCATTTGTAGGCTGGCCACACCCTTAACTATAGGCCCCTATCACTGCATTCCCCCGGTGGGCCCTTCATGCCCCAGTCCGACACTGCACACGGGCCTCCTCCTCTATTGATGCGCCCCTGCCTTAGGTCAGTGCTCACAAGCTGGAACCTCTGTATTTTGTGCATTTTTATCTGTGTGCAATGGGCACAAAAGGTATTAAAGAAATATATAAATCATGCTTGCCTATAATTTCATGCACTTCCCTCACAGTCGTTATTATCTCACCTTTGTGGACAGTGATGGTGGATGTTTGGTTGATACTGAAGTCATTTGGAATGTCTAAAGAACAAGTGTATTGGCCTACATCTGAGACATTGAATCGCTGAATGTGCAGTTGGACCAGGCCACGCTCGGTGTAAACGCTGGCTCGATTGTGGTATTTGTCGTTGAAGAAGTTCAGGTTTATGGTACTGAGGATGGTCTCGGGCTGTACATTACGCTTCACCTTGAATTCATAGCGTAGCTTGTTGTTAGTACTGTTTAGATATCGGCAGTCCAGGCGCAGCGTCGGGCCGCGGCCACTTATACAGGCTGTGAGCTGTGTGATTTTCTGACCACAGGATCCCTGCAAAACTGAGCAAGGAAAACAAGTAAACAAAAATGTAATTATTAGTTTCATTTTCTTATTTACAGCATTAACGACAAAATAATTTAATCAAATATTTACATAACCACAGCAAAAACACATATAAAAACAATAACAAATGTAATCCCTCTTTCATTCCCTCCTGGTATCATTGCCGTTTCTTTAATGGGTATGGGTGCAAAGTGTGCGGTGCACGTGGGCCCCTGGTTCCAGGGGGCCCACGTCGCACCCATATTTTAATACTAACCTTTACAGAGTCCCGCGTCGGGAGCTGCAGGCGTGGTGAAAAATCGCAGCCAAAATGGCCACCATACATATGCAGTAGTCAAATTGGTCTTCTGAACATGTCGGGCACCATGGTGCCCCTGCGCAGGTCTCCGGAAACATGTTTCCGGAGAATAATGCACCATGCCTAGGTGGGGACCCAACTGGAGGTGCATATGGGCCCCCTCCTCTGGTAAAACGCCCCTGCCTGGTATCTTCCAGAGGGGAAAAGTAGGCAAGTACAGTATGGTTTAATTATGAGCATCATTAGATTTTGGAGGTGTCAGATAATAATGAAAATCACTCAGTGATTTGGATAAAGGCATGAAGGCCTGGGTCTACAGTCTAGCTCTTGTCGCTAAGGGGTCTATTCATAAATCTCTGTTTTGTGGAACTTTTTAGTTTTTTTCTCCAGCAGCACCCCCGCTCCGTGCCTGAATCGCATCACCATACTTTAGTATAGTGAGATTTATGAAACAACGGAAAGCTCTACCTTCCGCTTCTCTATGGAGTTTAGATTCCTCATCTCAGGATGGCGTAATCTGAACTGTGGTGCATTAACTGCAGGGAGAGTCGATGCTTCCTGCTCTCTGCACGGCACCCGGTGCTAGCTCCACCCCCTGACCTCACAGCAGCCCTTGCAACCTCCCCTGACCTGAGCCGCCGGCGCATGCACAGAAGAGTCCCACCGGCTTCGCAGAGGGGACTGCAGGAGAAGACAGCACCGCTGGAGACCCGGATACCGGATCACATCGTCGGAAGGGTAAATATACATGAATTGCTACTTATCAAAGTGATGGTAAGTAACAATTCACTTTTCATTTTCTACACGAATAGACCCCTAAATCGTACCATATCAGGAGTGGCGGCACGTTACTTTCCGTAAAACAAATTTATAGTCACTTTTCAGTATTGGTTAAATCTGCATTTTACGCATTCACACAGGTGGAATGGTTTAGAACTTGGTGTTGGTGGTGTTACAGACAGTGACTGCAGCCCTCAGCGGGGAGGGGGGGGGGGGGGGATGGACAGACAGCAGCGGAGGTACTGCAACTATGTGTGTGTGGGCCGGGCTCCCGGCGACCAGCATACCGGCGCCGGAATCCCCGACCGCCGGCATACCGACAGCTGGGCGAGCGCAAATGAGCCCCTTGCGGGCTCACTGCGCTCGCCACGCCGCAGGCACGGTGGCTTATTTATTCTCCCTTCAGGAGGGTCGTGGACCCCCAAGAGGGAGAAAAAGTGTCGGTATGCCGGCTGTCGGGATCCCGGCGTCGGTATACTGTGCGCCGGGATCCCGACAGCCGGCAAACTGAAGACCACCCTGTGTGTGTAGAACACTGGTACAGCTACCAGACTGCTCCATCTCCCAGGCCTCCCGCCTGTCCTGTGTGAAAAATGTTGCACTTCTGAAAAGCTGGCTCCGCAAAAAAGGCGCATTGTTTGTTCGATTCTGTGTTTCAACTTATAAATCACACATTTACTAACAAATTATTTTTGACATTGTTTTAAAATAAATGTCAAAAATAATCTGTTCGTAAATGTGGAATTTAGACCCAGAAAGACAAAATCGACCAAAAAATCGACACCAATTCGACATTTAGTAAATATACCCCTAAATCCTACATTTACTAACAGATGAATTTTTATTTTTATTTTTTTTAAACAATGTCAAACATCATCTGTAAGTAAAAAATGTCATTTAGACCCTGAAACACAAAATCCATCAAACATCTACCAAAAATCTATCAAAATCGACCTAAATCGACTTTTAGTAAATATACCCCCAGGTCCTGTCTTGTTGCATCTCTAATAAACACATCCATACATACAAAAATTACAAGTAATGTAACAATCCATATGACAGGTTTCAGTCATAAATGAGTGGAAGCAGTAATTCAGGAGAAATATCGGGTGTGCACCTTGAAATACGTTAGCCTGACATTTCCATACACTTGTCACATAAAACATTACCGGTAGCCAAGGGCATAGCTACCATAGGTGCAGGCAGTGCAGCTGCTATGGGGCCCAGAGCTGAGAGGGGCCCACCTTCACTGTAAAAGTTACATGTGTTATATACATTTTTCGACATTGGGTGGTACATAGGGGTCCTTTCAAATGTTTTCCACGAGGCCTGCAATATATCTCAGTATGCCCCTGGACCTGCTCAATGTAGTGTGGTATAAAATGAACTGGAGGGCATTTTAATGTTATATAATATGAACCGGGGCACTGTAATGAGGCACAGTATGAACGGGGAGCACTATATATCATAATGTGAATTGGGGATACTGTGCGGCTTAATGTGTACTGGCTAGTGATGTGCACAAGAAATTTTTTGGATTTTGTGTTTTGGTTTTGGATTCGGTTCCGCGGCCGTGTTTTGGATTCGGATGCGTTTTGGCAAAACCTCCCTTAAAATTCCGGTGTGTTTTGGATTCGGGTGTTTTTTTTTCAAAAACCCCTCAAAAACAGCTTAAATCATAGAATTTGGGGGTAATTTTGATCCTATAGTGTTATTAATCTCAATAACCATAATTTCCACTAATTTCCAGTCTGTTCTGAACACCTCACACCTTACAATATTATTATTAGTCCTAAAATTTGCACCGAGGTCGCTGGATGACTAAGCTAAGTGACCCAAGTGGCCGACACAAACACCTGGCCCATCTAGGAGTGGCACTGCAGTGTCAGACAGGATGGCACTTAAAAAAAATTGGCCCCAAACAGCACATAATTCAAAGAAAAGAGAAAAAGAGGTGCACTGTGGTCGCTGGACGGCTAAGATAAGCGACACAAACACCTCAATATCACTGGAATTATTCGTTCTAATCAATGGTATTATTAATCCAAATCACTGGAAGAAAATGACAAAATCACTGGAATTATTCGTTCTAATCAATGGTATTATTGGTCCAAATCACTGGAAGAAAATGACAAAATCACTGGAATTAAATGGCAGTAATGTCGGGAATTATATCAAACGGCAGTACCACTGGACATATATAGAAGTGTCAGACAGGATGGCACTTAAAAAAATAGTCCCCAAACAGCACATGATGCAAAGAAAAGAGAAAAAGAGGTGCACTGTGGTCGCTGGATGGCTAAGCTAAGCGACACTAACACCTCAATATCACAGGAATTATTTGTTCTAATCAATGGTATTATTGGTCCAAATCACTGGAAGAAAATGACAAAATCACAGGAATTATTTGTAGTGATGAGCGGGATCGGTTCCTCGGGATCCGAATCCCCCCGAACTTCACCCATTTTACACGGTTCCGAGGCAGACTCAGATCTTCCCGCCTTGCTCGGTTAACCCGAGCGCGCCCGAACGTCATCATCCCGCTGTCGGATTCTCGCGAGATTCGTATTCTATATAAGGAGCCGTGCGTCGCTGCCATTTTCACTCGTGCATTAGAGATGATAGCGAGAGGACGTGCAGCGTTCTCTCAGTTTCTGTGTTCAATGTGCTACAAATATCTGTGCTCAGTGTGCTGCAAATATCTGTGCTCAGTGTGCTTGCAAATATCTGTGCTCAGTGTGCTGAAAATATCTACTTTCTCTGCCTGAAAAACGCTCGATATCTGTGCTGCATTGTAGTATATAGTAGGAGGACAGTGCAGAATTTTGCTGACCACCAGTATATATAAATATAGCAGTATGGTACAGTAGTCCACTGCTCTACAACTGTGTCGTCAAGTATACTATCCATCCATACCTGTGCTGCATTTTAGTTGTGCGCAGTATATATATTAGGAGGACAGTGCAGAATTTTGCTGACCACCAGTATATATATAGCAGTATGGTACAGTAGTCCACTGCTCTACCGCTGTGTCGTCAAGTATACTATGCATCCATACCTGTGCTGCATTTTAGTTGTGAGCAGTATATAGTAGGAGGGGACAGTGCAGAATGTTGCTGTGACCACCAGTATATATATAGCAGTACGGTACAGTAGTCCACTGCTCTACTTCTGTGTCGTCAAGTATACTATGCATCCATACCTGTGCTGCATTTTAGTTGTGTGCAGTATATAGTAGGAGGGGACAGTGCAGAATGTTGCTGTGACCACCAGTATATATATATATAGCAGTACGGTACAGTAGTCCACTGCTCTATCTCTGTGTCATCAAGTATACTATGCATCCATACCTTTGCTGCATTTTAGTTGTGCACAGTATATAGTAGGAGGGGACAGTGCAGAATGTTGCTGTGACCACCAGTATATATATAGCAGTACGGTACAGTAGTCCACTGCTCTACCTCTGTGTCGTCAAGTATACTATGCATCCATACCTGTGCTGCATTTTAGTTGTGTGCAATATATAGTAGGAGGGGACAGTGCAGAATGTTGCTGAGACCACCAGTATATATATATATATATATAGCAGTACGGTACAGTAGTCCACTGCTCTACCTCTGTGTCGTCAAGTATACTATCCATCCATACCTGTGCTGCATTTTAGTTGTGCGCAGTATATATAGCAGGAGGACAGTGCAGAATTTTGCTGACCACCAGTATATATATAGCAGTACAGTACAGTAGTCCACTGCTCTACCTCTGTGTCGTCAAGTATACTATGCATCCATACCTATGCTGCATTTTAGTTGTGCGCAGTATATAGTAGGAGGAGACAGTGCAGAATGTTGCTGTGACCACCAGTATATATATAACGGTACGGTACAGTAGTCCACTGCTCTACCTCTGTGTCATCAAGTATACTATGCATCCATACCTGTGCTGCATTTTAGTTGTGCGCAGTATATAGTAGGAGGGGACAGTGCAGAATGTTGCTATGACCACCAGTATATATATAGCAGTACGGTACAGTAGTCCACTGCTCTACCTCTGTGTCGTCAAGTATACTATGCATCTATACGTGTGCTGCATTTTAGTTGTGCTCAGTATATAGTAGGAGGGGATAGTGCAGAATATTGCTGTGACCACCAGTATATATATATAACAGTACGGTACAGTAGTCCACTGCTCTACCTCTGTGTCGTCAAGTATACTATCCATCCATACCTGTGCTGCATTTTAGTTGTGCGCAGTATTTAGTAGGAGGGGACAGTGCAGAATGTTGCTGTGACCACCAGTATATATATAGCAGTACAGTACAGTAGTCCACTGCTCTACCTCTGTGTCGTCAAGTATACTATGCATCCATACCTGTGCTGCATTTTAGTTGTGCACAGTATATAGTAGGAGGGGACAGTGCAGAATGTTGCTGTGACCACCAGTATATATATAGCAGTACGGTACAGTAGTCCACTGCTCTACCTCTGTGTCATCAAGTATACTATGCATCCATACCTTTGCTGCATTTTAGTTGTGCACAGTATATAGTAGGGGGGGACAGTGCAGAATGTTGCTGTGACCACCAGTATATATATAGCAGTACGGTACAGTAGTCCACTGCTCTACCTCTGTGTCGTCAAGTATACTATGCATCCATACCTGTGCTGCATTTTAGTTTTGTGCAATATATAGTAGGAGGGGACAGTGCAGAATGTTGCTGAGACCACCAGTATATATATATAGCAGTACGGTACAGTAGTCCACTGCTCTACCTCTGTGTCGTCAAGTATACTATCCATCCATACCTGTGCTGCATTTTAGTTGTGCGCAGTATATATAGCAGGAGGACAGTGCAGAATTTTGCTGACCACCAGTATATATATAGCAGTACAGTACAGTAGTCCACTGCTCTACCTCTGTGTCGTCAAGTATACTATGCATCCATACCTGTGCTGCATTTTAGTTGTGCGCAGTATATAGTAGGAGGGGACAGTGCAGAATGTTGCTGTGACCACCAGTATATATATAACGGTACGGTACAGTAGTCCACTGCTCTACCTCTGTGTCATCAAGTATACTATGCATCCATACCTGTGCTGCATTTTAGTTGTGCGCAGTATATAGTAGGAGGGGACAGTGCAGAATGTTGCTATGACCACCAGTATATATATATATATATATATATATATATAGCAGTACGGTACAGTAGTCCACTGCTCTACCTCTGTGTCGTCAAGTATACTATACATCTATACCTGGGCTGCATTTTGGTTGTGCGCAGTATATAGTAGGAGGGGACAGTGCAGAATGTTGCTGTGACCACCAGTATATATATATAACAGTACGGTGCAGTAGTCCACTGCTCTACCTCTGTGTCGTCAAGTATACTGTGCATCCATACCTGTGCTGCATTTTAGTTGTGTGCAGTATATAGTAGGAGGGGACAGTGCAGAATGTTACTGTGACCACCAGTATATATATAACAGTACGGTACAGTAGTCCACTGCTCTACCTCTGTGTTGTCAAGTATACTATGCATCCATACCTGTGCTGCATTTTAGTTGTGTGCAGTATATAGTAGGAGGGAACAGTGCAGAATGTTGCTGTGACCACCAGTATATATATAGCAGTAATGTACAGTAGTCCACTGCTCTACCTCTGTGTCATCAAGTATACTATGCATCCATACCTGTGCTGCATTTTAGTTGTGCGCAGTATATAGTAGGAGGGGACAGTGCAGAATGTTGCTGTGACCACCAGTATATATATATAGCAGTACGGTACAGTAGTCCACTGCTCTACCTCTGTGTCGTCAAGTATACTACAAAAGTTCAGTAAAATGACCCAAAAATCAAAATTAAAAGCGTCTGATGAGAAGCGCAAACTTGCCAATATGCCATTTACGGCACGGAGTGGCAAGGAACAGCTGAGGCCCTGGCCTATGTTCATGGCTAGTGGTTCAGATTCACATGAGGATGGAAGCACTAGAAAACTGCAGTGCCACTCCTAGATGGGCCAGGTGTTTGTGTCGGCCACTTGTGTCGCTTAGCTTAATCACACAGCTACCTCATTGCACCTCTTTTTTTCTTTGCATCATGTGCTGTTTGGGGACTATTTTATAAATCTGCCATCCTGTCTGACACTGCAGTGCCACTTCTAGATGGGCCTGGTGTTTGTGTCGGCCACTTGGGTCGCTTAGCTTAGCCATCCAGCGACCTTTGTGCACCTCTTTTTTTCTTTGCATCATGTGCTGTTTGGGGACTATTTTTTAAATCTGCCATCCTGTCTGACACTGCAGTGCCACGCCTAAATGGGCCAGGTGTTTGTGTCGGCCACTTAGGTCACTTAGCTTAGCCATCCAGCGACCTCGGTGCAAATTTTAGGACTAAAAATAATATTGTGAGGTGTGAGGTGTTCAGAATAGACTGGAAATGAGTGGAAATTATGGTTATTGAGGTTAATAATACTATGGGATCAAAATGACCCCCAAATTCTATGATTTAAGCTGTTTTTTAGGTTTTTTTTTTTAAAAAAACACCCGAATCCAAAACACACCCGAATCCGACAAAAAAATTTCAGGGAGGTTTTGCCAACACGCGTCCGAATCCTAAACACGGCCGCGGAACCGAATCCAAAACCAAAACACAAAACCCGAAAAATTTCCGGTGCACATCACTAATTATTTGTTTTAATTAATGGTATTATTGGTCCAAATCACTGGAAGAAAATGACAAAATCACTAGTATTATTTGGCAAGATCACTGTAATTAATAATTATAAATCACTGATATTAATTGGTAAAATCTCGCTATAGCCTGCCTAGTGAAGTGGAATCTAGATGGGATTTTGTACCGGGAACACAATAACATCAATTGTCTAAATCCCAATGCACTAATGGCGCAAAACGGGCGCACGTCTAACAGCGCACTGATTATACTGAGAACTGATTATACTGATCACTGATGATACTACAGAGAACTGACACTGAGCAGAGAGAACAGCACTGGACTATTGTACTATAGTATACTGGTCACCACAATGCAGCACTGACACTGAGCACAGATATTAAGCACTGATCAGGATACTAGAAGTGACATGGTGCAGCAAGATAACGCTATGGCCTACTGTACTGTACTACTATATACTGGTGGTCACCACAATGCAGCACTGTACTGCTATATACTGGTCCCCACAATGCAGCAAAGATATTGAGCACTGATCTGGAGAATAGAACTGAGTCTGACACAGAGCTGCAAGATACAGCAATGGACAACTGTACTGTACTACTATATACTGGTGGTCACCACAATGTAGCACTGTACTACTATATATACTGTTCCCCACAATGCAGCAAAGATATTGAGCACTGATCCGGAGAAGAGAACTGAGTCTGACACAGAGCTGCAAAATACAGCAATGGACAACTGTACTGTACTACTATATACTGGTGGTCACCACAATGCAGCACTGTACTACTATATACTGGTCCCCACAATGCATCAAAGATATTGAGCACTGATCCGGAGAATAGAACTAAGTCTGACACTGAGCTGCAAGATACAGCAATGGACAACTGTACTGGACCACTATATACTGGTGGTCACCACAATGCAGCACTGTACTACTATATACTGGTCCCCACAATGCAGCACACTGAGCACAGATATTGAGCTTTTCAGGCAGAGAACGTAGCCACGTCCTCTCCGCTCAATCGACAATGCACAAGTGAAAATGGCGGCGACGCGCAGCTCTTTATATGGAATACGAATCTTGCGAGAATCCGACAGCGGGATGATGACGTTTTCCCCCGTTCGGGTTTTGCGTTAGGCGGGAAGAACCGAGGCTGCCACGGACCCGTGTAAACCACGTGAAGTTCGGGGGGGTTCGGATCTCACCGAACCCGCTCATCTCTAGTACTGGCAGCTCTGAAATGTGACATAGGGGGTCATTCCGAGTTGTTCGCTCGTTGCCGATTTTCCCAACCGAGCGATTAAGGCATAAATGCGCATGCGCATGGTTCGCAGTGCGCATGCGGTTAGTATTTTAACACAAAATTTAGTAGATTTACTCACGCCCGAACGAAGATTTTTCCTCATTGAAGTGATCGTAGTGTGATTGACAGGAAGTGGGTGTTTCTGGGCGGAAACTGACCGTTTTCTGGGAGTGTGCGGAAAAACGCAGGCGTGCCATGGAAAAATGCGGGAGTGTCTGGAGAAACGGGGGAGTGGCTGGGTGAACGCTGGGCGTGAGTGTGACGTCAAACCAGGAACGAAACTGACTGAACTGATCGCTATTTGTGAATAAGTCTCGAGCTACTCAGAAACTGCTAAGAAATTTCTTTTCGCTATTCTGCGAATCTTTCGTTCGCAATTCTGCTAAGCTACGATACACTCCCAGAGGGCGGCGGCTTAGCGTGTGCAATGCTGCTAAAAGCAGCTAGCGAGCGAACAACTAGGAATAACCCCCATAGGGTCAACTTAAGCACTACTGTGATTCATAAAAAAAACTAGGGCACTATTATTTGCATAACATTAAATAAGGATTTACTGCTGTGGTTAAGAAAATGAACTAGGGCACCATTATAGGGCATAAAATTAACAACTGCTGCAGAGAAGTGTCTCTTTAGGAGCCCCTTCAAAATGTTGCTATGGGGCCCACAAAGTTCTGGCTATGCCCCTGCCGGTAGCACTTTCAGGGGTACTTAAATGATCCGTAATGCTTAATAAGAACTTTACATTAGTTGTTCTGATACTTACCAGTAAAAAATATCCCCAATGGCAGTATGTAATTCATTGTTCTTCTTTATTGGCACCTGTGAATAAAAAGCAAATATTAAATAATATAAATCACTTATGCAGAGCAGCCTGTGACCAGACAGAATAGGTGAGGGTCAATGGAGATAAAAGCATAAGGGGCATATTTATTAAACAATTTCTCTAACGTCCTAAGTGGATGCTGGGGACTCCGTAAGGACCATGGGGAATAGCGGCTCCGCAGGAGACTGGGCACATCTAAAGAAAGCTTTAGGACTATCTGGTGTGCACTGGCTCCTCCCCCTATGACCCTCCTCCAAGCCTCAGTTAGATCTCTGTGCCCGAACGAGAAGGGTGCACACTAGGGGCTCTCCTGAGCTTCTTAGTGAAAGTTTTAGATTAGGTTTTTTATTTTCAGTGAGACCTGCTGGCAACAGGCTCACTACATCGAGGGACTAAGGGGAGAAGAAGCGAACTCACCTGCGTGCAGAGTGGATTGGGCTTCTTAGGCTACTGGACATTATCTCCAGAGGGACGATCACAGGCCCAGCTTGGATGGGTCCCAGAGCCGCGCCGCCGGCCCCCTTACAGAGCCAGAAGGCAGAAGAGGTCCGGAAAATCGGCGGCAGAAGACGTCCTGTCTTCAACAAGGTAGGGCACAGCACTGCAGCTGTGCGCCATTGCTCTCAGCACACTTCACACTTCGGTCACTGAGGGTGCAGGGCGCTGGGGGGGGGGGGCGCCCTGAGACGCAATAAAAACACCTTGGATGGCAAAAAAAATGCATCACATATAGCTCCTGGGCTATATGGATGCATTTAACCCCTGCCAGAATCCATAAAAAAGCAGGAGAAAAGTCCGCGAAAAAGGGGCGGAGCCTATCTCCTCAGCACACTGGCGCCATTTTCCCTCACAGCTCCGTTGGAGGGAAGCTCCCTGTCTCTCCCCTGCAGTCACTACACTACAGAAAGGGTTAAAAAAAGAGAGGGGGGCACTAATTAGGCGCAGTATTAACTATACAGCAGCTATAAGGGGAAAAACACTTATATAAGGTTATCCCTGTATATATATAGCGCTCTGGTGTGTGCTGGCAAACTCTCCCTCTGTCTCCCCAAAGGGCTAGTGGGGTCCTGTCCTCTATCAGAGCATTCCCTGTGTGTGTGCTGTATGTCGGTACTTTTGTGTCGACATGTATGAGGAGAAAAATGATGTGGAGACGGAGCAGATTGCCTGTAATAGTGATGTCACCCCCTAGGGGGTCGACACCTGAGTGGATGAACTGTTGGAAGGAATTACGTGACAGTGTCAGCTCTGTATAAAAGACAGTGGTTGACATGAGACAGCCGGCTACTCAGCTTGTGCCTGTCCAGACGTCTCATAGGCCGTCAGGGGCTCTAAAGCGCCCGTTACCTCAGATGGCAGATATAGACGCCGACACGGATACTGACTCCAGTGTCGACGGTGAAGAGACGAATGTGACTTCCAGTAGGGCCACACGTTACATGATTGAGGCAATGAAAAATGTTTTACACATTTCTGATAATACGAGTACCACCAAAAAAGGGGTATTATGTTCGGTGAGGAAAAACTACCTGTAGTTTTCCTGAATCTGAGAAATTAAATGAGGTGTGTGATGATGCGTGGGTTTCCCCCGATAACAACTGATAATTTCTAAAATGTTATTGGCATTATATCCTTTCCCGCCAGAGGTTAGGGTGCGTTGGGAAACACCCCCTAGGGTGGATAAAGCGCTCACACGCTTGTAAGGGCTCTACCTTCGCCTGAGATGGCCGCCCTTAAGGATCCTGCTGATAGAAAGCAGGAGGGTATCCTAAAAGGTATTTACACACATACTGGTGTTATACTGCGACCAGCAATCGCCTCAGCCTGGATGTGCAGTGCTGGGTTGGCGTGGTCGGATTCCCTGACTGAAAATATTGATACCCTAGATAGGGACAGTATATTTTTGCCTATAGAGCATTTAAAAGATGCATTTCTATATATGCGTGATGCACAGCGGAATATTTGCCGACTGGCATCAAGTCTAAGCGCGTTGTCCATTTCTACCAGTAGAGGGTTATGGACACGTCAGTGGTCAGGTGATGCGTATTCCAAACGGCATTTGGAAGTATTGCTTTATTAAGGGGAGGAGTTATTGGGGTCGGTCTTTCAGACCTGGTGGCCACGGCAACAGCTGGGAATTCCACGTTTGTACCCCAGGTCGCCTCTCAACATAAGAAGACGCCGTATTATCAGGCGCAGTCTTTTCGTGGACAAGGTTCCTCATTTCTGCCCCGTGACAGAGGGAGAGGAAAAAGGCTGCAGAAATCAGCCAGTTCCCAGGAACAGAAACCCTCTCCCGCCTCTGCCAAGCCCTCAGTATACGCTGGGGCTTTACAAGCAGAATCAGGCACGGTGGGGGGCCCGTCTCAATGAATTTCAGCGCGCAGTGGGCTCACTCGCAAGCAGACCCCTGGATCCTTCAGGTGATATCTCAGGGGTACAAATTAGAATTCGAGACGTCTCCCCCTCGCCGTTTCCTAAAGTCGGCTTTACCGATGTCTCCTTCTGACAGGGAGACAGTTTTGGAAGCCATTCACAAGCTGTATTCCCAGCAGGTGATAATCAAGATACCCCTCCTGCAACAGGGAACGGGGTATTATTCCACACTGTTGTGGTACCGAAGCCGGACGGCTCGGTGAGACCGATTCTAAATCTAAAATCTTTGAACACTTACATACAGAGGTTCAAATTCAAGATTGAGTCACTCAGAGCAGTGATTGCGAACCTGGAAGAAGGGGACTACATGATGTCTCAGGACATCAAGGATGCTTACCTTCATGTCAAAATTTACCCTTCTCACCAAGGGTACCTCAGGTTTATGGTACAGAACTGTCACTATCAGTTCAGACGCTGCCGTATGGATGGTCCACGGCACCCCGGGTCTTTACCAAGGTAATGGCCGAAATGATGATATTCCTTCGAAGGAAGTGAATTTTAGTTATCCCTTACTTGGACAATTCCCTGATAAGGGTAAGATCCAGGGAACAGTTGGAGGTCGGTGTAGCACTATCTCAGGTAGTGTTGCGGCAGCACGATTGGATTCTCAATATTCCAAAATCGCACCTGGTTCCGACGACGTGTCTTCTGTTCCTAGGGATGATCCTGGACACAGTCCAGAAAAAGGTGTTTCTCCCGGAGGAGAAAGCCAGGGAGTTATCCGAGCTAGTCAGGAACCTCCTAAAACCGAGCCAAGTCTCAGTGCATCAATGCACAAGGGTTCTGGGTAAAATGGTGGCTTCCTACGAAGCAATCCCATTCGACAGATTCCACGCACCAGTGGGACCTGCTGGACAAATGGTCCGGGTCGCATCTTCAGATGCATCAGCGGATAACCCTGTCACCAAGGACAAGGGTGTCCCTCCTGTGGTGGTTGCAGAGTGCTCATCTTCTAGAGGGCCGCAGATTAGGCATTCAGGACTGGGTCCTGGTGACCACGGATGCCAGCCTGCGAGGCTGGGGAGCAGTCACACAGGGAAGGAATATCCAGGGCTTATGGTCAAGCCTGGAGACATGACTTCACATAAATATCCTGAAGCTAAGGGACATTTACAATGCTCTAAGCTTAGCAAGACCTCTGCTTCAAGGTCAGCCGGTGTTGATCCAGTCGGACAACATCACGGCAGTCACCCACGTAAACAGACAGGGTGGCACAAGAAGCAGGAGGGCAATGGCAGAAGCTGCAAGGATTCTTCGCTGGGCGGAAAATCATGTGATAGCACTGTCAGCAGTATTCATTCCGGGAGTGGACAACTGGGAAGCAGACTTCCTCAGCACGACCTCCACCCGGGAGAGTGGGGACTTCACCCAGAAGTCTTCCACATGATTAAAAACTCGACAGGTATTGCGCCAGGTCCAGGGACCCTCAGGCAATAAGCTGTAGACGCTCTGGTAACACCGTGGGTGTACCAGTCAGGGTATGTGTTCCCTCCTCTGCCTCTCATACCCAAGGTACTGAGATTGATAAGATGGAGAGGAGTAAGCACTATATTCGTGGTTCCGGATTGGCCAAGAAGGACTTGGTAACCGGAACTTCAGGAGATGCTCACGGAGGATCCGTGGCCTCTACCTCTAAGAAGGGACCTGCTCCAGCAAGGACCCTGTCTGTTCCAAGACTTACCGCGGCTGCGTTTGACGGCATGGCGGTTGAATGCCGGATCCTGAAGGAAAAAAGAACTAGCTTCAGTCCCTGAAGTTCAGACGTTGTAAAAGGGGTACTGCATATACAGCCTCCTTTTGTGCCTCCAGTGGCACTTTGGGATCTCAATGTAGTTTTGGGTTCCAAAAGTCACATTGGTTTGAACCACTTAAATCTGTGGAGTTAAAATATCTCACATGGAAAGTGGTCATGCTGTTGGCCCTGGCCTGGGCAAGGCGCGTGTCAGAATTGGCGGCTTTATCCTGAAAAAGCCCTTATCTGATTTTCCATTCGGACAGGGCGGAATTGAGGACTCGTTCTCAGTTTCTCCCCAAGGTGGTTTCAGCGTCTCACCTGAACCAACCTATTGGTGGTGCCTGCGGCTACTAGGGACTTGGAGGCCTCCAAGTTGCTAGACGTTGTCAGTGCCCTGAAAATATATGTTTCCAGGACGGCTGGAGTCAGGAAATCTGACTCGCTGTTTATCCTGTGTGCACCCAACAAGCTGGGTGCTCCTGCTTCTAAGCAGACTATTGCTCGTTGGATTTGTAGTACAATTCAGCTTGCACATTCTGTGGCAGGCCTGCCACAGCCAAAAATCTGTAAATGCCCACTCCACAAGGAAGGTGGGCTCATCTTGGGCGGCTGCCCGAGGGGTCTCGGCTTTACAACTTTGCCGAGCAGCTACTTGGTCAGGAGCAAATATACGTTTGTAAAATTCTACAAAATTGATATCCTGGCTGAGGAGGACCTGGAGTTCTCTCATTTGGTGCTGCAGAGTCATCCGCACTCTCCCGCCCGTTTGGGAGCTTTGGTATAATCCCCATGGTCCTTACGGAGTCCCCAGCATCCACTTAGGACGTTAGAGAAAATAAGAATTTACTTACCGATAATTCTATTTCTCATAGTCCGTAGTGGATGCTGGGCGCCCATCCCAAGTGCGGATTGTCTGCAATACTTGTACATAGTTATTGTTACAAAAATCGGGTTATTATTGTTGTGAGCCATCTTTCAGAGGCTCCTCTGTTATCATGCTGTTAACTGGGTTCAGATCACAGGTTATACGGTGTGATTGGTGTGGCTGGTATGAGTCTTACCCGGGATTCAAAATCCTTCCTTATTGTGTACGCTCGTCCGGGCACAGTATCCTAACTGAGGCTTGGAGGAGGGTCATAGGGGGAGGAGCCAGTGCACACCAGATAGTCCTAAAGCTTTCGTTAGATGTGCCCAGTCTCCTGCGGAGCCGCTATTCCCCATGGTCCTTACGGAGTCCCCAGCATCCACTACGGACTATGAGAAATAGAATTATCGGTAAGTAAATTCTTATTATTTGTGGTATATCCATTTTTTCTGTGCTGGTGTTAGAACTTAAAACATGGTGAATTACAGTGTGTTTGAACACCCTGTAAAGTTCAAATAATCAAGCACAGGTAAATCCGCCTTTAGAATGTAAGCTCTCACGAGCAAGGCCCTCTTCCCCATATGCTTATCATTCTCTTACTTAAACCATCTTCGACGGCACCAATCCCCACGGTTTTCTGCTACCCTGATCCTTATGTCAGTGTCGTCTGCTGCTGTAGCTATGTTTATTTACCCTTTGCTTGTCCTATATTATCTTCAGCTGTAATGGGCCCTACACACTGGCCGATCCGCTGCCAAACTGCCCGACGGCGGATACGGCCGACGAGCGACCCGGCGGCGGGGGGGCGGGGGCAGTGACGGGGGGAGTGAAGTTTCTTCACTCCCCCCGTCACGCAGCTCCATTGAAGTGCAGGCAAATATGGACGAGATCGTCCATATTGGCCTGCATGCACAGCCGACGGGGGACCAGCGATGAATGAGCGCGGGGCCGCGCATCGTTCATCGCTGGAGCCTCCACACTGAAAGATATGAACGAGTTCTCGTTCATTTATGAACGAGATCGTTCATATCTTTCAAACAAATCGGCATGTGTAGGGCCTATAAGTCACTGTTTTCCTGTGTTGGGTGCTGCAGATCCCTTGTAGTGCCATATAAATAAAGGATTTTCGCAACGGAGCGATTAAGGCGAAAATGCGCATGCGCATGGTACGCAGTACGCATGCGTTAAGTATTTTAGCTCAAAACTTAGTAGATTTACTCACGTCCGAACTAAGATTATCCATCGTTGAAGTGATCAGAGTGTGATTGACAGGAAGTGGGTGTTTCTGGGCGGAAACTGGCCGTTTTCTGGGAGTGTGCGGAAAAACGCAGGCGTGCCAGGATAAAACGCAGGAGTGTCTGGAGAAACGGGGGAGTGGCTGGCCGAACGCAGGGCGTGTGTGTGACGTCAAACTAGGAACGAAACGGGCTGAGCTGATCGCAGTGTAGGAGTAAGTCTCGAGCTACTCAGAAACTGCAAAGAATTTTCTATTCGCAATTCTGCTAATCTTTCGTTCGCAATTCTGCTAAGCTAAGATACACTCCCAGAGGGCGGAGGCCTAGCGTGTGCAATGCTGCTAAAATCTGCTAGCGAGCGAACAACTCGGAATGACCCACAATAATAATAATAATAATAATAATAATAATAATAATATTAATGCTATGTATGATGAGCAGTTTTGGTGCAAGCAGCACGGTTATACACTTTACTTAAAATAACACTGTCCGCCCACCCTTCCCCCCACCCCTGCCTGATTGGAATTTGAAGTAGGTGGATGTTGTATGAAATTGCAAAGGCTGTGTGACCTTGACAAAAGGGAGCGTGGCTTTACAGGAATGGCGCGATCTTGAGCCATGTCTCCCGTTTTCATCATTGAAGGTGCATGCCCAGCGCTCAATGAGCTGCTGTCATGACCCCAGCACCCCTGTCTCCTGTGAATAGGGGGCCTCCCATCTACACTCCCCCCCCCCCCCCCCCAACACCACCATCCACCGCAGAACACTGCAGCCCATGGGTGGAACAGTTCCAAAAATAGGGACCTTCCTGCTAATATAGGGACAGTTGTAAGGTATGGTATTATAAGCTATGGGTGCCTGCATTACATATCAGTGCCTGCCCCCCCCCGCCCATTCATCCCCACTGTTTGTGGGACGTACCCATCCCCTATTAGCAGGTCCCTCATCCCTTATAATACCCATTATTGCACCCGCCAGCCAGTGACTGTATTGATGATATATATTAGTGCCTTTAGTGTGACTCTATCGTATATAAATACCCCCCCTGACCACCTCCTCACTGATTGTAGCAGACACTACAATAAGTGACCGGGGGTGTGGGGGGCACTGTTATATAATCAATACAGTCACTGACTGAGGGGTGTAATAATGCATCCCTCCCAACTTTAGAAAGTTGGGAGGAGGGAAAAAGACGTGCGCCGAAGATAGGGGGCATGGCCTTGTGGGTAGGGGGCATGGCTCATGGGAGTGCCGTGATCGCGAGTCACACCCCCATTTTCACAGCTGTGGGGGGCATGCCAAGCGTTCTGTGAGCTGCTGGCATGCCCCCTGTCCCTCTTTCCCAGTGAACCGGCGCTGTGCGAATGCACGTAGCGTCTATTCACCGCTGCTCTGCTTAGCGAGTGAGAGAGGGTCTCCCAACTGCCCCTTTCCCCCACCGCGGGACACTACGGCCCACCTGTGGGACAGCAGGACAGTCGCAAAAAATGGGACTGTCCTGCCAAAATTGGGGCAGTTGGGAGATATGATAATAGGTATTATAAAATGTGGTCAGTGAGTGAGAGTGTAATAATGGGGACCTGCTGCATTCAGTGAGAGGTGGTTACCCGTGTGCAGACTCCGTGTGTGGGCCCCTCCTCTCCCGTAGCCGGCAGCGCCGCTGCTAGCGCTCTGAGCACTGAGACTCTGGCACAGTGCCAAAGTCTACAGCGCATGTGCAGGACGCTGAAAAAATGGCCGCTGCACCATTTTTTTGGAGTCCTGTGCATGCGCTGTAGACTCTGCCACTGTGCCAGAGTCTCTAGTGGTCAGTGCACTAGCATCGGCGGTGTAGGCTATGGGAGAGGAGGGGGCCCACACGGTCATCGATGGACGCCGGAAAGGTAAGTCTAGAAAAAATGTGTGCAGTGTGTGCAGTGTGTGCAGTGTGGGCCCCCTTTGGTCCCAGGGGCACACACCACCCATTATAGATACGCCAGTAGTACTATGGGCTATATTCTGAGATGATCGCGGTTCGCTGCATACACAGCCAGATCTGCGTTCATCTCCGCACATGCTGGAGGCTGCCCAGCACAGGGCAAGGCCATCCAGCATGTCTGAGGTTGCGTCCCGATGCACCCGCAATTAAATTGCAGACACATCGGAACTAAGGTTGACCCCTAGCTGCGCTGTCAAGCGGACAGTTGCCATTTTTGTTTCTCAGAGCGGCTGCGTGTGACGTCACGCAGCCGCTCCGAAAACGGTCCCGGCCTGCCCCACTCCCCCCTCAATGCCGCATTGCCACCCCTCGAATGTCCGCCGCTGTCATTCACATTGCGGGCGCATCCATTGGGGATGCAACCGTAAAGTGTAAGTCCGCACAGCCACAGTGCGGCCACTGCGCATGTGCAGTTTACCAATTTCAGCAAACTGCGCTGCGGGCTGCATAAGCGGCAGGGTCTGAATGTCCCCCTATATTGTGTATGAATTATGTACTGTCATTTAAACATTGACTATTACCACTCTGAAGCCTCACTTTCTGGCTAAAGCTATGCACATATTCTACTATTCTCTGCAGGGGTAAAACAGGTGCATGTGCTCCCCTGACTGACCACATCCTGCTTATACGGACAGTACTGAAAGGTAAGCGGAATCTACATTGTTTTCCAGCCACAACTTGTACTTGTGATTTAGATGCAAACTCCATCCAACTCAATACATGCTCCGTAATCCACTAAGGTTGGTTCTAAATCGGAGTGGGAGAAGGGACATTCTGACGTCACTAGGGGAGGAGCTGCGGCCGAACAGGGTACCCGAAAAGTACCCTTGCGGGCTCGCTTCACTAGCTGCTCTGCTTAGTGCGCGCCCCACACCCTGCACCCATTATATATATGCCCCTGCTCTCAGTGCTAAAACTAGTCTTGTTTCCATCTTTAGTCCATAGATTTTTTTGTGTGAAATTGCTGCCATACTGATGGAAATTGTCAAATATCTGTACTTTTCCTATACATGTTAATGTGGTCGCTATAAATTAGAGATTATGTAATTAGTTGTAAAAGTTTGGAATTTGGTACATTTTGGAAATTTACATGAGACGCATAAATTAGCTAATTAAAATTTGTGTAGGGAAGTATGCAATATTTCTTCAAAAAATATCTTTGGTATGGCTAAAAAAAAAATAGAAAAATGTTGACGTTAAAAAAAATTACTTTGCCATAAAAATGTTTTTTTATATATATATAAATATATATATATATATATATATATATATATATATATATTTGTCTGCATAAACAGAAATCTAAAATATTTATTGTACATTACAGAGAGACAATCGATTCTTGATGCCCTTTCACATAAATATTTAATATTTTATCAGGCAGGACCAAATGTTAGCAGCGTCACAGTCTGTGTAGAAATCATTAACAAAGAGAAACAATACATACTGTTTGGGATACTCCCTTTCATCCACTATAAATCATTATTCCAGCCTGATAGAAATCAGGACAGCAAGGGATCTGATTATACTAACAGAATAAAATGATGGTTTCATTTGCAGAGAACTTACACTTTTGTAATACAGTGATTATAGAACTAAACACAACAACCTTTATCTGTCCAGATAACAGTGAAGGAGAGATGTGTTATTTCAGTTCATTGTCGTTCTTGAATGATGTCCCCAATTTGTGTACAGCATAAGTATTCAGATGCAACATCTCACACATTGTATTATTTCTCATTTACTTGAAACTTTACCATATTGCAATGTGTCACTTTTCCTGGTAGATCTGTTCCTAATAGACTTCTGTTCCTTTTACTTATTTGCAACATTTCAACGCAGCATCACTGGTTTAGCTACACACAAGGGTGGGGTCTCTCCAAATATTCCAAATGCCTGATTACGCCATTCCCCCTTCAGTTAACTTTCACATAATATATTCTAAATGATTTGTATCTTTCCAGTCTGTTAATGTGCATCCAGCCAATATGTCTTTGTCTCATGCAGTAATACTTTATTTACATTTGTGCAATTTTTAAAAAGGAAAATAAATAAATAAAAATACACAACTACCACATCCATCACCAAATTAGTGTCATGACCTGTGCGTCTGTATATAAAAACTCTCCATATACTGTATGAATGCCTGTGCTCGTCACTTGTCCACTTTGAGTAAAGACCTGCATGCATCTTTGCTCCTGCTTGCTAAAAGGATGCTTTACCTTCTTCCCTGAGTGTGTTCACCGGATCCCTGCAGCAGCAGTCAGACAGCAACCTCCCTCTGCCGCAATGTACAGCTCTTACTGCAGTAAGGGGAGGGAATCCTGGATCACTTCCAAACAGCAGAGAAGGAGGTGGAGTGTGCTATTTGCAATGGCTGGGAACTTTCTCAACAAGCTGTAAAATGTCAGGCCGTAGCAATATATTATTTATCTAGTGAGAACGATATTTCTGGACCTGTGATCTTAAATCTTGCACTTCTGATATAGAAAATCTTATGCTGGCATATTGAAGTCTTTTATTTTACTTTACAAAGGCGGGATGTACTGCATTCAAAGACAAGGCTGCAGGTGCACAATTCAGACACTACCAATCGATTAATAATAATCAGTGCAATAAAATGTTGTATTTTGAGCGAGGCTTTTTGCACAGTTATGGCAGCTTGCCCACCAACGTCCAGGTGACTTCATTAATCAGGCAAGTCCCTACCATATTGGGGGGTACAAGTCCATGGCACAGGACACCCCAAACTCAAGCCGCCAAGGGCAACACTCTAGTGCAGAGGTTCCCAAACTGTGTGCCGTGGCTCCCTGGGGTGCCTCGGGACACTTGCAGGGGTGCCCTGGGTTGGTGGTCCAGGACCAATTAAAATTGTTCATGGTCAATATAACAGGCAAAACCAGTGCTGGTGGCTGCCAGTCATAAAATATGTGGCCAAACAGAAGCAAATCTTGTCCCTCACCACACAACTGACCCTAAGGATGACATATAAACGCGATCTACTTAATGTAATATTTCTTTCTAAATTTCTCATTAAGAATTTTTTGGCCTAGGGGTGCCGTGAAAAGAATTCTGATATTCTAGGGCGCCGTGATTCAAAAAAGTTTGGAAACCACTGCTCTAGTGAAAAAATATAGAATGAAAAAAGTGAAGATATTTGGGTTAGTGAGAGAGGTTGCTGATATTCAGCTGAGGTAAAATAGTGAGAGGTAACACAGTGAGGAATAAGGTAGTGAGAGGTAAAGTAGTGAGAAGTGAAAGTGGGAAATGGGTTACATTGAAACAACACACACAATAGGGATGTAAGGAAATTGTTAGCCTGTGTTGCTCCTGAGGCCGACCAGCCACAGCAGTCAAGGGGGACCCGTGCCCCAAACACCCCCATCTGACATTCTAATATACATTTGTGCAGAACCTTGCTCTGCATGCAGTCTAAGAAATATCGGGAACCTAATTAAAACCAATATATAAGACAGGTGGGTGTGGGTGCTACCACCAGGCAGAAGGGGTATTTTGCCTTCTATTGTGTATGTACATACACAGCATTAGGTATATAGGGGAGGGATCCTGGGGTGCACATCGGTAATGAGAGGTGCGACCCTGCGGAGACCTTTCAGTACTGCATACAAAGACAAGGCTGCAGGTGCACAATTCAAACACTATCATTCGATTAATAATAATCATTGCAATAAAATTTAGCATTTTGAGTGAGGTACTTCTCGTGGTTATGGCCATAAATAACGGTTTGCCCACCCGTGTCCAGGTGGGATGTACTAAGCATTGCATCCATCATGCAATACATCTGCCACTTATCGGGTACATACCAGCGTTAATAATTGTCACTGATTCACGTGTTTTGGCAAATTCACAGGCGTTTTCATCCATTTTTGGGTCCGTTTTCGCCCATGACGATTTGACAAAAAAAGTGAAAAGGCATTGGTGAAAAGGGATTCAAAAACAGGTAAAAGCACCTGCCATTGAATACCCAGGGTCAAATTAGTGCCGTTTTTTTGGCTAGCTGAAAAAAATGGCACTAACTGAATACCCCCCTATGTGTGTAAGCGACACTAAAATGCCATGGGAGGGCGCAAAATGTGTAATTACACCACTGCATGTTTAGCGTTATGCCGGAAGTGCAGAGAATGCTGGCACCGCCAGGAGAAGATGCAGAAAGCTGTACCTTTTGCCATGAAGCCCCTGGCAGCGAGTAATTAGAAACCTTACTGTGGGGCATAATTTGTAAGGGGCATTTTTGTGTGTGGGACATAAAAGGGTGTCAGCGGCATAACTGTGTGTGACATAATATGTAATAGGCATTACGGTGCATGGTATAATGTGTAATGGGCATTGCTGTGCATGGCATAATGTGTGATGGCCATTACGGTGTGTGGCACAATGTGTAATAAGCATTACGGTGTGTGGCACAATGTGTAATAAGCATTACGGTGTGTGGTATAATATGCAGTGGGCATTACAGTGTGTGGCATAATATGTAATGGCCATTGTGGTGAGTGGTGTAATATGTAATGGGCATTACAGTGTGTGGCAGAATGTGTAATAGGCATTACGGTGTGTGGTATAATATGTAATAAGCATTATGATGTGTGGTATAATATGTAATAAGCTTTACGGTGTGTGGTATAATATGTATTGGGAATTACGGTGTGTGGCATAATGTGTAATAAGCATTACGGTGTGTGGTATAATATGTAATGGGCATTTCGGTGTGTGGTATAATATATCATGGGCAGTACAGTATGTGGCATAATGTGTAATAAGCATTACGATGAGTGGCATAATGTGTAATGGGCATTACGGTGTTTGGCATAATGTGTAAGGGGCATTACGGTGTGTGGCATAATGTGTAATAAGCATTACGGTGTGTGGCATAATGTGTAATGAGCATTACAGTGTGTGTCATAATGTGTATTGGGCATTACAGTGTGTGGCATAATGTGCAATAAGCATTATGGTGTGTGGTATAATATGTATTGGGCATTATGGTGTGTGGCATAATGTGTAATAAGCATTACGGTGTGTGGTATAATATGTAATGGACATTACAGTGTGTGGCATAATATGTAATGGGCATTATGGTGTGTGGTATAATATGTAATGGGCATTACAGTGTGTGGCAGAATGTGTAATAGGCATTATGGTGTGTGGTATAATATGTAATTAGCATTAAGGTGTGTGGTATAATATGTAATGGGCATTACAGTATGTGGCATAATGTGTAATAAGTATTACGGTGAGTGGCATAATGTGTAATAAACATTATGGTGTGTGGCATAATGTGTAATGGGCATTACGGTGTTTGGCATAGTGTGTAAGGGGCATTACGGTGTGTGGCATAATGTGTATTGGGCATTACGGTGTGTGGCATAATGTGTAATGGGCATTACGGTGTATGGCATAATGTGTATTGGGCATTACGGTGTGTGGCATAAAGTGTAATAAGCATTACGGTGTGTGGAATAATATGTAATGGGCATTACGGTGTGTGGTATAATATGTATTGGGCATTACGGTGTGTGGCATAATGTGTAATAAGCGTTACGGTGTGTGGTATAATATGTATGGGCATTATGGTGTGTGGTATAATATGTAATAAGAATTACGATGTGTGGCATAATGTGTAATAAGGATTACTGTGTTTGGCATAATGTGTAATACGCATGATGGTGTGTGGCATAATGTGGCTATGCCCCTATAGTAATGTAGCCACTCCCCTGGTTTTGTGTGATCATGCCCCCTCATGACACGTGACCACGCCCATTTTTTTTTGCTATCAGTACCACTAAGAAAAAAATTGTACTTGCACCTCTGCACACACTGCACAGTCACACACTACATTGATCTGCTATCTGCAATGGTTTAAACTGACAATGGACCTAATTCAGAGTTGTATGCTATTGCAATTGTAATTTTTTATGCTACGCAACTGCTAATATTAGCAAGAGAGCTGCCGCCCAAAAATTAAAACAGACGCCTACCGGAGCGCAAGCAACTCATTCACACTTTACGTACACATACACAGCCAATATGCACGAAAGTTAAACATCGACTGCTCGAGTAGGTCTATGGTTACGCAGGCTAGACGCGGCAGTAGTCACGCAGGTGCCATGTTTTTGTAGACAGGAGCTCGCAGCTGACTTCACATACACGCCCCATTAATGGCTAGGACACGCCTGCATTTTTAAAACCACTACCTGCTAATACTATGTTACCACCCCCAAACAGACACTTCCTGTCAATCACTTTGCGACTTAATCTTCATAGCAAATGCAATCATAAAGGAACCTATGTGCACGCACAATGCGATCGCAGCACGTGCGCAGTCTGCCAATAAACACACAATTGCGAAAACATCGACATAGTGTACAACGCTGAATTAGGCCGAAGAATAATCATTCTGATGGAAGTGGCTACCAGTGCCTGGATGGATGTCTATTTTCTTTGTGAAGCTTCCTTACACAGATCCTAATGCACTACGTAAGAGTACTTAGGGTCTGATTTTCTTTATTCCCTTTTTTTTTTATTGAGACTGCTAGTAACCTGTATATCTTTTCTAAAACGCCTTATATTCTTTGTAATCTTTTTACCCTTGTAAACCCAAAGATATTTCTTAATTATAATAAAAATATAATTAGTTTCACTTTCTGACTGCTGTGTTGTTGAACCCAAGTCAAGTGAATTACATGTTACCTATTTTTCATGAGCTATTGTGATTTGTGGTTACAGGTAAAGCTAAAAATGCCTGCAACGTCTGTAGTACGTTGAAAAGTCTTTGCTGGTGGCAGCGGAGATTCGCACGGCGCTGGCGCAACTCTCAAATTGGTGTATCTGGAGAGTGGGGCGGCCGGGGTTCATGACAAAGCGGCAGTACGGATGGTGTAATGGTTAGCATTACTGCCTCACAGCACTGAGGTAATGGGTTTGATTCCCACCATGGCCCTAACTGTGTGGAGTTTGTATATTCTCCCCGTACTTGCATGGGTTTCCTCCTACTGGTAGGTTAATTGGCTCCCAACAAAATTAACCATAGCATGAAAGTCTGCAGGTACATGTGATAGGGAATATAGAGTGTAAGCTCCACTGGGGCAGGGACTGATGTGAATGGGCAAATATTCTCTGTTAAGCGCTGTGGAATATGTGTGCGCTATATAAATAACTGGTAATAAATAAATAAATAAGAATAACTAGCTACATATAGCTACAGTAGACCTACAAGAGTTCCCATGCAGGATAAAATAGCTGATGTGTTGAGTGTCTGACTGACTGTGGTATATGAGGTTGAGTGTTTGAGTACTGTGTATGGATCGGCACGGCCGGATAAACAATGGGGCTGATGGAACTGCAGCTCCAGGCCCACAAGCAAAATAGGCCCACAGCAACTACATACTGCTGTTAACAGGAAAATAAATTCCTGCTACAACAGCATGCCAGTGACTCTGCTGTCTGGTGGGTACAGCTGCAGAGCCACCCAGGCAGCACATCTTTTTACTGCCGGCTGCAGGGAACTGGAACTGGAGTATCGAGCGGCACTAAGACCCAGCAGCACTGCTCTCCTGTTGCCTGCACCGCGGCAGTGTAGAGGGGATGAGTGGGAGGCGACCAGGGCCGGCCATACCATTGCACAGCGTAAGTGGCTACTAAGGCATAGTGAGAAGGGCGCCAGGCAGCCTGGATTACACTTCCTAGCCTACTCGGAAGCCCTTGCTGCATCTGCGGCTCTGGGGGTTCCCATTGTGTTCCTTTCTCAACCTCGGCTCCCTCTAGATGCCGGGGCGGGCCGGCCGCGGCTGTGTGCGGTGATTGGTGGCCAGGTCTCCCGTGAAACTATCACTGTGTGCTGGTAGGTCAGATACCCCAGAGCACCCTGTTCCTGAGCTGGAGCCACCATCTGCCAGTAACAGGTAACATAAAGAATATATTAACCCAGAGCTATCAATATGTAGCAGTAGCATCACTGCTCCTCACCTTGTTACCAGGTTAAACCACCCCATTCCCCACCCCCCACCAGACTAATCACCCCTCCCCACCAAACTAATCCTCCTCCTCCCCCTGTCACCAGGCACACCCACCCCCTCACCAGACTAATCCCCCCTCCTCCCCATGTCACCAGGCTCACCCACCCCTCTCACCTGACTAATACCCCTTCTCCCCATGTCACCAGGCTCACCCACCCCTCTAACCGGGCTAATCCTCCTTCTCCCCTCATCACCAGGCTCACCCACCCCCTCACCAGACTAATCCCCCCTCCTCCCCCTGTAACCCGGCTCACCCACCCCTCTCACTAGGCTAATCCCCCTCCTCCCCTCATCACCAGGCTCACCCACCCCCCTCACCAGACTAATCCCCCTCCTCCCCCTGTCACCAGGCCCACCCACCCCTCTCACCAGGCTAATCCCCCTCCTCCCCCTGTCACCGGGCTCACCCACCCCCCTCACCAGACTAATCCCCCTCCTCCCCCTGTCACCGGGCTCACCCAACCCCCTCACCAGACTAATCCCCCTCCACCCCCTGTCACCGGGCTCACCCACCCCCCTCATCAGACTAACCCCCACCACCACCAGACTTCCTGGTTTGCATTCAGCCACTTTAATGCAGAGCAGGGGTTGGTCCACCTTTGACAAAAATGTAACCCCAATACAGCGAAACACGTTAGGAGCATTTTGATCATCCACCTCTTAACCCTTACACCAACCGTAGTCTCCAGAGCCCGCATCCGAGTCAGCATCCGAGTCTGGCTCGGGTTTTCCCGCCTGACTCGGAAACCAGAACGAGGCAAAACGTCATCATCCTGCTGTCGGATTCTCGCGGAGTTTGGATTCCATATAAGGAGCCGCGCGTCGCCGCCATTTTCACTCCAGCATTGGAGAGTGTATAGAGAGGACGTGTCTCCGTTCTCTCAGTGTCTGTGTCTTGTGCTGCATCTGTCCAGTCACAGTGGTTGTGTCCTCTGCTGCCATATGTCCAGTGCAGCTGTATATGTCCGGTCCAGTGGTGCTGTGTTGTGCTGCATCAGTTCAGTGGTGGTGTAATGTGCTGCATCAGTCCAGTCACAGTGATGGTGTCCTCTGCTGCCATATGTCCAGTGCTACGGTATAGGATGCTGTGTTGTGCTGCATCAGACCAGTGGTAGTGTCCTGTGCATCAGCCATCATTCATTCCAGTGACCAGTCACAGTGGTATCCTCTGCTGCCATATGTCCAGTGCTGCTGTATAATAATAAGTCCCTTACAGGGTTGCTGTGTTGTCCTGCATCAGACCAGTGGTAGTGTCCTGTGCATCAGCCATCAGTCATTCCAGTGACCAGTCACAGTGGTATCCTCTGCTGCCATATGTCCAGTGCTGCTGTATAATAAAAACAAGTCCCTTCGGTATTGCTGTGTTGTCCTGCATCAGACTAGTGGTAGTGTCCTGTGCATCAGCCATCAGTCATTCCAGTGACCAGTCACAGTGGTATCCTCTGCTTCCATATGTCCAGTGCTGCTGTATAATAATAACAACAAGTCCCTTACAGTGTTGCTGTGTTGTCCTGCATCACACCAGTGGTAGTGTCCTGTGCATCAACCATCAGTCATTCCAGTGACCAATCACAGTGGTATCCTCTGCTGCCATATTTCCAGTGCTGCTGTATAATAATAACAAGTCCCTTACAGTGTTGCTGTGTTGTCCTGCATCACACCAGTGGTAGTGTCCTGTGCATCAGCCATCATTCATTCCAGTGACCAGTCACAGTGGTATCCTCTGCTGCCATATTTCCAGTGCTGCTGTATAATAATAACAACAAGTCCCTTACAGTGTTGCTGTGTTGTCCTGCATCACACCAGTGGTAGTGTCCTGTGCATCAACCATCAGTCATTCCAGTGACCAATCACAGTGGTATCCTCTGCTGCCATATTTCCAGTGCTGCTGTATAATAATAACAACAAGTCCCTTACAGTGTTGCTGTGTTGTCCTGCATCACACCAGTGGTAGTGTCCTGTGCATCAGCCATCATTCATTCCAGTGACCAGTCACAGTGGTATACTCTGCTGCCATATGTCCAGTGCTGCTGTATAATAATAAGTCCCTTACAGTGTTGCTGTGTTGTCCTGCATCAGACCAGTGGTAGTGTCCTGTGCATCAGCCATCAGTCATTCCAGTGGCCAGTCACAGTGGTATACTCTGCTGCCATATGTCCAGTGCTCCTGTGCCGCATATTGTGTTATATAACTCCAGAAAAATAATGGAGAAAAAAAATGTGGAGGATAAAATAGGGAAGATCAAGAACCACTTCCTCCTAGTGCTGAAGCTGCTGCCACTAGTCATGACATAGATGATGAAATGGCATCAACGTCGTTTGCCAAGGCTGATGCCCAATGTGATAGTAGAGAGCATGTGAAATCCAAAAAGCCAAAGTTCAGTAAAAATACCCCCAAAAATTAATTTAAATCGTCTGAGGAGAAATGGAAACTTGCCAATATGCCATTTACAGCACGTAGTGGCAAGGAACGGCTGAGGCCCTGGCCTATGTTCATGACTAGTGGTTCAGCTTCACATGACGATGGAAGCCCTCATCCTCCCGCTAGAAAAATTAAGAGTTAAGCTGGAAAAAGCACAGTAAAGAACTGTGCGTTCTGAGATGGTATCACAAATCCCCACGGAGAGTCCAAGTGTGTCGGCGGTTGCGATGCCTGACCTTTCCAACACTGGACGAGAAGAGGTGGCTCATTCCACCATTTGCACGCCCCCTGCAAGTGCTGGAAGGAGCGCCCATAGTTCAGTTTCTGATATTCAAATTGAAGATGTCACTGTTGAAGTACACCAGGATGAGGATATGGGTGTTGCTGGCACTGAGTAGGAAGTTGACGATGAGGATTCTGATTGTGATGTGGTTTGTTTAAATGAAGCACCGGGGGAGACACCTGTTGTCTGTGGGATGAAGAAGCCCATTGTGATGCTTGAGCAAAATACCAAAAAAGCCACCTCTTCGGTGTGGAATTATTTCTCCACAAATCGGGACAACATGTGTCAAGCCGTGTGTTGCCTCTGTCAATCTGTAAAAAGTAGGGGTAAGGATGTTAACCACCTAGGAACATTCTCCCTTATACGTCACCTGCAGCGCATTCATCAGAAGTCAGTGTCAAGTTTTGAAACTTTGGGTAAGAGTGTAAGCAGTCCACTGACACCTAAATCCCTTCTTCCTCTTGTACCCAAGCTCCTGCAAGCCACACCACCAACTCCCTCAACGTCAACTTCCTCCTCAGTCAGGAACGTCAGTAGTCCAGCAGGCCATGTCACTGTCAAGACTGAGGAGTCCTCTCCTAACTGTGATTCCTCCGTAGGATACTTGAGTGGTATGCCTGCTGTTGCTGCCACTGCTGTTGTTGCTGCTGGGAGTCGATCGTCATCCCAGAGGGGAAGTCGGAAGACCACTTGTACTACTTCCAGTAAGCAACTGACTGTCCAACTTTCCTTTGTGAGGAAGATGAAATATGACAGGTTGCAAAGCGGATAACTGAGGCCTTGACACTTATGTTGGTGTTAGACGTGCGTTCGGTATCCGCCATTAATGCAGTGGGATTTAGACAATTGATGGAGGTATTGTGTCCCCGGTACCAAACCCCATCTAGATTCCACTTCACTAGGCAGGCGATACCGAGAATTTACAGAGATGTCAGAAAAAGTGTCGCCAATGTCCTAAAAAATGTGATTGTATCCAGTGTCCACTTAACCACGGACATGTGGACAAGTGGAGCAGGGCAGACTCAGGACTATATATGACTGTGACAGCCCACTGGGTAGATGTATTGCCTCCCGCAGCAACAACAGCAGCAGTGGGACCAGTAGCAGCATCTCGCAAATCCAAACTAATTTCTAGGCAGGCTACGCTGTGTATCACCGCTTTCCGTAAGAGGCACACAGCTGACAACCTCTTACGGAAACTGAGGGACATCATCGTGCATTGGCTTACCGCACTTTGACTCTTCTGGGGATTTGTGATATCGGACAACGCCACCAATATTGTGCGTGCATTACAACTGGACAAATTCCAGCACGTCCCATGTTTTGCACATACAATTAATTTGGTGGTGCAGAATTTTTTGAAAAATGACAGGGGCGTGCAAGAGATGCTGTCGGTGGCCCAAAAAATTTGCTGGCCACTTTCGACATTCTGCCACTGCGTGCCGAAGACTGGAGCACCAGCAAACACTCCTGAACCTGCCCTGCCATCAACTGAAGCAAGAGGTGGTAACAAGGTGGAATTCAACACTCTATATGCTTCAGAGGATGGAGGAGCAGCAAAATGCCATTAAAGCCTATACATTTACCTACAATATAGGCAAAGTAGGGGGAATGCACCTGACTGAAGCACAGTGGAGAATGATTTCCGTCTTGTGCAAGGTTCTCCAACCCTTTGAACTTGCCACACGTGAAGTCAGTTCAGACACTGCCAGCTTGAGTCAGGTCATTCCCCTTTATCAGGCCTTTGCAGAAGCAGCTGGAGAAATTAAAGGAGGAGCTAAGACGGAGCGATTCCGCTAAGTTTGTGGGACTTGTGGATGTAGCCCTTCATTCGCTTTGCAAGGATTCAAGGTTGGTCAATCTGTCGAAATCAGAGCACTACATTTTGGCCACCGTGCTCGATCCTAGGTTTAAAGCCTACGTTGTATCTCCCTTTCTGGCAGAAACAAGTGTGCAGAGGTGCAAAGACCTGCTGGTGAGTAAATTGTCAACTCAAGCGGAACGTGACCCGTCAACAGCTCCTCCTTCAATTTCTCCCGTCACTGGGGCTGCAAGGAAAAGGATAAGATTTCCTAGCCCACCCGCTGGTGGTGATTCAGGGCAGTCAGGAGTGAAAGCTGACATCAGGTCCGGACTGAAGGACCTGCCAACGATTACTGACATGTCTACTGTCACTGCATATGATTCTGTCACAATTGAAAGAATGGTGGAGGATTATATGAGTGACAGCATCCAAGTAGGCATGTCAGACAATCCGTATGTATACTGGCAGGAAAAAGAGGCAATTTGGATGCCCTTCCACAAACTGGCTTAATTTTACCTAAGTCGCCCCCCCCCCCCCCCCCCCCCTTACAGTGTGCACTCCGAAAGAATGTTTAGTGCAGCCGGTAACCTTGTCAGCGATTGGCGTAGGAGGTTACTTCCACAAAATATGGAGAAGATGATGTTCATCAAAATTAATTATAAATTCCTCCGGGAAGACCAGCAATTGTCTTCTGAAAGTACACCACAGGGACCTGTAATGGTGGATTCCAGTGGGACGAATTAATACTCTGTGAGGAGGGGGATGTACACAGTGAAAGGGGTGAGAAATCGGAGGATGAGGTGGACATCTTGCCTCTGTAGAGCCAGTTTGTGCAAGGAGAGATTGATTGCTTCTTTTTTGGTGGGGGCCCAAACAAACCAGTTATTTCAGCCACAGTTGTGTGGCAGACCCTGACGCTGAAATGATTGGTTTGTTAAAGTGTGCATGTCCTGCTTATACAACATAAGGGTGGGTGGGAGGGCCCAAGGACAATTTCATCTTGCACCTCTTTTTCTTCTTTGCATCATGTGCTGTTTGGGGACTATTTTTTTAAAGTGCCATCCTTTCTGACACTTCCATATATGTCCAGTGGTACTGCCATATAATTCCAGTGATATTGCCGTATAATTCCAGTGATTTTGCTGTATAATTCCAGTGGGAATTATTTGTGTCACTTGGCTTAGTCGTACAGCTACCTTGGTGCAACTTTTAGGCCTAAAAACAATATTGTGAGGTGTGAGGTGTTCAGAATAGACTGGAAATGAGTGCAAATTAATGTTATTGAGGTTATTAATACCATAGGATCAAAATTACACCCAAATTTTCTGAGAGTTACACAAAAGGGGTCATCATAGGAATGGACACGTTTACTGTGTATGGATGGTCGGGCAGGATTACTAATTGCAGTTTATCATATAGGTGTTTGTATATACATACAATGTGTGTTTTTTTAAACATTTAGGTTAATTTAAATTTTTATCCATGTATTATTGAATTATTTAAATTACCATAGCTGCCAAGCTTGTCTATTGTATACCTACTATTCATCCCCCTGTATCCCTCCCATCTTCCTCCCATCTTCCACTGTACTTCTCCCTTTTTTCCTCCGCTCTTAATAAAATATTCACACACACACACACACACACACACACACACACACACACACACACACAGCACTGGTCACACTCCCATACCCAGGGCCGGATTAACAATGGGGCGGATGGAGCTGCAGCTCCAGGCCCCCCACTGAAAATAGGCCCAGAGATCCTCTGCAGTTCAGATAGTGTTGACAGGAAAAAAAAAACTTTTCTCCTGTCATCACCAATAGTATTCCCTCACTCGACTCCTGTCTCAGAGAGCCAAAGCTCTGCCTATCCCCTTCCAAGTTGCCATCAGCTGTGCACAAACGCTCTCCCCACGTCAGCTGAAGCTCATACCCAGGCCAGCCAGGTCGATATAGGCTCCTCCCCCAGACCGCGATAAGCTCCGCCTCCTTGTCCACATGCGCTCTCCCCTCGTCAGCGAAGCTCAGACCCAGGCCATGTTCGAAATAGGCTCCTCCCCCAGATCGCGATAGGCTCCGCCTCCTTGTCCATCTACAGCAGTGCCCACGATTGGCAAAAGGTCCTTTCACATGCCATCCCTTTGAAGCTCTGGGCCATTATAAGCCCTGCCCCCTGGTTCTTCCACTGCTGAGCCCTGATGCCTGAAGCATCGCCCCCGGGCCGTTCTAAGCTCCGCCCACTGGACATTACACAGTGCTCCCCGCCCGGGTCATCTGTGAGGTGTTCCGTGCAGCTGCTGTTTGAGATACAAAGGAGAATATGCTGTGTATCCCTATGCCCAGGACAGCACACTAAGCAGTCCTGAGTTTCTCTCACTGAGCCTTTGTGTTCCTGAAATCCCAACATTGAAAGTTATGTCTGCATGTTCTGTGACCTTAATGACACACTGTTTTAAATATTGCTCAGAGATATATATATATATATATATATATATATAATATTATCCATCTATTGTGTGTGATAATCATTTGAATTCTGGCCAGTGTGTATTACGTACACTACCATGCGGTGTAATATAACAAACGGATGCTGCTGTGCGGTGTAATGTGACTAACTGATGCTGCTGTGCGGTGTAATGGGACTAACGGACGCTACCGTGCTGCATAATGTGACTATTGGACGCTGCCATGTGGTGTAATGTGACTCAGACACTATCATGCGGTGTAACGGAAGCTGGCGTGTGGTGTAATGTGAATAGTGACTAACGGATGCTGCTGTGCAGTGTAATGTGACTAACGGACGCTACCAAGCATCATAATGTGACTAATGGATGCTACCATGTGGTGTAATATGACTAACGGTTGCTGCTGTGCGGTTTAATGTGACTAACGGACACTACACACTATTGCGCGGTGTAGTGTGACTCGGATACTACCGTGCAGTGTAATGTAACTAACGGACACTGCTAGCTGTGTAATGTGACTAACGGACACTACACACTACCGCATGGAGTAATGTGACTGTCAGACACTATCGTGTGATGTATTGTGACTAATGGACACTGCCATGCAGTGTAATGTGACTAACGGACGCTGTCTTGCGGTGTAATGTGACGAACGGATGCTGCCGTGCGGTGTTATGTGACTAACGGACGCTGTTGTGCAGTGTAGTGTGACTAATGGACGTTACCGTGTGGTGTAATGTGACTAACGGATGCTGTTGAGCGGTATAATGTGACTAACGGACGCTGTTGTGCAATGTAGTGTGACTAATGGACGTTACCATGTGGTGTAATGTGACTAACGGATGCTGTTGTGCCCTTTATAAAATATTGAGGGTGGCACCAATGGACGCACCAAAATGTCTAGTTATGGCTCTAGTGGTCACTGATGCTCTCTATAGTATACTGGGGCCACTGATGCTCCCTGTAGTATACAGGGGTCACTGATGCTCTCTGTAATATATGGCGGTCACCAATGCTCTCTGTAATATACAGTGGTCACTGATGTTCTCTAATATATGGTGGTAACTGGTGCTCTCTGTAGTAAACAGGGGTCACTGATGCTCTCTGTAATATATGGTGGTCACTGATTTTTTCTGTAATATATATGGTGGTCACTGATGCTCTCTGTAGTATACAGTGGTCACTGATACTCTCTGTAATATATAGTGTTCACTGATGCTCTGTAATATACGGTGGTTACTGATGCTCTCTGTAATATACAGTGGTCACTGATGTTCTCTGTAGTATATGGTGGTCACTAATGCTCTCTGTAGTATACGGGGGTCACTGATGCTCTCTTTAGTATACAGTGTTCACTGATGCTCTCTGTAATACATGGTGGTCACTGATACTCTGTAATATGCAGTGGTCACTGATGTTATCTAATATATGGTGGTCACTGATGCTCTGTGTAGTAAACAGAGTCACTGATGCTGTATGTAATATATGGTGGTCACTGATGCTCTCTGTAATATATAGTGGTCACTGATGCTCTCTGTTATATATGGTGGTCACTGATGCTCTGTGTAGTAAACAGAGTCACTGATGCTGTATGTAATATCTGGTGGTCACTGATGCTCTCTGTAATATATAGTGGTCACTGATGCTCTCTGTAATATATAGTGGTCACTGATGCTCTCTGTAATACATGGTGGTCACTGATGCTCTCTGTAATATGCAGTGGTCACTGATGTTCTCTAATATATGGTGGTCACTGATGCTCTGTGTAGTAAACAGGGTCACTGATGCTCTATGTAATATATGGTGGTCACTGATGCTCTCTGTAATATATGGTGGTCACTGATGCTCTCTGTTATATATGGTGGTCACTGATGCTCTGTGTAGTAAACAGAGTCACTGATGCTGTATGTAATATATGGTGGTCACTGATGCTCTCTATAATATATAGTGGTCACTGATGCGCTCTCTGTAATATACGCTGGGGCTGTAATGAGTCTCCTGTTATGTGACGGTTGTGCTCGCTTACGCAGCAGGAGAGTAAAGTCATTCTTCACTGCTCCTTCTATGTGATGCCTCCTCTAATATCAAATGTAAATCAGCACCCACCGCTGATGTGAGCTGACCATGTTGGGTACTCAGCTTCAAGGTGCATGGTGGGAGTATTAGAGGAAACCACTGAACACATAGGGAAGGGCTCTCCCACAGCTGAACTTCATAAAAAAAATTGAAATACAAGCAATCGGCTAGTGGTTGATGGCAGACACGGTTGGGCCCTGAGAGAGGGGGCCCCAGGATAACATATACCCCGCTCCCCCCTCCTTAATCCGATCTGCTGCAGCGGTACACAATAGGCCTTTCATAAATTTCAGCTCCAGGCCCATGTGGACGTTAATCTGGCACTGCCCATACCAGTAGCCACAACCCCCAGTGGCGTCACAAGGCGGGTGCGGGGGGTGCAGCCCGCACCCGGGTGTGACGCCTGGAGGAGGGTGACACCAAATGTCAGCTCCTCCGCACTGACAGGAACCAGGTGCTGCAGTGAGAAAGTCTCCTACAGCACCCGGATCCTGTCACAGAAGAGGAGCCGACAGCGGACGGAGACTGGCTCTGGGGGAAGCCCAGCATCCCCGGAGATGCTGGGCACACCCCCAGAGTGGCGATTCCGGGATCCCCGCGAAGCCATGCCCCTAAGTACAAGGTCACGCCCCTTTTTTGCTGCGATCGCGGCAGGAGATCAGGGGCGTGCACCGGGTGTCACCACACCCGGTGACGCCTCTGACAACCCCACAATGCTGGTCACACCCCTTGCGGTGGCATACAATAGGCCCTTCATAAATTTGAGCTCCAGACCCATGAGGACCTTAATCTGGCACTGTGGATCGGTATGCTGAGCAAATAATCCAAAATCTGTCAATTGCTTTCATCCTTTGAATACTGTCAGGGAACATGACTTCTGTGTGCCAACATCCGGCGGAATGTAATGCCTCCCGAGTCCAGAGTTTGTTTTTTTTAAAGGGGCAATCACTTACAAGGCATGCTATTGTCTTGTACGTTATTGCCCCTTTAAAAAAACATTTGAGTTCGACCAGCATCCCGAACGGCCGCCGGACTCAGGCAGCATTAAATACCGCTGATCATCTAAAAAAAAATAAAAATGGTGGGGTCCCTCTGATTTCCCCGAAGAACAACTAGAAAGACAGGGGTACCCTCATTTGAAAGAGGTGATTCCCAAAACTGTGCACAAATAGTACACACACAAAAACAAATTTTCTACAGATGGAGGGTTTTAAAGTTTAATTTCACTTTTTGTGTCAATTTATCTTACTTTGACTCTTAAGGTGGGTACACACTGGAAGATATATATGCCGATCAATTGATCGGCAGATATATCTATGGACAGATCGAGCAGTGTGTTGAGCATACACACTGCCCGATCCATCGGGGACTGACGTCATGAACTGGGCGGGCGTGTACACACGACCGCCCAGTTCAGCTGTCAATCACCGCCGGCCACCGCAGCATGTGTACGGGCGGTCGTGTGTACACACAGCGACGCGCCAATATATCGGTAGACGGAGTTCACAGACATATCGCCCATACACACTGGCCTACGGACCCGCGATATATCGGCCAGTGTGTACGGGCCTTAACTGGCATTTGATGCTTGTGTAAGGGTTTTTCTCAAAACACCAAAGCAATAAATTCCAGGCACTAAAAAAAATATAAATAAATTAACAATCAAACTATATGTTTTCCTCTCATATGGAATAAACTGCAGCTCTGAAAAATATTCCAAACTAAAAATAAAATAAAAGAAATTAAATAAATATCAAAAGAACGCAATATATTCAGTAATAATTTATAACTTCTTAAAAATACACAATAATATCGTCAGTTTTAAAAATGTAAACAGTGTAATAATTTCGCAATTTATTTTATTGGTTTTTGTTGTTGTTTTTTTCTCTATCCTGCCCTGTTATTGACAATAAAAAGCTTGGGTGCAGGCACTGCCATAGTCACAGTAGAAGCAAATCTTGTAGCCAAATGCCATCTACAGGTGAGCAACAACAAAAAAGAAATCTTATGGCATTTTCTGAAAATATAAAGTCTTCTGAAAAACCCAAGCTATAATATGTGTGGGTGGGTATCACATAAAAAAATAATTAATATTGCTGTTGGAATGTGATGAGCGCAAATGTGAAGGAATTACCTCAGCACAAGGGTGAGAAAATTCTCAGCAGTGAAGTGGTTAAACAGCATTAATTACCAATTTAAGGGCCTAATTCAGACCTGATGGCAGCAGTAAATTTGTTAGCAAATGGACAAAACCATGTGCACTGCACAGCAGCGATCAGGTCTGAACTGCGCATGCGCCGGTGGCTGTGTTTGCCCTGCGATCGCCTCTGCCTGATTGACAGGCAGAGGCGGTCACTGGGCGGAAAGGGGTGGGCCGCCGGCGTTTGGCCGCCGTTTAGGGGGCGCGGTCCGGGCTACGCAGGCGTGCCCGGACCGTTGGGGGGGGCTTGCCGTGGTGGCTGCATGACATCACACGCAGCTGCTGCGATCCGGAGAGCAATGAGTAGCTCCCTGTCAGTGTGCAGGAGCTGTGCTGGCTGGGAGCTACTCTTCAAGTACAAAAGCATCGCCGCTGTGCGATGCTTTTGTACTTGTGCGGGGGGGGGGGGGGGCAGAGCCTGACATGCGGGGCGTCCCCCCGCATGTCTGAAGACTGACCGTAGATGTGCTAAATTTAGCACATCTACGATCAGGTCTGAATTAGGGCCCTGGTTTTGCCCATTTGCTAACAAATTTGCTGCTGCAATCAGGTCTGAATTAGAGATGAGCGCCGGAAATTTTTCGGGTTTTGTGTTTTGGTTTTGGGTTCGGTTCCGCGGCCGTGTTTTGGGTTCGACCGCGTTTTGGCAAAACCTCACCGAATTTTTTTTGTCGGATTCGGGTGTGTTTTGGATTCGGGTGTTTTTTTCAAAAAACCCTAAAAAACAGCTTAAATCATAGAATTTGGGGGTCATTTTGATCCCATATTATTATTAACCTCAAAAACCATAATTTACACTCATTTTCAGTCTATTCTGAATACCTCACACCTCACAATATTGGCCCTCATTCCGAGTTGATCGGTCGCAAGGCGAATTTAGCAGAGTTACACACGCTAAGCCGCCGCCTACTGGGAGTGAATCTTAGCTTCTTAAAATTGCGACCGATGTATTCGCAATAATGCGATTACTAACTACTTAGCAGTTTCAGAGTAGCTCCAGACTTACTCTGCCTGTGCGATCATTTCAGTGCTTGTCGTTCCTGGTTGACGTCACAAACACACCCAGCGTTTGCCCAGGCACTCCCACCGTTTCTCCGGCCACTCCTGCGTTTTTTCCGGAAACGGTAGCGTTTTCATCCACACGCCCCTGAAACGCCGTGTTTCCGCCCAGTAACACCCATTTCCTGTCAATCACATTACGATCGCCGGAGCGAAGAAAAAGCCGTGAGTAAAAATACTTTCTTCATAGTAAAGTTACTTGGCGCAGTCGCAGTGCGAACATTGCGCATGCGTACTAAGCGGATTTTCACTGCGATGCGATCAAAAATACCGAGCGAACAACTCGGAATGAGGGCCATTATTTTTAGTCCTAAAATTTGCACCGAGGTCGCTGTGTGAGTAAGATAAGCGACCCTAGTGGCCGACACAAACACCGGGCCCATCTAGGAGTGGCACTGCAGTGTCACGCAGGATGTCCCTTCCAAAAAACACTCCCCAAACAGCACATGACGCAAAGAAAAAAAGAGGCGCAATGAGGTAGCTGTGTGAGTAAGATAAGCGACCCTAGTGGCCGACACAAACACCGGGCCCATCTAGGAGTGGCACTGCAGTGTCACGCAGGATGTCCCTTCCAAAAAACCCTCCCCAAACAGCACATGACGCAAAGAAAAAAAGAGGCGCAATGAGGTAGCTGACTGTGTGAGTAAGATAAGCGACCCTAGTGGCCGACACAAACACCGGGCCCATCTAGGAGTGGCACTGCAGTGTCACGCAGGATGGCCCTTCCAAAAAACCCTCCCCAAACAGCACATGACGCAAAGAAAAAAAGAGGCGCAATGAGGTAGCTGACTGTGTGAGTAAGATAAGCGACCCTAGTGGCCGACACAAACACCGGGCCCATCTAGGAGTGGCACTGCAGTGTCACGCAGGATGGCCCTTCCAAAAAACACTCCCCAAACAGCACATGACGCAAAGAAAAAAAGAGGCGCAATGAGGTAGCTGACTGTGTGAGTAAGATAAGCGACCCGAGTGGCCGACACAAACACCGGGCCCATCTAGGAGTGGCACTGCAGTGTCACGCAGGATGGCCCTTCCAAAAAACCCTCCCCAAACAGCACATGACGCAAAGAAAAAAAGAGGCGCAATGAGGTAGCTGACTGTGTGAGTAAGATAAGCGACCCTAGTGGCCGACACAAACACCGGGCCCATCTAGGAGTGGCACTGCAGTGTCACGCAGGATGGCCCTTCCAAAAAACCCTCCCCAAACAGCACATGACGCAAAGAAAAAGAAAAGAAAAAAGAGGTGCAAGATGGAATTGTCCTTGGGCCCTCCCACCCACCCTTATGTTGTATAAACAGGACATGCACACTTTAACCAACCCATCATTTCAGTGACAGGGTCTGCCACACGACTGTGACTGATATGACGGGTTGGTTTGGACCCCCCCCAAAAAAGAAGCAATTAATCTCTCCTTGCAAAAACTGGCTCTACAGAGGCAAGATGTCCACCTCATCATCATCCTCCGATATATCACCGTGTACATCCCCCTTCTCACAGATTATCAATTCGTCCCCACTGGAATCCATCATCTCAGCTCCCTGTGTACTTTGTGGAGGCAATTGCTGCTGGTCAATGTCTCCGCGGAGGAATTGATTATAATTCATTTTAATGAACATCATCTTCTCCACATTTTCTGGATGTAACCTCGTACGCCGATTGCTGACAAGGTGAGCGGCGGCACTAAACACTCTTTCGGAGTACACACTTGTGGGAGGGCAACTTAGGTAGAATAAAGCCAGTTTGTGCAAGGGCCTCCAAATTGCCTCTTTTTCCTGCCAGTATAAGTACGGACTGTGTGACGTGCCTACTTGGATGCGGTCACTCATATAATCCTCCACCATTCTTTCAATGTTGAGAGAATCATATGCAGTGACAGTAGACGACATGTCCGTAATCGTTGTCAGGTCCTTCAGTCCGGACCAGATGTCAGCATCAGCAGTCGCTCCAGACTGCCCTGCATCACCGCCAGCGGGTGGGCTCGGAATTCTGAGCCTTTTCCTCGCACCCCCAGTTGCGGGAGAATGTGAAGGAGGAGATGTTGACAGGTCGCGTTCCGCTTGACTTGACAATTTTCTCACCAGCAGGTCTTTCAACCCCAGCAGACTTGTGTCTGCCGGAAAGAGAGATCCAAGGTAGGTTTTAAATCTAGGATCGAGCACGGTGGCCAAAATGTAGTGCTCTGATTTCAACAGATTGACCACCCGTGAATCCTTGTTAAGCGAATTAAGGGCTCCATCCATAAGTCCCACATGCCTAGCGGAATCGCTCCGTGTTAGCTCCTCCTTCAATGTCTCCAGCTTCTTCTGCAAAAGCCTGATGAGGGGAATGACCTGACTCAGGCTGGCAGTGTCTGAACTGACTTCACGTGTGGCAAGTTCAAAGGGCATCAGAACCTTGCACAACGTTGAAATCATTCTCCACTGCGCTTGAGACAGGTGCATTCCACCTCCTATATCGTGCTCAATTGTATAGGCTTGAATGGCCTTTTGCTGCTCCTCCAACCTCTGAAGCATATAGAGGGTTGAATTCCACCTCGTTACCACTTCTTGCTTCAGATGATGGCAGGGCAGGTTCAGTAGTTTTTGGTGGTGCTCCAGTCTTCTGTACGTGGTGCCTGTACGCCGAAAGTGTCCCGCAATTCTTCTGGCCACCGACAGCATCTCTTGCACGCCCCTGTCGTTTTTTAAAAAATTCTGCACCACCAAATTCAAGGTATGTGCAAAACATGGGACGTGCTGGAATTTGCCCATATTTAATACACACACAATATTGCTGGCGTTGTCCGATGCCACAAATCCACAGGAGAGTCCAATTGGGGTAAGCCATTCTGCGATGATCTTCCTCAGTTGCCGTAAGAGGTTTTTAGCTGTGTGCGTATTCTGGAAAGCGGTGATACAAAGCGTAGCCTGCCTAGGAAAGAGTTGGCGTTTGCGAGATGCTGCTACTGGTGCCGCCGCTGCTGTTCTTGCGGCGGGAGTCCATACATCTACCCAGTGGGCTGTCACAGTCATATAGTCCTGACCCTGCCCTGCTCCACTTGTCCACATGTCCGTGGTTAAGTGGACATTGGGTACAACTGCATTTTTTAGGACACTAGTGAGTCTTTTTCTGACGTCCGTGTACATTCTCGGTATCGCCTGCCTACAGATGGTATTTGGTAACGGGGGCACACTGCCTCAATAAATTGTCTAGTTCCCTGTGAACTAACGGCGGATACCGGACGCACGTCTAACACCAACATAGTTGTCAAGGCCTCAGTTATCCGCTTTGCAGCAGGATGACTGCTGTGATATTTCATCTTCCTCGCAAAGGACTGTTGGACAGTCAATTGCTTACTGGAAGTAGTACAAGTGGTCTTACGACTTCCCCTCTGGGATGACCATCGACTCCCAGCAGCAACAACAGCAGCGCCAGCAGCAGTAGGCGTTACACGCAAGGATGCATCGGAGGAATCCCAGGCAGGAGAGGACTCGTCAGAATTGCCAGTGACATGGCCTGCAGGACTATTGGCATTCCTGGGGAAGGAGGAAATTGACACTGAGGGAGTTGGTGGGGTGGTTTGCGTGAGCTTGGTTACAAGAGGAAGGGATTTACTGGTCAGTGGACTGCTTCCGCTGTCGCCCAAAGTTTTTGAACTTGTCACTGACTTATTATGAATGCGCTGCAGGTGACGTATAAGGGAGGATGTTCCGAGGTGGTTAACGTCCTTACCCCTACTTATTACAGCTTGACAAAGGGAACACACGGCTTGACAAATGTTGTCCGCATTTCTGGTGAAATACTTCCACACCGAAGAGCTGATTTTTTTGGTATTTTCACCAGGCATGTCAACGGCCATATTCCTCCCACGGACAACAGGTGTCTCCCCGGGTGCCTGACTTAAACAAACCACCTCACCATCAGAATCCTCCTGGTCAATTTCCTCCCCAGCGCCAGCAACACCCATATCCTCCTCATCCTGGTGTACTTCAACACTGACATCTTCAATCTGACTATCAGGAACTGGACTGCGGGTGCTCCTTCCAGCACTTGCAGGGGGCGTGCAAATGGTGGAAGGCGCATGCTCTTCACGTCCAGTGTTGGGAAGGTCAGGCATCGCAACCGACACAATTGGACTCTCCTTGTGGATTTGGGATTTCGAAGAACGCACAGTTCTTTGCGGTGCTTTTGCCAGCTTGAGTCTTTTCAGTTTTCTAGCGAGAGGCTGAGTGCTTCCATCCTCATGTGAAGCTGAACCACTAGCCATGAACATAGGCCAGGGCCTCAGCCGTTCCTTGCCACTCCGTGTGGTAAATGGCATATTGGCAAGTTTACGCTTCTCCTCCGACAATTTTATTTTAGGTTTTGGAGTCCTTTTTTTACTGATATTTGGTGTTTTGGATTTGACATGCTCTGTACTATGACATTGGGCATCGGCCTTGGCAGACGACGTTGCTGGCATTTCATCGTCTCGGCCATGACTAGTGGCAGCAGCTTCAGCACGAGGTGGAAGTGGATCTTGATCTTTCCCTAATTTTGGAACCTCAACATTTTTGTTCTCCATATTTTAATAGGCACAACTAAAAGGCACCTCAGGTAAACAATGGAGATGGATGGATACTAGTATACAATTATGGATGGACTGCCGAGTGCCGACACAGAGGTAGCTACAGCCATGGACTATTGTACTGTACTGTGTCTGCTGCTAATATAGACTGGATGATAATGAGATGTAGTATGTATGTATAAAGAAGAAAGAAAAAAAAACCACGGGTAGGTGGTATACAATTATGGATGGACTGCCGAGTGCCGACACAGAGGTAGCTACAGCCGTGGACTACTGTACTGTGTCTGCTGCTAATATAGACTGGTTGATAAAGAGATGTAGTATGTATGTATAAAGAAGAAAGAAAAAAAAACCACGGGTAGGTGGTATACAATTATGGATGGACTGCCGAGTGCCGACACAGAGGTAGCTACAGCCGTGGACTACCGTACTGTGTCTGCTGCTAATATAGACTGGTTGATAATGAGATGTAGTATGTATAAAGAAGAAAGAAAAAAAAAACCACGGGTAGGTGGTATACAATTATGGACGGACTGCCGAGTGCCGACACAGAGGTAGCTACAGCCGTAGACTACCGTACTGTACTGTGTCTGCTGCTAATATAGACTGGATGATAATGAGATGTAGTATGTATAAAGAAGAAAGAAAAAAAAACCACGGGTAGGTGGTATACAATTATGGATGGACTGCCGAGTGCCGACACAGAGGTAGCTACAGCCGTGGACTACCGTTCTGTGTCTGCTGCTAATATAGACTGGTTGATAATGAGATGTAGTATGTATAAAGAAGAAAGAAAAAAAAACCACGGGTAGGTGGTATACAATTATGGACGGAGTGCCGACACAGAGGTAGCTACAGCCGTGGACTACCGTACTGTGTCTGCTGCTAATATAGACTGGTTGATAATGAGATGTAGTATGTATAAAGAAGAAAGAAAAGAAAAAACCACGGGTAGGTGGTATACAATTATGGATGGACTGCCGAGTGCCGACACAGAGGTAGCTACAGCCGTGGACTACTGTACTGTGTCTGCTGCTAATATAGACTGGTTGATAAAGAGATGTAGTATGTATGTATAAAGAAGAAAGAAAAAAAAACCACGGGTAGGTGGTATACAATTATGGACGGACTGCCGAGTGCCGACACAGAGGTAGCTACAGCCGTGGACTACCGTACTGTACTGTGTCTGCTGCTAATATAGACTGGTTGATAAAGAGATGTAGTATGTATGTATAAAGAAGAAAGAAAAAAAAACCACGGGTAGGTGGTATACAATTATGGATGGACTGCCGAGTGCCGACACAGAGGTAGCTACAGCCGTGGACTACTGTACTGTGTCTGCTGCTAATATAGACTGGTTGATAAAGAGATGTAGTATGTATGTATAAAGAAGAAAGAAAAAAAAACACGGGTAGGTGGTATACAATTATGGACGGACTGCCGAGTGCCGACACAGAGGTAGCTACAGCCGTGGACTACCGTACTGTACTGTGTCTGCTGCTAATATAGACTGGTTGATAAAGAGATGTAGTATGTATGTATAAAGAAGAAAGAAAAAAAAACCACGGGTAGGTGGTATACAATTATGGATGGACTGCCGAGTGCCGACACAGAGGTAGCTACAGCCGTGGACTACTGTACTGTGTCTGCTGCTAATATAGACTGGTTGATAAAGAGATGTAGTATGTATGTATAAAGAAGAAAGAAAAAAAAACCACGGGTAGGTGGTATACAATTATGGACGGACTGCCGAGTGCCGACACAGAGGTAGCTACAGCCGTGGACTACCGTACTGTACTGTGTCTGCTGCTAATATAGACTGGTTGATAAAGAGATATAGTATGTATGTATAAAGAAGAAAGAAAAAAAAACCACGGGTAGATGGTATACAATTATGGATGGACTGCCGAGTGCCGACACAGAGGTAGCTACAGCCGTGGACTACTGTACTGTGTCTGCTGCTAATATAGACTGGTTGATAAAGAGATGTAGTATGTATGTATAAAGAAGAAAGAAAAAAAAAACCACGGGTAGGTGGTATACAATTATGGATGGACTGCCGAGTGCCGACACAGAGGTAGCTACAGCCGTGAACTACCGTACTGTGTCTGCTGCGACTGGATGATAAATAATGATATAAAAAATATATATATATCACTACTGCAGCCGGACAGGTATATATTATATAATGACGGACCTGCTGGACACTGTCTGTCAGCAGAATGAGTTTTTTATAGAATAAAAAAAAAACACCACACAAGTCACACGACGAGTGTTTAACTTTTTCAGGCAATCACAATATAGTATACTACTAACTATACTGGTGGTCAGTGTGGTCAGGTCACTGGTCAGTCACACTGGCAGTGGCACTCCTGCAGCAAAAGTGTGCACTGTTTAATTTTAATAATATGTACTCCTGGCTCCTGCTATAACCTATAACTGGCACTGCTCCCCAGTCTCCCCCACAATTATAAGCTGTGTGAGCACAGTCAGATATATATACATAGATGATGCAGCACACTGGGCTGAGCAGTGCACACAGATATGGTATGTGACTGAGTCACTGTGTATCGTTTTTTTCAGGCAGAGAACGGATTATATTAAATAAAACTGCACTGTCTGGTGGTCACTGTGGTCAATCACTACTAAACTCTGCACTCTCTACAGTACTCCTAAGCTCCAGTAAATCAAGTGTCTCTGTCTCAAATCAATCTCACTCTCTCTCTTCTAATCTAAATGGAGAGGACGCCAGCCACGTCCTCTCCCTATCAATCTCAATGCACGTGTGAAAATGGCGGCGACGCGCGGCTCCTTATATAGAATCCGAGTCTCGCGAGAATCCGACAGCGTCATGATGACGTTCGGGCGCGCTCGGGTTAACCGAGCAAGGCGGGAAGATCCGAGTCGCTCGGACCCGTGAAAAAAAACATGAAGTTCGGGCGGGTTCGGATTCCGAGGAACCGAACCCGCTCATCTCTAGTCTGAATTAGCCCTAATCTTCAATTCATCAGGAAATTTTATATTTTATTATTTATTTATTTATTTTTAAATCTGTATTTTCTCTCAAAATGTCCTGCTGTCTGTTCTTGTCTAAGCTTTACACAGAGACACGCAGGAGACCCCATGGTGTACATTTCAAAAAAAGAGCTTTTTAGTTAACATTAAGCCTTTGGATACAGAAATTAACATATTCCTATCTCCAAATGTACTAAAATCAATCTATCCCTAAAGGACAAAGCTTATAAATCAAAATACTTTAAAGATGCTGTACATTTCTATAGCTGCTGCATAGTGCCAGAACTTAGGGGGTCATTCCGAGTTGATCGCTCGCTGCCGATTTTCGCAGAGCAGCAATCAGGTAAAAAAAATGGCAAAAATGTGCATGCGTATGCACCGCAATGTGCAGGCGCGTCGTACGGGTACAAAGAGGATCGGTGCTGGGCGATGGATTTAGCGAAGATTCCATTTGCACAGCCGAACGCAAGGTGATTGACAGAAAGAGGGCGTTTGTGGGTGTCAACTGACCATTTTCTGGGAGTGTTTGGGAAAACGCAGGCGTGTCTAGGCGTTTGCAGGGCTGGTGTCTGACGTCAATTCCGACACCAAAGAGACTGAAGTGATCACCGGGACTGAGTAAGTCCAGAGCTGCTCTGAAATGTTTTTGCTGCGCTCGGCTGCAAAGGCGTTTGCACACTTGCAAAGTGAAAATACACTCCTCCGTGGGCGGCGACTATGCATTTGCACGTCTGCTAAAAGTAGCTAGCGAACGATCAACTCGGAATGACCCCCTTAATGCTCTTTAAGGCAATGGATATTAACTAGTGCTTCCAGTGCCATCTATTAACTATATCATGTGACTAAAGCTGCGTGTACTTCAAAATTTTTAGCAAAACATAAACTACTGTGTATACTTATTCTTAATTACTCGTATAACCCAGGAGGGGGCAGTCAGGTCAGCACTGACACTGGCGTATTTACAATGGGTGCAGTGTGTGCGGTGCACGCCGGCCTTCAGGATCCTGGGGGGCCCACACCGCACGCCGTGAACCCATTATTTTTAGTACATACCCTCCAGAGTCCCGTAGCGCAACAGCAACATTGCAGAAATCTTTGGGAAAAAGGCACGGTGGCCATTTTCCCCGTGTTTCGGCAATGTACAGTAGGAAAGTGACTGGGAAAATGGTCGCCACACCATTTTCCCAGTAATATGCGCAAACGCTGTAGATTCTGGGACAGCGCTAGGTTCTCTAGGGACACTAATGCCCAGAGCTACAGTGCTGTCGGCTAGAGAGGAGTGGACCCAGATGGAGCCTGCACACGGGCATCCTTCTCTAGAGAGGGTCATGGTGTGGCAGAAGTGGGCTGTGCTGTGTGAGTGATGACGTGAATGCATCATTGTGGCCCAGCCCCACATTAGATAATGCTGTGATTAACAGCTTTGTTAAGTGGGGGGTGGGGCCAAGATGACACAATCCAAATTGCATCATTGGTCACCTGTGCCAAGGCCTGGCGGTGGGCGGCACTGGGAGACTTGCCCACACTTCTGGCAGCTGCGAGTGCAACCTGATTTTAATTTCCCTGTCATGCTGCCTCAGCATGCAAGTTTATGCAGTATTGTCATGTTAGCTGCATGGCTTGGTCCCCTAAGCACAAGCAAACCTCTATCTAAAGCACCAATTCAGTCTTGTAGCAGGGCACTTTTTTTGCCCTGTATGGGCCCAACCCTTAACCCTGTATCCCCTCTAACCCTAATCCTCCTTATAGATGACTAACTCCCCCACCCCGCAGCCTATGCCCAACCTTCTCCCTTAGTGCCTAAACCTAACCCTCCCAGTAGCATTACCCTAACCCCCTCTTGTTATTGCCCAACCCTCCTTCCCCACAGCCTAACCCTAACCCTGCCCTATCATGTAGCCTAACCTTAACCCACCGCTCTCAGCTTAACCCTAACCCACCCCTCTCAGCTCAACCCTAACCTACGCCTCTCACAGCCTAACCGTAACCCTCCACTCTCACAGCCTAACCCTAACCCACCCCTCTCACAGCCTAACCCTAACCCACCCTTCTCACAGCCTAACCCTAACCCACCCCCTGGTGCCTAAACCTAACACTCCCCCCCTCACACACACACCTTATTTACTTACAATCGGGATGCCAGCTGTTGGGATTCTGGCGTCTGCATTTTGAGTGATGTCAGGAATCCAGCGCTGGTCTTCTGTCCGCCAGTCGGGATTCTGGCACTGGGATTTCAACTGCCAGCATACCGATCACCGGTATGCTAAATGCATCCTGATTATGAATAAAGGGGCATATTCATCAAGCTAATTCTGCCATTAAGACACATGGAAACTGCTGTTTCTGCATATTTAATGACATCATTATCAATAAATTGTAACAAGATGCAATGCAAGAGATATCAGCTCAAGAACAGCGTAACTTTTTGGGAACTTTCTTGATTTAGCCAGCGCACACTTTGATTGAGGCTTAATTATAATATAAGAATCACAGAAAGTATTTTCATTGAAGCATATGAGGAAGCTTCTGAGATTTGCTAGAGGCGGAGAAACGCGTTATTGAGCACTGGAGACTTGGAGAATGCTGTGATGAGTTTGTGATCACACCTCCACTCTAGATTGCACTGCATTGTGATTGGATAAACCAGCAGTGATAAAAGGACTGCAATACCCTGTAACCCAGGCCTTTGAGTATCAAAGAGGTCATAAAAGAACTACAGCTGCCACAATGAAAAGACTTTGTGATTCTTATATTATAATTAAGCCTCAATCAAAGTGCACACTTTATCATTATATTATAAATGTGGACTCACAGACTTTTATTGTGCATATAATATGGATCCCCGAATTTGGTATAAACAGACAGTTTTATGAAATTGGTTCTTAATTGCTAGATATTATCTAGTATAGACATTGTGTTTTATTATGTGAGAAAATGTATTTTTAATAGTGTGTATTGTTTGTTTTATTGAATACAAATAAAATACTAGATAGGGAAAGGCGGCGCGGAGATGAGCTTATCTCCCAGCGCCACCTCCACCTCCGCTCCACTGCCGGCTCTACCCCCCGCCGCTATGGCAACCGACCCGGATCTGGAAGCCAGCAAAAGGGGTAGGAGAGTCTCCAATGCGGATCCCACCCGGGAAGGATCCGTTTCCAATTCCCAGGCGGGATACGGCATTGGAGATGTGAAAGGGGTATTAGTGAGCCTTGAGGACTGAGGTTGGGAAAGCCTGCTATATTGGAATTCCCAGGGATCTTTAATATTTGTGGGTACCATGCAAAAACAGTTTTTCAGGGGATATCCCACAAATATTGTTTAATAAATATGCCCCTTATGCTATTATCTACATTTACACTCACCTATTCTGTCTGGTCACAGGGTGATCTGTGTAGGTGATTTTCTATTATTTCATATTTGCTTTTTATGCACAGGTGCCAATAAATAAGAACAATGAATTACATACTGCCATTGGGGATATTTTTTTCACTGGTAACTATCAGAACAAATAATGTAAAGTTCATATTAAGCATTTGGGATCATTTAAGTACCCATGAAAATGCTACCGGCAATGTTTTATGTGATAAGTATATGGAAATGTCAGGATAGTGTATGTCGGGATCAGTATGTAAACCCAGCGTCCGGCAGTGCCAGATTAAGGTTCACATGGGCCTGGAGGTGAAATCTATCAAGGGCCTATTGTACTGTATCTACTCTGCAGCAGTTGTGACCAGCATGTCAGGGGTGTGACTACTGCAGTGATGTGCGGTGAGGTCATTGGCTGGGGAGGCACTGAGATATATATATATATATATATATATATATATATATAGAACAAAAGGTAGTACTCCCAATTTTTGAGGATCCACCGCATCTGCAGTGACAGGATGGATGCAAGTGCCCAGATGGACATCATGATTCGCAAGTTTTGTGCTAGGGGTTACCAACTGAACCTCCTTAAAAAAGCTAAAGAGAAGGCGCTTTCCAAAAATCGGACTGATCTATTAAGTAAGAAGTCCTCTAAGGACTCCAGTGATCGGATTGTTTGGCCCCAGGACTTTAGCACTAACAGTGCACACACGGTCAAATCCGCTAAACGAATGTGGCCAATAATATCAAAAGACAGAGCCCTGCCAACTTTCCAAACTACGTCCATCCTCCCAGCATTCCGCAGGAGCAAAAACATCAAAGACATTATTGTCCATAACGACATTTCCAACTTTAACAAGAGCATGACCACACATTTTTTAACACGCAAACCTGGTAACTACAGGTGCCTAGGCTGTACTACATGCAGCAGTCTGGAAACGGGACAGTTTTTTCATCATCCCAGATCAGGCAAGAAATATATGATTACAGCTCCATATACGTGCTCTAGTCGCTATGTGATATACTACATTAAATGCCCATGTGGGCTACTGTACATTGGCAAAACGATTCGCCAATTCAAAGAAAGGATAGCCCTCCATCGCTCTAGCATTAGAGCTGCTCTGGAGGGTAAAGGGTCGGACCAACCAGTCGCTCGCCACTTTAAAGATTGCCATCATAGCCTAGCATCGATTCGCTATAAAATCATAGATGGAGTACCAGAATCTAAAAGAGGTGGCGACCGTGGAAAAACTCTACTGCAGAAGGAAGCCCGCTGGATATATTTACTGCAGACTGTCAAACCACTGGGCTTGAATGACATTCTGTCATATACGTGCTTTCTTTAACAATCACATGTTTAGTTGTCCTTTTGGCTCTACATATGGTGCACTTTTTACTTTGATGTTGCACATTATGTAGAAATATGATTGTATGTACCAGCAATACTAGGACGGTACTGCACTAGGGCAGTTAGTCATTGTATGCATGCCTTATAGATATATGCATGCCTTATAGATATATACTTCTTTTCTCCGTGTTCACAGTTGCTCAATGGCCTCATCCAATTGTACTGTTTTAATATGCCTAGACCAGGTTGTTTTGCTTTGCTGCATTTGTGATCTCCGTTTCCCGTGGATCTAGTGGTTATACACAATGTCTGGCATTTGTTTGGGATTCACAGCTGGGTGTCATGGTGATGGGCTCTGTGTACTACAGCTCCGCCCTCGGAGGACGCGGGTCGCCGGCGCCGGCGCGCGCCGATGACGTCACTGGGTCCCGGAGAGCGGCGGTGTGAGGAATGCACGTGGTGTTAGGTAAGCTATTTATATGTTTGTTTTGTACTGTATGCTTATGGTCTTGATAAAAGGAGTGATTCCTGAAACGTTGACTGAAGCTGCCGTGCTGTGTCAATTGATTTAATAGTCTCCAAGAGTGCCGGTTATCTACATTCACCTACATTGGCTACCCGCAGACAGGGCACCGGAGCAAGTTGTTTTCATTCATTACACAGGAGTGCCGAGTACTACCTTTTGTTCCATATTTACCATACAGCGGATTGCATCCAAGTATGTGTTACTAAGGCACCCTTATCTGGTTATTCCAAGTGTGGTGACCATCACTGATTTTAACCTGTCGGGTTAAGCTGCTGGATTATGTCAAACTCAGATGTGGTTCCTGGTTTTCACAACGTTATCCTACCTGTCGGAGAAGCTCTCAGCCTAACCGATTCAGAAGCGGACACGATTCTATTTTCAGATAAATTCCAGGATTCCTGCGGGGGAGATACAGCTGAGCAAATCTTTTTTCAATTGGATAAACTTAAGAAACGGGAAATAGATTTCTATTTCCATGGTGTAACCCTATCAGACTATTACCGTGACAAAAAAATCCCACGGGGATTCCGTATCCGCAACACCCCTACGATTGGCCGTCACAATCCCGAATTTTGGAGACGGTGGGCGGCAGTGCTGAATAAGTGCTCTTACGACCTCATCCTCTTGGTGATAGAGGAATCTCGTCGGGAATTAAACAGCGCTAAAGACAAAATTGCCACATTTGAACAGACGCATGGCGATTTAATCAGTGCGGATACGTCACGTGTATTGCTTGAAAAACTGACGGTGGATCTGTCTAAATACAGGACAGATCTCATTGAATTTAAAAAAGCCAAACGCAACACGGTGGACAGAGATTACCAGGAAAACCTAGTGTATAGCTGGGCCTACAATCGGAATACTAGTGGCACGCACAAAAAACCTAGATTCAGACGACACACCAAATTCAATCAAGACACTGAAAACTCCAGTGCGATTTCATCCAGTGAGGCGGAATGTGCCGGCGCCCAACAGTCAAAAAACTCCCAAAAACCCCCGGCGGGGGTAACTACAAGGGGTCAACGAAACCCCAAAAAAGGAGTTACACCCGGCGTGGTGGACAGTGGGCGCGCCAAATCCAAAAGGACGGCGAACAAGAAAACTTAGTTTTCAATTTATCTTCCAGGGCCCTCACTAATGATGAAGTGACAGTATTGAATAAGGGTCTGTCGTATGTTCCGACCCACAGTCCAGATCCTTTTCGTAACAAAATTGACCTGTATAAGTTTGGACGCAGACTACGGCTGAGGGAACACTTTGCTGATAGCCTTCAACAGACTTCTACTGCACCTGCCTTGTTCAAACCTTCAACGTTTGATCCAGTCTCCCATAACCCTAACATCAAATGCTTCATCAACTATATGAACAATATTTATGATGAAAAGGCACCACCAAATCACACAGGTGGTACTAATATGTCAGTTGCAGAACAAAAGGCTTTAAAAGCTTTAGGCTCCTACACCGATATAGTTATCCGCCCGGCGGATAAGGGAGGGGGAATCGTAGTACAGGATCTCAGCGCTTATAGATCAGAAATTTACACGCAACTTGCAGATACGTGCACTTACCAGCTATTGACAGAGGATCCAACTGTCAAATACAAGGCTGAAATAGATGCGGTGTTGAAAGAAGCGGTCAATATGAATGTAATAGACCTTAAGACTCAGTTAGTCTTGACTCAAGAGTGGCCAGTGACCCCTGTTCTTTACACTATCCCGAAGCTGCACAAGAACCCAATTTGCCCACCCGGGCGTCCCATTATCGCTGCACGCGATTCACTTTACTATACAATATCCAAATATTTAGATATGTTTCTGCAGCCGATCGTTAGTGAGCAAGTAACATGTCTCAAAGACACTACTGCCTTTTTGACTAATATTCAGGCACTCAGCCCACTGCCAGACAAATTTTTGATGTGTACAGTAGACGTCGTTAGTTTATATACCAACATTCCCCATCTTCGGGGCGTTGAAGCTATCAGGCGCTGTATCACTGGCAATACAAGTTATTCTGGGCCTGACATTAATTTTTTTATTCACCTTCTAGAGCTCACCTTGAAACGTAACTACTTTATTTTCGATGGTAAATTATACCAACAGCAGTCTGGATGTGCAATGGGTTCTTGTGTAGCTCCGAGCCTGGCCAATCTTTTCATGTGTGAGGTAGAAAAGGACCTGTTCCTGACCAATCCCATGATGGCGAACAAAATCAAGTGTTACCATCGTTACATCGATGATATTTTCATCTTGTGGTCCGGTTCAATTGAGGAATTCAGTAGTGCAATGCACCATGTGAACCTGCTTGACACTTCCATCAAATTCACCTTCACTTCCAGTTACGATACCATTCATTATCTTGACGTAACCGTCACACAGGACCGCAATCATACTTTACATACGACATTTTACGTCAAAGACACAGACAGGAACACTACCTTGCATGCCAACAGTCATCACCCCCCAGCAATGAAGTGGGGTTTGCCGTACTCCCAATTTTTGAGGATCCACCGCATCTGCAGTGACAGGATGGATGCAAGTGCCCAGATGGACATCATGATTCGCAAGTTTTGTGCTAGGGGTTACCAACTGAACCTCCTTAAAAAAGCTAAAGAGAAGGCGCTTTCCAAAAATCGGACTGATCTATTAAGTAAGAAGTCCTCTAAGGACTCCAGTGATCGGATTGTTTGGCCCCAGGACTTTAGCACTAACAGTGCACACACGGTCAAATCCGCTAAACGAATGTGGCCAATAATATCAAAAGACAGAGCCCTGCCAACTTTCCAAATTACGTCCATCCTCCCAGCATTCCGCAGGAGCAAAAACATCAAAGACATTATTGTCCATAACGACATTTCCAACTTTAACAAGAGCATGACCACACATTTTTTAACACGCAAACCTGGTAACTACAGGTGCCTAGGCTGTACTACATGCAGCAGTCTGGAAACGGGACAGTTTTTTCATCATCCCAGATCAGGCAAGAAATATATGATTACAGCTCCATATACGTGCTCTAGTCGCTATGTGATATACTACATTAAATGCCCATGTGGGCTACTGTACATTGGCAAAACGATTCGCCAATTCAAAGAAAGGATAGCCCTCCATCGCTCTAGCATTAGAGCTGCTCTGGAGGGTAAAGGGTCGGACCAACCAGTCGCTCGCCACTTTAAAGATTGCCATCATAGCCTAGCATCGATTCGCTATAAAATCATAGATGGAGTACCAGAATCTAAAAGAGGTGGCGACCGTGGAAAAACTCTACTGCAGAAGGAAGCCCGCTGGATATATTTACTGCAGACTGTCAAACCACTGGGCTTGAATGACATTCTGTCATATACGTGCTTTCTTTAACAATCACATGTTTAGTTGTCCTTTTGGCTCTACATATGGTGCACTTTTTACTTTGATGTTGCACATTATGTAGAAATATGATTGTATGTACCAGCAATACTAGGACGGTACTGCACTAGGGCAGTTAGTCATTGTATGCATGCCTTATAGATATATGCATGCCTTATAGATATATACTTCTTTTCTCCGTGTTCACAGTTGCTCAATGGCCTCATCCAATTGTACTGTTTTAATATGCCTAGACCAGGTTGTTTTGCTTTGCTGCATTTGTGATCTCCGTTTCCCGTGGATCTAGTGGTTATACACAATGTCTGGCATTTGTTTGGGATTCACAGCTGGGTGTCATGGTTATGGGCTCTGTGTACTACAGCTCCGCCCTCGGAGGACGCAGGTCGCCGGCGCGCGCCGATGACGTCACTGGGTCCCGGAGAGCGGCGGTGTGAGGAATGCACGTGGTGTTAGGTAAGCTATTTATATGTTTGTTTTGTACTGTATGCTTATGGTCTTGATAAAAGGAGTGATTCCTGAAACGTTGACTGAAGCTGCCGTGCTGTGTCAATTGATTTAATAGTCTCCAAGAGTGCCGGTTATCTACATTCACCTATATATATATATATATATATATATATATAGTGGTCGAACTGGAAATTTTGAAGTGGGGGAATGCAAAAGTCAAGGATGCAATTATTTCGGCGCGCACTCCAGAAAAGGGGGTGTGGTCACCCAATAGGGGGCGTGTCCAGTGTAGTAGAACCCCTTATACTATCTAGTACTGGTGCCCCTTTCACCTTATAGCATACGGTACGAGCTGAAATTCACATTATAGCACACGGTACGAGCCGAAATTCACATTGTAGCACACTGAATGAGCCGAAATTCACATTATAGCACACTGAATGAGACCGAAATTCACATTGTAGCACACTGAATGAGCCGAAATTCACATTGTAGCACACTGAATGAGCCGAAATTCACATTGTAGCACACTGAATGAGCCGAAATTCACATTGTAGCACACTGAATGAGCTGAAATTCACATTGTAGCACACTGAATGAGCCGAAAATCACATTGTAGCACACTGAATGAGCCGAAATTCACATTGTAGCACACTGAATGAGCTGAAATTCACATTGTAGCACACTAAATGAGCCGAAAATCACATTGTAGCACACTGAATGAGCCGAAATTCACATTGTAGCACACTGAATGAGCCGAAATTCACATTGTAGCACACTGAATGAGCCGATATTCACATTGTAGCACACTGAATGAGCCGAAATTCACAATGTAGCACACTGAATGAGCCGACATTCACATTGTAGCACATTGAATGAGCCGAAATTCACCTTGTAGCACACTGAATGAGCCGAAATTCACCTTGTAGCACACTGAATGAGCCGAAATTCACCTTGTAGCACACTGAATGAGCCGAAATTCACATTGTAGCACACTGAATGAGCCGAAATTCACTGTGTAGCACACTGAATGTGCCGAAATTCACCTTGTAGCACACTGAATGAGCTGAAATTCACATTGTAGCACACTGAATGAGCCGAAATTCACATTGTAGCACAATGAATGAGACAAAATTCACCTTGTAGCACACTGAATGAGCCGAAATTCACCTTGTAGCACACTGAATGAGCCGAAATTCACATTGTAGCACACTGAATAAGCCGAAATTCACCGTGTAGCACACTGAATGAGACGAAATTCACCTTGTAGCACACTGAATGAGCTGAAATTCACATTGCAGCACACTGAATGAGCCGAAATTCATATTGTAGCACACTGAATGAGCCGAAATTCACATTGCAGCACACTGAATGAGCCGACAGTCACATTATACCACACTGAATGAGCCGAAATTCACATTGTAGCACACTGAATGAGCCGACATTCACATTAGCACACTGAATGAGCCGAAATCCACATTGTAGCACAGTGAATGAGCCGAAATTCACATTGTAGCACACTGAATGAGCCGAAATTCACATTGTAGCACACTGAATAAGCCGAAATTCACATTGTAGCACACTGAATGAGCCGAAATTCACATTGTAGCACACTGAATGAGCCGAAATTCACATTGTAGCACACTGAATGAGCCGAAATTCACCTTGTAGCACACTGAATGAGCCGAAATTCACCTTGTAGCACACTGAATGAGACGAAATTCACATTGTAACACACTGAATGAGCCGAAATTCACCTTGTAGCACACTGAATGAGCCGAAATTCACATTGTAGCACACTGAATGAGCCGAAATTCACATTGTAGCACACTGAATGAGCCGAAATTCACATTGTAGCACAATGAATGAGCCGACATTCACATTGTAGCACACTGAATGAGCCGAAATTCACATTATAGCACACTGAATGAGCCGACAGTCACATTGTAGCACACTGAATGAGCCGACAGTCACATTGTAGCACACTGAATGAGCCGACATTCACATTGTAGCACACTGAATGAGACAAAATTCACATTATAGCACAATGAATGAGCCGAAATTCACATTGTAGCACACTGAATGAGCTAAAATTGTGACAGCAGGGACAGCCAGAGTGACAGCAGAGACAGGGAGAGAGAGAGTGACGGCAGGGAGAGAGAGAGTGACGGCAGGGAGAGAGAGAGTGACGACAGGGAGAGAGAGAGTGTGACGACAGTGACAGCAGGGAGAGAGAGAGTGACAGTAGGGACAGTAACGACAGGGAGAGATGGTGACGGCAGGGGGAACATTACCTGAATGTGGTCGGCGGAGGCACCCATGGGCAGCGGCGGTGATAAGGAGTCCTTTGGTGCAATGAGGTCCTTCTGACCGCCATTTGTTGCGGGTGAGCGGCTGGTGGCTGGCGGCGGTGAGCGGCTGGCCAGGGGCGTAAGTTAATACCAGACGCCCGGAGGCCAGCCCAGTTCAGGTATACACACGAAGACACATACACACGCATACACACACTTACATATATAAAAATACACACCCAGCCACATTTACAAACAGACACACACACACACACACACACACACACACACACACACACACACACACACACACATTATACCACTTATACACAAATAGCCACACATATATAGCCACATATCTACATACTCACAGTCACACACACGCAGCCACATTTACACACACACACACACACACACACACTGACACTCTCCTCCATTAGTTCCAGACTGAGCTGTCAGTGGGGAAGGAGCCGGGCTGGCGGGCGGCTGTGAGCCGCGGCTTCTCATGCGGGAGTCGGGCGGTTGTGAGCTGTCAGTGGGGCGGGGAGCGGGAGCCGGGGTGGCGGCGGCTGGGCCGCTGTGAGCTGCGGCTTTTCATGCGGGAGCCGGGCGGTTGTGAGCCGTGGGAGCCAGGGGCAGGTGAGGAGTGGAGCGGGGATGGGACATGGGAGAAGGGAGGAGCTAGTAGGTGGTGACGGGACCAAAATTACCGCTGTCACAGTGATGGGCATGCTTTCAGATACGCTGAAAGTGTGGGAATGTGTCCTGTTTTACAGGACACATTCCAGCTGCAGCAGCCAGGGCGCCTGTGTCCCCTGCGGGACAATGTCTCTGACAGCGCTGGGACAGCTTGTCTGTCCCCAGCGCCTGTCAGTGTGTGGCGGCGGTGGGTGTCCGGTGCAGGGATTACCCTTTTCCCTGCACCGGACCAGAGGCTGCAGGGGCATTTGAATGTTGGCGCCCTCCGGGAGCCAATCGCGGCTCCCGGAGCGGCAGCCAATCGGAGAGGGGCGCGGCGAGCCAATCGGCGCTCGCCGCGTCATAGGCTCCGCCCCCGGCGTCTGACGTCAGACGCCGGGCGGGAGCCGAAGAAGTGCAGAAGCGCGCCGAAGAGCGAGAGAGAAGCGGCCGGGACCCGGAGGGAGAAGACCGCGCGGGTGAGCGGAGGAGACGCCGCTAGGAGAAGAAGAAGACGGCCGTGGAAAGAGGAGCTCCGGTGGCCGCTGAAGAGGCCGGAAGACGTCGGGCTCCTGCAAGAAGATGTCCAGCGGCGGCTGGACGCGGAGGAGCGGAGGCGACGCCGCTGGCCAGGACGGGTCAGCGGCAGAAGAGGGCGCTGGAGATCCCTGGAGCAGGTGAGGCCTCACAGTGAGGCAACTTTCACCCCCTCCCTTTTCCTCCCTCGACCACCAGGGACGGGCATTAGGCCCGGGGGCACAATTCAGGCACTAGGCCTGTTGCGCAGATAGGAGGTTGGGGTCACCATCATAGTCGGTGGTTTGGGCGTTAGGCCCAAGCCACCTAAGCGGCTGATAGGCGGGCGTTAGGCCTGAGGGGCTCATCAGGCAATAGGCCTGTGGAACATTAGAGGGCATTAGGCCCTAGTGTACTTTGCCGAATAGGGTATCATAAGGTGACCCTGGGCACCAGGCCCAGGTCACCCAACGAGGGACAAGTTAGGCGGGCGCTAGGCCCGTGGGTGAAGTCAGGCCTCCGGCCTGTGTGCAGTTAGGGGGCGCTAGGCCCAGTGAATAAGTGCCCCAAGGTGAATAAAGGTGGCACTGGGCACTAGGCCCAGGCCACCCTGAGGTGTTTAGGTAGGTAGGTCGCTTGGCCTGAGGCCCACATAAGGAAGGGTACAGGAGGTGGGTAGGCTGTGCGGCGTCCACCCCCAGAGTGCAGGTAGGGATCTAAAGGAACCGCACCGTTTGATGTTGTACTCTGATATGTGTGTTGTTACCATGCAGGGCAAAGTGTTGTTTAGAGTTTGTGCATAGTTTGTGTTGCACCACCCACACTTGAGCCAGTTTGAGGGCTTTGTTTATGTAGTTAGTGTAGCGGATGCACACTAGGTTAGAGTGAGGCCCTGCACGGCTGTTTCTCTCTTTGCCTCCTTACAGGGACCTGTAAGTGGAGAAGATCGGAGTACAAGACGTAGGACGGTGAGTAACATCTGTCTGTGTGTTCCTTCTGTGTGTCCCTATCTGTCTCCCTTCCTTCAGGGCGTACTGTGAGCCTTGCACGCCGGTGCAAGGTAGAATTTCCACCTGGTGCGAGAGTGCCAATAGGTGAAATTCGGGCTCTGAGGCGGATGCCTGGGATGACCCTCACCTAGCCCGAAAACACTATTTTTCTCGGGGTCGGAGGGCGTTTCGGTCCACAGTTAGGAGGACGGCACTCAGCAATCTCCTTCCTCCTAGGTCGTCGTGTCCGGATCCGACGGAAGATTTGCCAGGTCCATTGAAGGTTCCGGTACCTGAAGGTGAGAGAGAGCGGCGCCTGGTGAGTACCGAAAATACACCTGCACGGCAGCAGGCACCACCACACGCGCAGCCGCACCTCTTACATTTTGGCGTAGTCGGCAGGATCAAGGATACCGGATCACGGACACAATGTGGAACGCCACCAAGAAGACCTCCCGGCGGACGGCTCCGGAACAGACTCACCCCCGGACGTGTGCGGACCAGAGCGACTGGGTGACGGTGTCTGGGGCAGACCTCCTGAAGATGGTGCAGCGGTCAGTCCAGCGTGAGAAGGAAGAGCGCCGGGAGAGGGAGCGCAAGAAGGCCGCTGTGACGCCCTGCAAGAAATGTCGGCAAACAGGGCACTTTGCCGACGAGTGTACTTGGCGGGAGACGTCCCCAAAGAAGGTGGTCCAGGAAGCGGACCGAAGACGTCGGAAGGGCCAAGCGAAGAAGGAGTCCTGGTGTTTGCTCTGCGGAAACTACGGGCATGAGCATAACAGTTGTCCCTGGGACGAAGAGTTGAGCCAAGACGAGGTTGATTCCTGGTGTGAAAGCTGTGGAGATCCCCGACATCGGCTCCTGGAATGTCCATGGACTGAAGACAGGACGGACTACGAGGCCACGGTGAAGCAGATGACGGAGTCTCGTCAGCAACTTTGGAACCGGGTGGCTGCAGAGCCCGTGTGTGCGCTCTGCGAGGCGAGAGGACATGCACTTCCCGATTGTCCGTGGAATGAAGACCGGATGATTGCGGATGGTCGTGCCTAGAGATGGGAGGAGGAAACCAAGGAAATGGAGCGGAAAACCCTGCTTGAAGTTAGTTCGCAGGTGCCCATTTCCTCTGAGCCGGAACCAACGGTTGGAGATTCCTCAGCGAAGGAGGTGGACAAGGAACCCGTCTTGGAGAAGGTGGCAGTGGCCCTCCCTTGTTGGAAGTGTCGGCGACCAGGACATGCGGCCAGTGAGTGCCCCTGGGAAGATGCCGCGGACCTACTCTGTCCCAAGAAAGTGACTCCAGTAAGGCAGAATCCTTTCCCGCACAAGGCGGAGGTGGACGACTGGGAGGTGAAGAGACCACGCTGCGAAGAAAAGCGTGAAGAACCAGTGACGGAGATGTCCGGAATCTCCCCGCGATGGAACCGTCCACGACCAGGACGCGCGGAACAGATGTGTCCTGGGTACCGAGAGATACCAGCGGAAGCAAAGGAGTACGCTGAGGAAGCAGAGGTACCAGCGGAAGAGACTAAGTACGCTGAGTAGTATAATGATACCCCAGTCCAGATATCGGAGGAGGACTCGGACTACGGTGAGCTGTCCGCCGACGAATCCCTCCAAGAACAGATGGAGGACGACTCTGGCATCGGAAGCACCGACGAGAGTGACTGGCAGGATCGGGTGGAGTCGTGCTCCCAGTTGAATGCCCTCCGGGAAGAGGAGGAGATAGTCCTGGAGCAAGAATACCTGCCGGAAGTGCCGAAATGGACGGACGTACGGGGAGAGGATCGTGATGCCGTGGGAGGACCCGTTCCAGAGGAAGACATGGGACCTTTGGAGATGCCCCACGAGGAGATGCGACAGATGGTGGTTGTTGCCCGGGAGAAAACGAATGCCCCGGAGGATTCCACTGTTGGGTGGTGGTCGGTACCACCCCCTGAAGACAGGGACGATGCCACAGACGATCTGAAAGGCCAGGAGTGGGTGACTGTTGTCCCCGTGGAGGAAGAGTCCCCTTGGTGGCCAACGTCGAGCGACCGTGAGGAGATGCCACTCCCCCAGAGGATCCGCCGATGGAGGTCAGGAGGTAAGAAGAGGAACCCGGAGCTGGAGGTGGAAGGATGTGGGGTCACAGCCCGTCCGGGCTGGGCCCTCGAACACAACCTCGCCGGAGGGACCTCGGAATTCCCTGACCCGCGGACGATGGACGTCGTGGAGACCTTTGTAGGGACTACAAAGGAAAAAGGGGGGGGAAATGTGGGAATGTGTCCTGTTTTACAGGACACATTCCAGCTGCAGCAGCCAGGGCGCCTGTGTCCCCTGCGGGACAATGTCTCTGACAGCGCTGGGACAGCTTGTCTGTCCCCAGCGCCTGTCAGTGTGTGGCGGCGGCGGGTGTCCGGTGCAGGGATTACCCTTTTCCCTGCACCGGACCAGAGGCTGCAGGGGCATTTGAATGTTGGCGCCCTCCGGGAGCCAATCGCGGCTCCCGGAGCGGCAGCCAATCGGAGAGGGGCGCGGCGAGCCAATCGGCGCTCGCCGCGTCATAGGCTCCGCCCCCGGCGTCTGACGTCAGACGCCGGGCGGGAGCCGAAGAGGTGCAGAAGCGCGCCGAAGAGCGAGAGAGACGCGGCCGGGACCCGGAGGGAGAAGACCGCGCGGGTGAGCGGAGGAGACACCGCGAGGAGAAGAAGAAGACGGCCGTGGAAAGAGGAGCTCCGGTGGCCGCTGAAGAGGCCGGAAGACGTCGGGCTCCTGCAAGAAGATGTCCAGCGGCGGCTGGACGCGGAGGAGCGGAGGCGACGCCGCTGGCCAGGACGGGTCAGCGGCAGAAGAGGGCGCTGGAGATCCCTGGAGCAGGTGAGGCCTCAGTGAGGCAACTTTTACCCCCTCCCTTTTCCTCCCTCGACCACCAGGGACGGGCATTAGGCTCGGGGGCACAATTCAGGCACTAGGCCTGTTGCGCAGATAGGAGGTTGGGGTCACCATCATAGTCGGTGGTTTGGGCGTTAGGCCCAAGCCACCTAAGCGGCTGATAGGCGGGCGTTAGGCCCGAGGGGCACATCAGGCAATAGGCCTGTGGGACATTAGAGGGCATTAGGCCCTAGTGTACTTTGCCGAATAGGGTATCATAAGGTGACCCTGGGCACCAGGCCCAGGTCACCCAACGAGGGACAAGTTAGGCGGGCGCTAGGCCCGTTGGTGAAGTCAGGCCTCCGGCCTGTGTGCAGTTAGGGGGCGCTAGGCCCAGTGAATAAGTGCCCCAAGGTGAATAAAGGTGGCACTGGGCACTAGGCCCAGGCCACCCTGAGGTGTTTAGGTAGGTTGGTCGCTTGGCCTGAGGCCCACATAAGGGAGGGTACAGGAGGTGGGTAGGCTGTGCGGCGTCCACCCCCCGAGTGCAGGTAGGGATCTAAAGGAACCGCACCGTTTGATGTTGTACTCTGATATGTGTGTTGTTACCGTGCAGGGCAAAGTGTTGTTTAGAGTTTGTGCATAGTTTGTGTTGCACCACCCACACTTGAGCCAGTTTGAGGGCTTTGTTTATGTAGTTAGTGTAGCGGATGCACACTAGGTTAGAGTGAGGCCCTGCACGGCTGTTTCTCTCTTTGCCTCCTTACAGGGACCTGTAAGTGGAGAAGATCGGAGTACAAGACGTAGGACGGTGAGTAACATCTGTCTGTGTGTTCCTTCTGTGTGTCCCTATCTGTCTCCCTTCCTTCAGGGCGTACGGTGAGCCTTGCACGCCGGTGCAAGGTAGAATTTCCACCTGGTGCGAGAGTGCCAATAGGTGAAATTCGGGCTCTGAGGCGGACGCCTGGGATGACCCTCACCTAGCCCAAAAACACTATTTTTCTCGGGGTCGGAGGGCGTTTCGGTCCACAGTTAGGAGGACGGCACTCAGCAATCTCCTTCCTCCTAGGTCGTTGTGTCCGGATCCGACGGAAGATTTGCCAGGTCCGTTGAAGGTTCCGGTACCTGAAGGTGAGAGAGAGCGGCGCCTGGTGAGTACCGAAAATACACCTGCACGGCAGCAGGCACCACCACACGCGCAGCCGCACCTCTTACAAAAGCACGCACCTGCTGTTCAGCGGCACTTGGACAGGTGCCGCTTCCATTAGTTTTTTCAATGGGCTTTTACAGCCCTCTGCTTGTCCCCGCCCCCTGCCCGCCCCCTGCTTCCGGCCGATCACAATGGAGAGCAGGAGGCACCGTTCTCGGTGCCGCACAAATACATTTCATCAGCCATTTAAACTGAAAAATTATTAACATAATATAAATAAAATACTTATGACACAGAATATGTGTCATAAGTATCTTCTTTGTATTATTTTAATAATTAATCACAGGGGAGGCACTGCCTCCCCTGACTGCACGTCCCTGGACTACTGATATGGGTCTAGGTGACCAGTGTTTTCGGGGTTTGTGGCCTACACAGGGGGTGTGGTCTATGCTGTCGGGTATGGCTAACACAGTAGAGGGTATTGCTACGGACTACCTTCAGCGCCTCAAATGGCCCTCCCCTCTTAAATTATATAAACCATTCATATATTATTATGGTCGTAAATTATTGACCATAGCATACACACAACCCCCCCCCCCCCCTCCCACACACACACACACACACACACACACACACACACACACACACACACACACACACACACACACACACAAACTATGGTTTATTAATAAAATGCAACTATTTTTATTATAAAGTGCTTTACCACAAACTTACCTGAACATTTTTTATATATCCGATATGTAGCTGTGAACAATGTGCAAGGTGCAGAACATGAAAACATAATAAATAATACAAAATAAATATTAAATAAAACTAAAATATGCAATCTGCACTTTATGCAAATGCCGATACAAAGCCCTTCCCTTGTGAACAAGTGTGCATCCATGTGTAAGGACTGAGACACCCACTGTCAGGGTCTATAGACTCTGTAATACTGCTTGGTGCTTCTTTAGATGCCACCATTGGTCACACCATCAAAACTTGCACCAGCCCTTGCAGATTTTCATCCTGAGTGTAACCTCCAATGTTTACCATAAAGCATCTGTGTACACAAACACTTTATAGCCACCTCCCAGTCAGTAGCGGCTCTTGCCACGGGCAAGCAGGCTTTTTGCCCGGGGCGCCGCTACCCTGAGGGCGCCGCCGTGGCAAGAGCCGCTACTAATGATCCTCCCTCCTTCCTCGCTCCCGGGCCCCTCCTGCAGCGAGCACCGTGTGCGCCCGCTGCAGCCGGCGTCGCTGACTCACACTAGAGGTCCAAATTGACCCCTTGTGTCAGTAGCTGCGGCACTGCTATGGGAGAGACGTCATGACGTCTCTCCCATAGAGAGGAGCCGGTGCCCGGAGACAGCAGCAGCGGCAGCAGCGGTCCAGAAGCAGGAGTGAGGCTGGTAAGTATTGTGATTTTTCTTTTAGGGTTTCACAGCGGCGCTACTACAGGGGGCCCATACTGGGGGCACTACTACTGGGGGCACATACAGGGGGCACAGCAACAAGGGGCACTACTACTACTGGTGGCACATACAGGGGGCACAGCTACAAGGGGCACTACTACTGGGGGCACATACAGTGGGCACAGCTACAAGGGGCACTACTACAGGGGGCACTGCTACAAGGGGCACAGCTACAGGGGGCACAACTACTAGGGGCACAACTACAGGGGGAACAGCTACTGGGGGCAAAGTAACTGGGGGCACAGCTGCTGGGGGCACAACTACTGAGGGCACAGCTACTGTGGGTAAATCTACAGGGGGGCACAAGTACAGGGGGCACAACTACTGGGGGCACAGCTACAGGGGGCAAATCTACTGGGGGGCACAAGTACTTGGGGCAAATCTGGGGGCACAGCTACTGGGGGCATAACTATGGCCATGACCCTCCCCTATGAAGCCACGCCCCTGTTTTGCCGCGTGGGGGGGCACCAGTGGAAACTTTCGCACTGGGCGCCACAAGGTGTAGAACCAGCCCTGCTCCCAGTCATTGCCCAGGAACACCCAGCACCTTTCCAAGACATTCCTGATATTGGGCCTAATTCAGACCTGATCGTAGCCCTGCTAAATTTTGCACGGCTACAATCATGCACATTGACATGCGGGGGGACGCCCAGCACGGGGATAGTCTGCCCCGCATGTCAGGCCTGACCCCCTTCCGCAGAAGTACAAAAGCATCGCACTGCGTGCTGGCCGGTAGCTACTCGTTGCTGCCTGGGTCGCAGCGGCTGCGTGTGACATCACGCAGCCACTGCGGCCCGCCCCCCACACAGTCCGGCCATGCCTGCGTTGGCCGGACCACGCCCACAAATCGGCACTGCCGCCCCCTCCCGCCCTGCGAACGCCTCTGCCTGTCAATCAGGCAGAGGTGATCGCTGAGCTATGACAGCCGTCGGCTGTCTGGCATGTGCCGGCACATGCGCACTTCTGACCTGACCGCTGCGATGAACGGCAAAGTGTGATCAGGTTAGAATGACCCCCATTGTGCGTCTCAACTGCCACTGCACCTCTGTGCACCGAACATCTGTATTGCATGCGACTCAAAATCAGTCCATAGTTCATTATATCCATGTGTATTACACACAAATATCAGCCAATTTTAAACGTACTTGGGGTAAAATTATTTCACTATATGATGCATTATCACTAAAACAATTTTATACTTAAAAGCTTCATAAAATCTGATTACACAATGCATTCATCTGACTATTGGTCCCAAGCAATGTCCGGCTGGGGCATGACAACTGAATACCACAGGCTCGTGGAGGAGGAGGATGTACCAAGACTGATGGAGAGTACACATAAGAGATGAAGGGGAAGAAGGCTGAGAGGCAGGTGGGACATGGGGGGGGGGGGGTTAGTAGCAGAACATAGAAGGGGAAGAGAGGGTATCCGGACTCTAGGTCGAAACCACTTATGTGGACACCCATTAGGTCGACACCAATTGGTCGACACTAGAAATAGGTCGAGAGAGAGGGGGGTACTGTATATAAAGTCTGTGCAGCCGGAAAAAAAGAAAGTGCTGAATAAAAATAAACAAAATGAGAAAGAAATAGAAGGCGAGTGTCAGACAGATAAGGAGAAACAGACAGTAGGGGGAGGAGGAAGTATAGAGAGAGGGAAATGGAGTATTACTAAAAGCCAGAGACAACTGCTACATATTTATACAATATAATCTGTACCACCTTTTTTTTTTTAAACATAACATTTAAAACATGGTAATACAATATATATATATATACAATATATATATATATATTACCGCTCTCAGACCTCCAATGCCGGATCCCACCCAGGAATTGGAAACGGGTCCTTCCCGGATGGAATCCGGCATTGAAGACTCCCCTACCCCTTTTGGCTGGCTGTCCGACCCGGCATGTTGCCGTGTCGGTTGCCATAGCTGCGGGGGGCGGAGCCAACAGCGGGGCGGAGGCAGCGCTGGGAGATGAGCTCATCGACCCGGGAATCCGTTTACAGAGCCACTGACCCGGTATTCAACCCGAGAATAACACTGCTTATAACCTGGGTTGAATTACCGGGTCAGGCGACCCGGGAATTCGGAGTTGGCGCTTTCACACCGCACACTGACCCGTGTCGACCCAGCAATATACTGGGTCGATACCGGGTTATTCGTGTGATGGTTTACATGCATGGCACAAGTCAACAACCAAAGCCTGTTACCCCCACTACCAAACTTCACCATCATCTCCCCAGCCAGCAGCTCTCTCTAATCCGCAGCATACAGATGATTCTCGGCTGCTGCATTCAGTCCCCCCGCACCGAATAGCTGCACCCTAACAAAGCTGGAACTGTTCCATTCACTACCCTGGTGTCTTCTAAGCAGGATCAGAGGGTATTGGTGCAGGGTCGGCCCAAGCATAATTTTTTGTAAGCGAATTTAGATTTTGGCGCCCGTTGAAACAATAGACAGCATGGCAGCAGCAGCCTCCCCCCGTGCCCGAAAAGTACCTATGTGCGTGTTCGTGGAGCGGTACCCTCGTGTGGTCAGGGAGGCCCAGGAGTCAGCAGTGCCACGTATGATCTGTCCGGCAGTGGGAGATGGCACCCTTGCAGGCCTGGCACTGTACATGCATGTGTACTTTGCCTAATGGGTTGGCCGGCCATGGATTGAGGTCTCTCAGCCTGGGTACCAAAGCCCTGGCTCCCGAGTCCTATGTGCCCTGTTCAGCTTCCCCCACCCTTCAGCGGGCCAGAGCCTGCTCGCCACCTCCCCCAGTCACATGGGGGGAGTTGGCGAGCAGGGGGGTCCATGCACATACCCTGCACCACCAATATACTGTGTATATGTACATTCACATATCACCCGTATATACATACTATTAACACATAACTCCCAAACTACTTATATTCACCCCCCTGTACATGCACATACTCCCTATATGCATATCTACAACACACTGTGTTTACACATACCCACTAAAATACATATATAATACCCCTCCCTAAGAAACATATATACAACCTCCCATACATACACCCAATATACAGTACATACTGTATATACACACACCGTCTATATATATGTACACCCCCCGTGGCACCCCTGGGACTTCTTAAATTGCAACTGCTATTCAATACCACAGGAGTGCCGTACCCAATTTAGATTTTGGACTATATATATATATATGTATAGTACGTATATATATTATATATATATATATATATACGTACAAAGGCTACCAATGCATCAGTGATCAACAGTAGCCAGCTGAAAAAGTATAACCCACCCACCCGATCAGCAGAAGGAAGCACTGCGGCAGGACAAGACAGAAACCAATAGGAATCACTTCACTCGAGCTGGGTCGCCTCCGTGGGGTGGTACTCATGTGACCGCCGGTCAGCTGACCGACAGTCACATGACCTCCTCCACCAGCCCGACGGGTCACTGTCCCGATGGTCGGCATGCCGACCAACAGGGACTATTTCCACTCGTGGGTGTCCACGACACCAATAGAGTGGGAATAGAACCCGTGGCGACCGCAGGTCGCCACCGAGCCCGCAGCGTGGCTAGCGCAGCGAGCCCGCAAGGGGCTTGCTGCACTCGCCCCTCCCCGCCGGGATCCCGGCGTCGGTATGCTGCCCGGCGGTCTTGAGACCACCGGTCAGCCGTACTACACCCCCTCCATGGAGCTGTGTTGGGCAGTGTGGTAGCATTTATGTGGCTTCACAAGGTGCAAGACACTAGTATGCAGCATAAGAAGCACTGTGCGGCCACATACTGTGCTGATTTTCGAGCCATGGAGGGGGCTCCAGCGGCTGTGCTGGCAAAGGTGGGAGTGCTCCATCGGCTGCGCCCGCGGAGGAAGGGGGGTTTCTGGCATCTGCTCTGATAGGGGAAGTGGAGAGGCTCGGGGGAGTGCCCGGGTTGCACAAGCAGAGGGGGAAGTTCACCGGAGGCTGTGCCGACAGCGGAAGGAAGGAGGTTGAGGGCCCTCTGGGCTCTGGCTGATGCACAGTGCACTTGCAGACTCAGGTGGGGGAGTGCTCCAGCGGCTGCGCTGGTATGGGGAGGAAGACTGTATATACACCAGCACAGCAGAATGCTGTGGGCCTATTTTGATGGGGGGGCCTGGAGCTGCAGCTCCATCAGCCCCATTGTTATTCTGGCCCTGGCGGCCGGGATCCTGACATTCAAAATACCAACATCAGGATCCTGATTGCAAAGAAGCTGTCAGGGGTGAGTAAGGGGTGCTTTACCCTCTCCCCTACCCCCCTAACCCTAACCCTCTCTACCCGCTGCCTAACCCTAACCTCCCCCTTAGTGCCTAACCCTAACCTTCCTCCCGTAAGTGCCTAAACCTAACCTCCCGTTCCTGCAGCCTAACTCCATACTTACCGACAATCTGGCTGCCCCCTCCGGGAGGAGGCAGCCAGGTCGGAGCAGCAGGGGTGTGGAGATGCGGCTTGATGATGCTTAGGGGCGGGGTTGGGGCGTGGCTGCACGATCACGTCATTGTGGCCCCGCCCCCTGTCAGCAATGCCGTTAATATTGGCATTGCAAGGCAGGGGGCGGGGCCAGGATGACGCGAATCGTGTCATCTGACTCCCGGACCGCGCACTTTGAACTGCGCCGCCGCGGGTTATGTAGGTGATACGGGTGGGTTGCGGGTGGTGGGCACTCGTCCGGGAGACTTGCCTTTTCTTCCGGGGGGCCAGGAGCGCCACCCGATTTTCGGGAGCCTCCCGGCCATTCCAGGAGAGTAGGTAAGTATGCCTAAGTCTAACCCTCTCCCCGCAGCCTAAACCTAAATCCTCCTTCACGGCTAACCTCTTCAGCGGCACGGTGTCAGGACGTTCGTCATCCTGGCTGTCAGCATTCTGAATAGTGTTGGGATTCCAGCATCGGTAAACTGACTGCCAGGATCCTCTACATCAGGGGTGGGGAACCTCCGGCCCGCGGGCCGTATAAGGCCCGCGAAGCCGTTTGCTCCAGCCCACCCGCTTCTCTCAGTGAGACATGCCGCCGCTCGGTCCGGCGGCAGCGTGTCTCAGCTGTCAGAACGGGGAGGAGAGTGCGGCTATGTCCCGTGAGAGCGGCGGCGTGTAGGACTTGAAACCAGCTGCCGGTTCATGAGCCAATCAGAGCTCGCGGACCGGCAGCCAATCAGTAGCCGGGGCTGCCGGTCCGCGAGCTCTGATTGGCTCTCGAACCGGCGGCTGGTTTCAAGTCCTACACGCCGCCGCCCAACATAGCCGCGCTCTCCTCCGTGTCCCGCCAAAAGAAGCAGCAAGCAGCGGAAAGCGGGACAGGGGGGACGGGGGGCATTTGTTTACCTGGCACTGTGGGGGGCATCTGTATACCTGGCACTGTGGGGGCATCTGCATACCTGGCACTGTGGGGACATCTGTATACCTGGCACTGTGGGGACATCTGTATACCTGGCACTGTGGGGACATCTGTATACCTGGCACTGTGAGGGGCATTTGTATACCTGGCACTGTGGGGGCATCTGTATACCTGGCACTGTGGGGCATTTGTATACCTGGCACTGTGGGGGCAATTGTGGATCTGGCACTGCACTATTAGGGGCATATGTGTATCACGTCCCATTTTAACTGGCCACACCCATTTTTTTGGCGCGCAGACCTACTGGGGGGCAGGGTAATTTTTTAAATTGAGAATTTTTGTATGGCCCCCGAAGGATTTTATAAATATCCAAATGGCCCTCGGTAGAAAAAAGGTTCCCCACCCCTGCTCTACATTTTGTAGGCACACGGGACTTTTTAATAAATAAGCCCTAAAGATACATAAATATACAAAGATAGCTATAATTAATGCATGTCTGTGTATATACAGTCTATCTATCTATCTATCTATCTATTTATCTATCTATCCAGAGCCGGATAAAGGGCCACATGGGCCTGGAGCTGAAAATATTCAAGGGCCTACTGTGATAATCGGGAAGATGTGACAATCCTGTGTGGGTGTGGCCAGAGCCACATGGGTGTGTACTCCCATACAATATAAGCCACAATGTCTCCCTACTTATGTGGAAAGATTCAAATTGCATAATTTTGTGGGAAAAATACAAAAAAGAAACTTAATAGATATGATTTATGGTCAACTATGTGGCCAGCCGATGGCTGGTCATCATCATGCTGCCATGATGAGGGGCCTATTTTTATGTGGAGGCCTGAAGCTGTTGCTCCATCCGCCCCATTGTTAATCTGGCCCTGTATCTATCTATCTATCTACAGTCTCCATATATCTGTAAATGAAGAGAGACAAGATCATCATTCTATAATGGTCCTTCCCTGCCATCTAGTGGCTAATAAGTAAAGTAGCACTCAGACTGATTTCATCTTAAAAGTAAGTACTTTTGAAATGTTTCCAATCAATTCCCTTGCTCCCTTTTGAATTTACAGTAGATGACGTAATGTGTGAGTACAATATGCTCTGCCTCATTATCTCCCCTGGTGCTGCTTTAGTACAATGATGTTTCAGGCCCCGCTATTATATTATTAACTGGGATGACAAAGGGCAACTTGAGTGATAATAATGATGGCATGTTATGACAGTTGGTACTTGTGTCTTAATATGTTTTCACACAGAACAGTTTTTTAAGAACTTTGGAGCAGATGTATTAACCTGGAGAAGGGATAAAGAAGTGATAAAGCAGTGATAAGTGGAAGGTGATAACGCACCAGCCAATCATTACGGATTAGAAAAATGACAGGAGCTGACTGTCTGGTGCATTATAACCTTGCAATTATCACTTCTTTATGCCTTCTCCATGCTTAATAGATCTGCCATTTTATTCTGCTCACTTTACCACTGGTTTTATTAATCAGCTGTTTGAATTAATGAGCAGGACTCCTCAGAGCTGGCCCTAACCAATATGATGCCCTAGGAAAGATTTTGGCTGGTGCCCACTAGCACCACCGCTAGATCCGCCTCTGACCCTGTACCCCTTTCCCAGCACCATCTCCCCTCACCCATAGCATTCCTCATTTTGGTGCTCCTACCACCTATATTTTAAATAGGAACAGTGTGCACATTCTGTGCGCAGCCCAAAACGGTGGGTGTTCTTGCTGGGAAGGGGCATGGCCACAAATAATATCCCCAGTTGAAATTACGCCACACAGTACTGCAACTTTATACACATTATACTGTATCATGATGCAATAGTGTCTCTTATTCACGTTACATCACACAGTAGTACCACGTTACTCCTCACAGTAGTGCCCCTTATTCACATTACACCACACCATATTGCTCTTTATTCACATTAGACCACACAGTAGTGCCCTTTCTATACGTTACGCCACAAAGTACTGTAGTACACCTTACACACATAGGGGGTCACTCCGAGTTGTTCGCTCGTTATTTTTTTCTCGCAACGGAGCGATTAGTCGCTAATGCGCATGCGCAATGTCCGCAGTGCGACTGCGCCAAGTAAATTTGCTATGCAGTTAGGTATTTTACTCACGGTATTAAGAGGTTTTTTCTTCGTTCTGGTGATCGTAATGTGATTGACAGGAAGTGGGTGTTTCTGGGCGGAAACTGGCCGTTTTATGGGAGTGTGTGAAAAAACGCTACCGTTTCTGGGAAAAACGCGGGAGTGGCTGGAGAAACGGAGGAGTGTCTGGGCGAACGCTGGGTGTGTTTGTGACGTCAAACCAGGAACGACACTGACTGAACTGATCGCAGATGCCGAGTAAGTCTGGAGCTACTCAGAAACTGCTAAGAACTGTCTATTCGCAATTCTGCTAATCTTTCGTTCGCAATTTTGATAAGCTAAGATTCACTCCCAGTAGGCGGCGGCTTAGCGTGTGCAAAGCTGCTAAAAGCAGCTTGCGAGCAAACAACTCGGAATGACCCCCATAATGCGGCACATTAGTAATGCATTTCGTATGCAGATAGAGCCACAGTCACACACAGAATATAGGCATGCTGCATATAATTTTTAATCAGCAGAAGCTGCTTGTGCCCCTAGGCATTCCAAATGCCCTAGGCCAGTGGTGGCCAACGCGTGGCTCTTGAGCCACATGCGGCTCTTTCTTCATTCAAATGTGGCTCCCAACACTCAAACTCACGTGACCACAAGAGATCTGTAAACCGCTTCACTCCAGCCAGACATGCAGCAGCACTACGTAGACTGAGAACCGAAGAAGCCAAATACACACGGGGAAGCTGGCTGGAGTGACACAGGCGGGTGCTGGCTGGAGTGACACAGGCGGGTGCTGGCTGGAGTGACACAGGCGGGTGCTGGCTGGAGTGACACATGGGAGAACTGAAGTATATTATGTGAATCTGGCTTTTCAATATATTTTATGCGGATCTGGTTTTTTCAATTATTTGATGTAGAAGTGGCTTTTTCATTGTATTTTATGTTGGATCTGGCTTTTTCAATGTATTTTACACCAGGGGCATGTCCTAGCAGGCACAAGGTCACACCCCATTTTTGCAAGTGCGCCTTCGGCTCGAAGTCGGCTCTTTGATGTGCCTAACAAGATTTCTTGGCTCTTTGTCTCTGACTGGTTGGCCACCCCTGCCCTAGGCATTTTCCTAGTTTGCCTATGCCTAGGGCTGGCTTTGCAACTCCTGTCATAATACGTATTATGCGTCTTGTTTTATTATTGTTATAATAAATGTATTTTGATATTTGTACTACTTTCTTTTCCAAATGTTTGCAGATTGTGTAAAGGGAAGGTCAGTAATAAATTCCATGGACAAATGTGGCCATGTTTTATCCTGAGTAAGGAGAGGTTGAAAAGGACCAATAGGTTTTTGTGGCAGGATCTTTTGTTGAATACAATTTATTATTTATTTATTTATTTATTACCAGTTATTTATATAGCGCACACATATTCCGCAGCGCTTTACAGAGATTTGGCCATTCACATCAGTCCCTGCCCCCGTGGAGCTTACAATCTATATTCCTGACCACATGTACATGCACACACATTCACGCTAGGGTTAATTTTGTTGGGAGCCAATTAACCTACCTGTATATTTTTGGATTGTGGGTGGAAACCGGAGTACCCGGAGGAAACCCACGCAAGTACGGTGAGAATATACAAACTCCACACAGTTAGGGCCATGGTGGCAATTGAACCGATGACCTCAGTGCTGTGAGGCAGTAATGCTAACCATTACACCATCCATAATGCCCAATACAAGTGCTGAAAACAAATCTGTTACCTCTCAAGACATACTGTAGTATTCTACCCAAAATTCTGGATATGAGCTCCGAGGTCGTTTGACACACATGTATTCAAAAAAGCGAGAGCTTAGAGTCTATATCACAGCACTGGGTGTTTGTGTACTTGGGGATCCCTCCTATGGTTGGGGAGAGGAGCTAGTGCTTGGCCTGAGTAAGGAGAGCTAGATATAAGTTCTCCTCATGCAGCCCTACTGGCGAATCTGTAGCGTAGGATCGTAGGAAGTTACAGATAACAGGGCAGAGACCGGACTGGGTGCTGGAGATACAGGTGGCGCACAGGAAGCCGGGCTGGTTACCGGTATTTGGGTAGCGTGCTGGCCACCAGGCTGGGTACCGGTGAAACTGGTAACGCACAATGGAGCCAGGCTGGGTACTGGTTATTCTGGTAGCGTACTGAAAACCGGCCTGGGTACAGGTGAGACTGGTAACGCAAATGGAACCGGGTTGGGTACCGGTTATACTACTAGCATACTGGAAACCGGGCTGGGTACCGGTGAGACTGGTAACGCAAATGGAACCGGGCTGGGTACCAGTTATACTAGTAGCATACTGGAAACCGGGCTGGGTACCGGTGAGACTGGTGATGCACAGTGGAACTGGGCTAGGCACCAGTTATAATGGTAGCGTACTGGAATACCGGGCTAGTTATCGGTGAGACTGGTAGCGTACTGAATTAACGGGCAGGTTGCTAGTGAGACTGGTAGTGCACTGAATTACCGGGCTGATTACCGGTGAGACTAGTAATGCACAGGTTAGACTGGGCACAGCGTGAGCCTGTACATGACGCTGGGGAGCGATGATATTCAGGCACAGAGACACTGCCTGTCACTTGCTTTATACCTCCTGCTCCACTTCTATTCGAGCAGGAGGGCCCGTGGTTGGCTGCTAAGTGATTAGCCAGGAGAAGTCACCTGACCGCTGGTGCAATGGCAGCGCTCCATCCTGCGCCCAACAGCGGACACGGCGCTGTGATCATGTGAGCAGTCTCCTCTTTGCCTGCAGCCACCGGACACCCGCCGAAGCCTGATTGTGAGCTGCAGCGGTCCACACTCGCCACTTTATGACAGTCTAGGACAGAAGTTTTAAGTGACGATTAGGAAACACTAATAGGCCCTACACACATGCCGATTTGTTTGATAGATATGAACGATCTCATTCATCTCATTCATAAATGAACGAGAACTCGTTCATATCTTTCAGTGTGGAGGCTCCAGCGATGAACGATGAGCGGCCCCGCGCTCGTTCATCACTGGTCCCCCGCCGGCTGTGCATGCAGGCCAATATGGATCTCATCCATATTTGCCTGCACTTCAATGCAGCCAGGTGACGGGGGGAGTGAAGAAACTTCACTCCCCCCGTCACTGCACCCCCCCCCCCACACCGCCGCGTCGCTCGGCGGACGTATCCGCTGTCGGGCAGCTCGGCGGCGGATCGGCCAGTGTGTAGGGCCCTTAAGAGTGGGATGTACTATCATTGTGAATGCAATACATCCCGGAGTAGGATTTCCCCAGGACATTATAGTCGAAGCTCCACAGTTCATTTGCAGAATCTTTTTGGTTATAGATGTTTACGCAGTGTTATGGAATTGAAAGTTGTCCACTTTTTGTTGTCAGAACGGAAAGTGGTGACCAAAGAAGAAAAAAGGGTATGTCACATTGAGGGGTTTAGGCATTGTCAGTAAATTATTATTATCATCTGCCTAGATGGTCATGGGGAAGACTGCCACTACCAAAAACTATTCACATACAGTAGTTATAGTTCTCTAGAGGGTTGACAATGAAATAGATATGCCCCAACTCTGAAAAAAAAATGCCTCCACTTCTAAAAAAAAAAAAAAACCTCATACGGTGGGGACCTGGGAAAAATTATTTCTCTAAATTGATGAAGACTTGGGTAGCTTCTGGCAACTACATTTTAAAGTTAGTTCTTTTCCGAGGTAAGGGCAGTAAAGGCAGGTATTATGGATGAGAATCCTCTAATAAACTGACTACAATAATTTTTAAACCCTTGAAAATGTTGGGTAACTTCCAAACCAGTTAGCTAGGCCACTATCATAGTGCTTTAACTTTTTCATGAACCAGCTGCAGGGGATACATACGATATCCTGGCATATGGGATGCTGGTGGTCATATGCCCGACACAGACATCCCGAAGTAGAGAATCCTGACATGGGTCAGGTAAGTATGTATACCCTACACCCCTAACCCAAACTTCTTGCAGACTAACTCTAACCTTCTCTCCCCCACCCCCCAACCCCCTCCCCCCTGCAGGCTTACCCTAATCCTTCCCGGTGGTGCCTAAACCTAAACCCGCCTTCCCACAGCCTAAACCTAACCCTTCCCAGGGATGCCAACCTCTGACCCTCCCTGGGGGTGCCTAGCCATAACCCCCCCCCTTCCCGTAGCCTAACCCTAACCCTCCCCCCCCCCGCCCCCGCTACCTAAGCCTAACCCTGCAGCCTACCTCTAACAAACACACACACCCCATGGCTTACCAATGATAAGTCTCGGCAGACCTCAGTCGGGAGCAGTGTCGGATTCCGGCCTCAGCATTCCGGCAGGCAGGATGCCGAACACCGGTATCCAGAACGGATCCCTTCTGCAGTCCTGAGCCAGAAAGCATGTAACCCAAACAAGGGAATACAAGATGGCTGACATTCTTTCCTTGAGTTTTCAGTAGTGGTGACTTTCCTGAGATCAGTAAGGACTTCATGGATGCAACTCGGATGACCTGTGAGAATTGAAACAAAATCTGGATCTTTTTATGATAAACAATAACATCTTAATAAAGAGTCATCTAAAAATGTAATTCACACAATGGGTGCCTTACCCAGGCTGCATGGCATGATGAGATGACCAGCGACCATATCTAGTATTGAACAGGCTTCTTCTACTTGTCTTTTGTTTAATGGAGATCATTTTATAAACAGCTATTGATGATGTCACGGTTTATGCATCAGCCTCAGTTTGCGCTAATAATAAAACACCTTAATATGAGGCTTTCGGTGCTCTTCTTCCTCTCTCCATTCCTCTATGTACTTTGTGGTTTCATATCTCTATGTAGTTTGTACACAGAGATGTGTGCTTCATGCAGAATTTTTTTTACGATTGAGATACAGTAATTGTAGAACATTGTTCTAAGGAGGCTCATTTTATTCCATTAAAAGGACTTCCACATTTACCCAAACTAGCAGCACATTTATATAAGAAATCCATCGACTTCATGGATGTCCACAAGAATTTTGGGGACATATACTAAGCAGTGATAAAAGTGGAGATGTGAGCCAGTGGAGAAGTTGCCCATGGCAACCAAACAGCATTGACGTAACATTTATAATTTGCATACTTTAAAAGTATACAGAGCAGCTGATTGGTGGCCATGGACAACTTCTCCACTGGCTCACTTCTCCACTTTTATCACTGCTTAGCACATGTCCCCCTTAGTATCTTACCAGGGAGAACAATTTGTTTCCAAATTCTGGCGAAGCCTCTGGTAAAGTCTTTAGTATCAAGCTGCTTTGTTCCGTAGCTTATCCACAATCTATTGGGAAAACTGAAGATGTAAATAAGGATCTAGAAGATTTTCTCAGAATTGATATGATGATTGTTAAGGCCAAACTCTGCCCAAGGTAACAATCCACCTTGGCCTTAGATTGGCCTTGACAATCATCATCACTATAAACCAGGGGTGGGCGACCTTTGGCCCTCCAGCTGTAGTTAAACTAAACACACCAGCATGCCCTGCTACAGTTTTCCTATTTGATCATGCTAAAACTTTTGCAGGGCATGCTGGGATGTGTAGTTCAACATCAGCTGGAGGGCCGCAGGTTCCCCACCCCTTGCTATAAACATTCATCAATCTCACCTTCCATCATTTAGTATATTTCATCCAATTCTTTCTGGATTACCACCCTGCCTATCCAGAGAAGTTCCATCAATTCCTTGTCACAAAAGGAACTCTAGAGCAAAGTCAGCAAAAATCTACAGACGCCATCTAGACACTATAAAGTCTTTTTAGACAAGGAATTATGCGTTGCTCCTAAGTTAGTCCCAGGAGTCAAAGTCTATGTCGTAGGGTCCATAGCATGAAAATATATCTGTCATGTCCCGGAGCCTTACCGTACGATCGGAGCCGCAGCGGTTACCGCTCAGGTGTCTGGCGGGCAGCGACGGTGCTGGGCTGCTGCGATGGGTCCGTGTGCGGCGGTGAGGGGATGCTGTGGCGGGTCCGCTCGTAGTAGCCGGAGGCTGCTGCATTGGGCTTGCTGGCACTAGGGAGCAGCTTCCGGAGAGGCCAGGGGGAGTTCTGGTGGTAAACACTAAAATGTGTCTGCTGCACAGGGGCGGCCATGTTGGAGACCACAGCTTGAACCTATTGCACATGCTCATTCTGTCCAGTCAATCCAGAGAGATCTCTCCTCTTAAAAGGGAGCTGGTTCAGGTTATGAGTGCCAGTGCTTCAAGTTACTACTTAGGTGTAGGATCTCCAGCCCTGTGCTCCCAGGTTACTTCAGTGCCTTGATTACTTTCCAGCTTTGCTCTGCTTCGGTCTTTCTGATTGCAGCAGTCCCGCCGTCCCTAACCTGATACCATCTGAGAGGGGAGTACTCAGTAATCTTGATTCTTCAAGGATCCTGGTCGTCGAAAGTTACCGTGCTCTTCAGCCTCGTTATCCAAGCCACAGCTCATCGTTCACAGTCCTTTATATTCAAATGTTCTTCAGCCTCGTTATCCAAGCCCCAGCTCACCATTCACAGTCCTTTTATCTTCAAGTGTTCTTCAGCCTCGTTATCCAAGCCACAGCCCACCGTTCACAGTCCTTCATCTTCAGTGTTCTACAACCTCGTCTTTCAAGCCACAGTTCATTATCTTCAAGTGTTTTTCAGCCTCATTATCCAAGCCACAGCTCACCATTCACAGTCCTTCATCTTCAGTGCTCCTCAGCCTCGTTATTCAAGCCACAGCTCACAGTCTTCAGTTTTCCAAGTCACAGATTACCACCCGCACTTCATTAATTGCAGTGACTATTCCATCTCGGTAGTCTCCACTTCCATTGCTCCTGACCCATGATAGGAATTACATCCAGCCACCTCGTCTTCTTCCCTCGCAAGTGTCCGCTTCCTCAGGCAAACCTCAGTCGCCGGATCCTCATTTCCAGCCGAGCGTGACAGTAAGCACTGGCCCCATGGATCCGATGGGTGATCAGGCTTCGGGAGGCGGCGCTACTGCGGATATTCTGTCACGTCTGAGTAAACAGGAGGCCGTACAATCTTAAATTGTGCAGTTCATGCAAAGTATGTCAGATCGCCTTGATTCTCTCCATGCAGCTATGGCAGCACCCCAAGTGTCCGTGCCTGCTCCCATAGTTGCACCCCAGCTGCAACTCCATCTGTACCGATCCCACTGCCTCGATTGCATCTGCCATCGCCTAGTAAATTCGATGGGAATCCAAAACAATGCCGCGGGTTTCTTAACCAGTGTGAAATCCATTTTGTATTGCAGTCTGCCAACTTTCCATCTGCCCGGACCAAGATAGCGTATATAATTTCCCTTCTAACCGGTCAGGCTTTGGAATGGGCTTCACCCTTGTGGGAAAGAGCAGATCCCGTCCTCTCAAACTATTCTGAATTTGTGTCAACGTTTCGTAAGATTTTCGACGAGCCGGGCAGAACTACTTCTGCCTCATTGGAGATCCTGCATTTACGTCAGGGTACTCAGTCCGTCAGCCAGTACGTGATTCAATTCCGTACCCTCTCCTCAGAACTAGGCTGGAACGAAGAAGCACTTATCGCAGCTTTCTGAAACGGTCTTTCCGATAAGATCAAGGATGACCTGGTAACTCAGGACGTTCCTGATAAACTGGATAGGTTAATTTCTTTGTGCAACAAATTGGATTTAAGGTACAGAGAACGCTGCTTGGAGAAAGCAAAGTCAGACCGACCCAAGCCACAGCTCTATCCTCCACCCCGACCATCATCTCCAATACCGGAGGAACCCATGCAGATCAATCGTTCACGTCTTTCCAATGAGGAACGCCAGAGATGGAGACAAGGAAATCTATGAGGGTGAAAAGAGCAAGTCCAGATGCGCTGTCACAGCTGCCAGCAAGGGATTGTCAGTCCCAATAAAGAGTTTTTACAACAAAAGGCACTTAAGCCGGCGCTGGCTGTCTTTCCAATAATTAAGAAAACTATGGATGATTGAAAACACTTGAATTTATTAGCTAGACAATAATTAGTAAATTAAAACATGAATAAAATATAAAATTCACATATACATATAAGTTAGAGGGCATAGATGGAGCTGAGAAAAATTCAAATATGCTGCTGATATGTGTCCACTGAGGATCCCGGACTAGAACACTGGACAAAAGTTCCCTGGGGAAGAGAAATGAAATACAGCTGGTGTTACCCGTGAGGATGGAGGCTTCCAGAGGCTTTTGAAAACAGCAAGCAAGCTGTATCACTTGTATTCAAACTGGGTCTCTCCAATCGGTGCTGTAATCAAAATGTCCCACAGAGAACAATTCCAAAGCAGGTGTTCCAAAATTAATTGTCATAAGTCCATATCTGGATCCGTTGTGATGTGGAGCACTGGTGGTGATGGCAGCTTTTACACTTAACGCGTTTCCCTAGGCACGGTCACCTAGCTTCATCAGAAGTCTAACTTCATATGTATATGTGAATTTTATATTTTATTCATGTTTTAATTTACTAATTATTGTCTAGCTAATAAATTCAAGTGTTTTCAATCATCCATAGTTTTATTAATTATTGGAAAGACAGCCAGCGCCGGCTTAAGTGCCTTTTGTCACAAGGAAATCTATGTATGTACTGTGGCGCATCGGATCACTTTGTTAAGTTCTGCAGTCAACGTCCGGGAAACGCACGCTCCTAGCTTGTGCCAGAGAGGTTAAGCTAGGAGATACCATAGAATTACTCACCCTGAAAGAATCTGTTCTTCTCACTTGTTTGGAGCTTCCTTCATCATCCCTTCCCATCCCTGCGCTAGTCGACTCAGGAGCCGCCGAAAGTTTCATTACAGCGACCCTAGTCAAACGAGACGGAATACAAATGGTTTGATTGGAACGGGCTATTTCTGTCACTGCGGTGGATGGTAGTTATATCCCCAAAGGTATAATCTCCTGTTGTTCAGTACCCCTTAAGATGAAGATTTGAGCTCTTCACTCGGAGAACATTTCTTTCCTCGTAATTCCTAAAGCCTCTCATGAACTAATCCTGGGATTACCGTGGTTACAGAAGCATAATCCACATATAGACTGGCAAACGATGGATGTACTCACCTGGGGAGGATTCTTCTTCCGACATTGCCTGTCTACAGTGAGTCCTCTTCGCATGCTAAATTCTTCCAGTCGTCCCACAGAATACCAGTCCTTCTCGGATGTCTTCAGTAAGCAAGGAGCCGACACTTTACCTCTGCATCGAAGTTGGGACTGTCCTATCGACCTGATATCTGGCAAGACCCCTCCCCGAGGTCGGACTTATCCCCTATGTCTCCCAGAGACGCGAGCAATGTCCGAATATATTCAGGGGAATTTGGATAAGGGGTTTATTCGGCCTTCTTCCTCTCCAGGTGGGGCAGGGTTCTTTTTTGTTAAAAAGAAAGACGGCGGTTTGCGACCTTGTATCGACTACAGGGGTCTTATTGAGATTACAGTTAAGAACAGATACCCCTTGCCACTGATCCCAGAGTTATTTGACAGAGTAAAGGGAGCTACAGTGTTCACCAAGTTGGATCTGCGGGGAGCTTATAATTTGATACACATCCGCTCCGGAGATGAATGGAAGACCGCATTTTATACCTGGGATGGGCATTATGAATACCTGGTAATGCCCTTCGGCTTGCGTAATGCCCCAGCAGTCTTCCAAAACTTCGTAAATGAGATATTCAGGGATCTTCTTTACAACTGCTTGGTGGTATACTTAGATGACCTTTTGATTTTTTTAGAGATCTCAAGACCCATCGCGTTCAAGTCAAGGAAGTTCTTGAGCGTCTGAGGAGGAATAAATTGTTTTGCAAATTGGAGAAATGTACCTTTGGAGAGTCCTCAATCCCGTTTCTCGGCTACATTATCTCAGGAGAGGAGTTACGGATGGATCCGGCGAAGGTTCAAGCGATTCGGGAATAGTCGTTACCAACCACTCTAAAGGGGGTTCAACGTTTTCTTGTTTTTGCCAACTTCTACAGAAAATTTATCAAGAATTACTCTTCCATCATTGCTCCCATTACAGCTTTAACTAGAAAGGAAGCAGATCCAGCCAAGTGGTCCTTAGGGGCCTTGGAGGCCTTTTCTTCTTTAAAAAGAGCTTTTACAACTGCCCCAATTCTTCGCCAGCCTGATCTCAGTCGTCCTTTCCTTGTGGAGGTGGATGCCTCCACTGTGGGTGTGGGAGCAGTTTTATCTCAGCTCTTCGAAGATAAAAAAAAGTCCATCCATGCGCATATTTCTCACAAAGATTTTCTCCGGCTGAACAGAATTACGCCATTGGGGAACAAGAACTACTGGCAATTAAGTTGGCTTTTGAAGAGTGGAGATTTCTGTTGGAAGGAGCACAATATCCAATCTCAGTAACCATCGATCATAAGAACCTCCTATACTTGCAAACAGCTCGATGTCTAAATCCACGTCAAGCAAGATGGGCTCTATTCTTTTCCCGTTTCAACTTTACACTCAGCTACCGTCCAGGTTCGCTTAACAGAAAAGTGGATGCCCTTTCACGCTCCCTAAGTTCCGATGCCTCTGCCAATTGCTCAGGAGAACAATTCATTTTGGATCCCGTTTCTTTCTCCGCCACTCATACAACCCAAATTCCCCCACCAGGAAGAACTTTCGTTGCTCCGAATCTTCGTAAGAAGTTATTGACTTGGGCTCATACATCACCTTTTATGGGCCATGCAGGGGGTCTCAAAACTCTTCATTTTTTACAGCGTTCTTACTGGTGGCCTCATCTCAAGACTGACGTGCAGGAATTTATAGCCGCTTGTCCAAAATGCGCACAGCATAAAAGTCCTAAGGGTTCTCCTCCTGGTTTACTTCACCCATTGCCGATACCACAAAAACCGTGGACACACATCTCTATGGACTTTATAACTGATTTACCCGCTTCTGGAGGACTAAACACTATCTGGGTCATTGTGGACCGCTTCTCTAAAATGGCACACTTTGTTCCTCTCCCTGGCCTTCCAACAGCGTCTCGTCTGGCAAAATTATTTATAACAGAGATCTTCTGACTACATGGATTACCACAGGAGATCATATCAGATCGAGTACCACAGTTCGTAGCCAGGTTCTGGAAATCACTCTGTTCAGCCCTTGGAGTTAAACTAAATTTTTCCTCTGCATATCATCCTCAGACAGATGGCCAGACTGAAAGAGTGAATCAGGATCTTGAAACCTTCCTACGTCTGTTTATGTCCTCTTCCCAAGATGACTGGTTGGATTATCTTCCGTTTGCTGAGTTTGCCTATAATAACCTTTTCCATTCCGCTACCAAATCTACTCCATTCTACATAAATTACGGGTATCACCCGAGGATTCCTGATTTTCAACATCTTCCAACACTTGAGGTTCCTGCAGCAGAGCTGGCGTTACAACAGTTCACCAAGACTTGGAAACAAGTACACCAGGCTTTGCTTAAGACATCTAAGAGATACAAGACTTTTGCTGATCGAAGATGGAGGGCTGTTCTGGATCTCAAACCGGGAGATTGTGTTTGGATCTCTTCCCGTAACTTGAGATTGAGAGTGCCTACTAAGAAATTTGCACCCAGGTTTTTTGGACCATACCCAATCGAAAGGGTCTTTAACCCAGTAGCTTATAAGGTAAAACTACTTCCCCATTTGAAAATTCCGAATGCCTTCCATATTTCTCTCTTGAAACCTCTAGTTCTCAACCGATTTCGGGCTGCTTGGCCTAAGACTCCTAAAATCCAGTCTGCTCAAGAAGATGAATTTGAAATTCACCAGATCATCGACTCTCAGAAGAGGTATGGTCATCTCCAATATCAATATCTTACTGACTGGAAAGGATATGGACCCGAGGAAAGGTCTTGGGTATCTGCAGAGGATGTCCATGCTCCAAGACTAATTCGAGCCTTTCATGCCAAGTATACAACCAAACCACAAAGGTGTCCGGAGTCCACCCTCAAAGGGGGGGGGGGTACTGTCGCATCCCGGAGCCTTACCGTACGATTGGAACCGCGGCGGTTACCACTCAGGTGTCTGGCGGGCAGCGGCGGTGCTGGGCTGCTGTGACGGATCCGTGCGCGGCGGTGAGGGGATGCTGTGGCGGGTCCGCTCATAGTAGCTGGAGGCTGCTGCAGCGGACTTGCTGGCACTAGGGAGCAGCTTCCGGAGAGGCCAGGGGGAGTTCTGGTGGTAAACACTAAAATGTGTCTGCTGCAGAGGGGCGGACATGTTGGAGACCAAAGCTTAAACCTATTGCACATGCTCATTCTGTCCAGCCAATCCAGAGAGATCTCTCCTCTTAAAAGGGAGCTGGTTCAGGTTAGGAGTGCCAGTGCTTCAAGTTACTACTTAGGTGTAGGATCTTAAGCCCTGTGCTCCCAGGTTACTTCGGTGCCTTGGTTACTCTCCAGCTTTGCTCTGCTTCGGTCTTTCTGATTGTAGCAGTCCCGCTGTCCCTAACCTGATACCATCTGAGAGGCGCGTACTCAGTAATCTTGATTCTTCAAGGATCCTGGTCATCGACAGTTTCCGTGCTCTTCAGCCTCGTTATCCAAGCCACAGCTCACCGTTCACAGTCCTTTATCTTCAAGTGTTCTTCAGCCTCGTTATCCAAGCCCCAGCTCCCTAATAGAAAATACTATGCAGAGATACTAAGGACGGTGATTTGGCAACCAGGAACTTAGGGAGGAGCATTATAGAAAGAATAAACTTGCCGCTGTACGTTCATTCACAGTCCTTTAATCTTCAAGTGTTCTTCAGCCTCGTTATCCAAGCCACAGCCCACCGTTCACAGTCCTTCATCTTCAGTGTTCTTCAACCTCATCTTTCAAACCACAGTTCATTATCTTCAAGTGTTCTTAAGCCTCGTTATCCAAGCCACAGCTCACCATTCACAGTCCTTCATCTTCAGTGCTCCTCAGCCTCGTTATTCAAGCCACAGCTCACAGTCTTCAGTTTTCCAAGTCACAGATTACCACCCACAGTTCATTATTTACCGTGACTATTCCATCTCGGTAGTCTCCACTTCCAATGCTCCTGACCCATGAGTAGGAATTACATCCAGCCACCTCGTCTTCTTCCCTCGCAAGTGTCCGCTTCCTCAGGCAAACCTCAGTCGCCGGATCCTCATTTCCAGCTGAGCGTGACAATATCCAATTTAATTTGGTCTGTTGAAAGTTTCCAGGTTATCAATCCAGTAGCCAACATAAGAAAGAGAAAAAGATTTCCAGCGCTTCACTTTATATATATCTAATAAAAAAGATTTTTTATATAGACAGATTTTTTATATATAAATAAATTCTGTTTATTGTTGACATAAATTATAAGCACTGTGACAAATAAAATAATAATAAAATAAAATAAAATGAAAATGGTACAAGTATTTGGACCAATAAAATTGATGTTATAATTGTTTTTCTACTTGTGATCACAAGAATGCATTTGCTTGCAATAATTTAAACACTCATATGGACGATACACATGGACATACATATACAAACATAAAGACAAACATATCTGTGGTAACTATTTATATTCCAGGGGGAGTTGATACACTTTGTAGCGGTTTACTCTACTCCCCTGTGTTTTCTTTGATTTCCTCTTTAAAAATGTCACTTTGTGTCAGTTCGGTTAGGTAACCTGCAATATTGCAGTCTATTGCTGTGCGGGTTTAGATGCTGTGTCCCGCATTAGTTACATAAAGGTTCAAAGTTGCTGCTCCGAAAAATGTATTGATTTTTGTCTGCCGGCAGACTTGGACGTTTGCTTACCGCGTCGTCCTCCTCCTTGGTCCTGGGCTCCCCGTTTACGGTGTCCGGCGTTCGGTGAGGACTAGCGGGCTCAGCGGCGGTCCGTGTTCTCTACAATCTACGCGTTTCGCCTGTCCAGGCTTCGTCAGGATGGTCGAGATAATCAATAGCATTGTGGGCTGCTTTTTATCTTTGGTGCGGTCCGTCCTTAATTGACAGTGCCGTCTTAGATAATTGATTTATTTTATCGGTGTGCGTTTGTTGTCCATTGTGCAAGTTTATTCCTTGTTGGACTATGGTTCTTCTTTGATCTTGTATTTTTCTTTAATGTTTTAGCAGTTCAGCAAGATATTCCGGGGATAATTAATTAATTAGTTTCAATTAGTGTCTTTGTTGTTATTGTTACGTGTTCCAGGTATAAGTAATTTGTTCGAATTAGACTTGAGTAGTTCAATCGGTTTAGTTAATAATCTACTAGTTACCACAATGAATTACATAAGACATGACAACATTTGAGTTTACATATAACATAAAAATATTGTCGGTGTGGCTTTTATTATTCAGATATCTATTTAAGTGAATTGTGCGTTATATGACCGAAAAAATTATGGTATAATACTCTTTATGAATAAATATTAAGGGATATGAATTAAAATTCCGAATAATTATGACAAAAATTAATTGATTACAATTGCTGTAAATTAATAGTAGTAAAAATAATAGATCAATATAAATATAAAGAAATATCAAAAAATAAATAAAAATAAAAATAAAAATAAAAATAAATTAATAGACATATATGTATATATTAAATAAAAAATTAAAAAATTATTAATTAATTAATATCTTGGTCTTGATTCTAATTATTTTTCTCCTTGTATTTATTCCCATTATTTTCGTTAGATGGCATTTTTATCTTAAGTGGATTTGTGTTAGTCTTTGAGAAATGGTTTCAGTTCGAAATCCAAATTGAGTCCATTGGGGTTTAAGGTGTCTAGTTCATAAATGAGTTTGGTTTCTTCTTTTAACAGCAGATCCTCTACATTTCCTCCTCTCCATGGTCTTTTGACTTGTTTTAGTCCCACAAATTGTATTTGTGCAGGGTCTCAATAAACAGAATTTATTTATATATAAAAAATCTGTCTATATAAAAAATCTTTTTTATTAGATATATATAAAGTGAAGCGCTGGAAATCTTTTTCTCTTTCTTATATTGCATATACCGTTTTGGGGAAGGAGTACCCCTAACAATCCCATATTTCCAATAGCAGCTACTTTGTATCTAATACTTTTAAAGAGCCGAGCGCAGCTTGCCACCACCTATACCTTGCTTACCAAAAAAATACTCCAGGCAAGCAGCAGCTAACTCATTTTTAGTATCAATATTACCATTATCTTATTTTAATTGTTTTTGAAAAAATTTTTTTTTTTTGTACCTTTTATACATAAACAACAGTATAATTGTAAAATTAAATTAAACTGAACAAAAATGAATAGGGAAGAAAGACTTAGAAACCTGGAGACCCTTTTCAATGACGAAGAAATACAAAGTACACCGAGAATGAATAATCCAAGTGAAGAAAATTTCTGTGACCTATATCTAAGATATGAAAAATTAGAAGTTTTAGAAATAAAACAATGGTGGGAAAGTGCGACCCTATCCAAATATATAGAAAATAAAATGATCCCAAGAGGTCTAAGGATCATAAAGAAACCATCATTCAGTAGTAAAAATAAAGATTTTTTAATCCAATGGAATGAAACATTGGACTCCTGCTCCTTCAAACTAATGGCTCTGATCATAAAAGACAGAGAAGATTCAGGAAAAGAAAGGAAACAAGAAATAGAAAGAATTAGAAAAACTTTCAAACCATTTGAACATTTAGAAGATTACAAAAACCTCCAGATTTGGACAAAGAGTAAACTAAGAAAAATAGAAGAAGAGATAGTTGAACAAAAAAAGAAGAAATACCACAGGGATATGACAGACTACAAAAATGACTACAGAAATTGGCAACCAACAAAGCCTCAGGATAACATAAGGAGAGAAAGGATATGGCAAGAAAAAATGCCAGAAAGAAATCAAAGAAGATCTGAAGACTACAGAACGAAACAGTACACATCTAGGGATGTTTCTAGAAACCAGGACCAGAGACAATTTCATACAGAAATGTATCCCAACTCAAGGACCAAAAGGGATCCTAGAGAAAATAGAGGAGAATGGAATAAAGACACCAAATTGGAAAGAAGACCTGAAAGAAACAGAAACTCAGAGATAGGAAGACCCCTTGATGAGGACAGGATCAGAGAAATCTATAAACAAGGTCAAGAATTCAGCCAAAACCAAATGGATGTATCAGCCAGAACACTGATGGAACGTATAAAAGAAAAAGCAGAAAAAGAAAAACACAGAATGTTACCAGTTGAATCAGACACAGAGATTGACGATGCAGATGAATATCTAGATGCTTTTTTAGAGCTAGTACAGAAGAACTGCTCTTTCACCAATACAGGTGCCATACCGAAGAAAACAACAAATCCAATCGAGAATCAGGACAGGAAGAAAAGAAGAAGAAAAGGAAGCGAAACCAGCGAGGAACACGAGGAGGTGCAAAAATTAAATCAAAAAAAGAAAAAGAAAGGAGGAAGGAAATAATACCACCAGGAATATACAACCTTAGCAAACACAACCTGACGGATGCAGAAACAAAAATCCTCACAAAAGGCTTAAAATTTGCACCAACCAATGAAATAAAAGAATTTGAGACTTTCATCGATCTGGAAAAATTCATGAGAAAATTAACTATAAAGAAATTCTTCCATAGGAAAGAAAAGGAAAGATCTGAGACAGACATACCTCAAAATATCCTTAAAGAAGATGGTCTCAAACATACAAATTTAAAAGAAAAATCCACCTTCTACCCTCAACATTTAAAAGGTTCCCAACTGGTGACCTTTCAAAAATTAGTTGAAAGAGACCTGAAAAAGATGAAAAAAACAAGAGCCGACACACATAGAAGATATCAGGACGAGAAAAATAATTTAACCGCTGAAGAGAAGAAGGCCCTCAACACATTAACAAAAAATAAAGAAATTGTCATAAAACAAGCCGATAAAGGAGGTGGAATATGCATTATGGACAAGGACAAGTATATTTCCGAAGGCAAGAAACTACTGAGTGACCCACTAACCTATAAAATTTTACAAAAAGATCCAACCAACCAGTACAAGCTAGAATTAATTGAACTTCTGAAAACCGGCCAAGAGAAAAAGATCCTGACGGATGATGAATACAAATATCTTTATCCGAAATATCCAAAGATTCCGGTGTTCTACCACCTTCCGAAGTTACATAAGAACCAGCAAGAACCACCAGGAAGACCAATAGTATCCGGAATTGGATCTCTGACAGCCAATTTATCAGGATACATAGATCAGTTATTACAACCAATTGTAATACAACAACGCGGCCACCTCAAAGATACTACACAGGTACTGAATGTCCTTCAAGAACTAGAGTGGAAAGATACTTATTGTATGGCAACCTGCGACATCAAATCTCTCTATACATGCATAGAGCACCAACAAGGATGTAACAATATCAAAAAAATCTTAGAAGAAGATTCCACAATACATCACGAACAAATAAAGTTTATAGTGGACGGAATAAAATTCATTTTGAAACATAACTATTTCTGGTTTGAAGATCACTTCTACAGCCAAGAGAGGGGGACCGCGATGGGTACGAAATTCGCACCGGCGTATGCAAACCTCTTCCTGTCACAGTGGGAGAAAGAACGTATATGGAAAAACAACAACTACATAAAGAGTATAAAATTGTGGGCCAGATATATAGATGACGTGCTGATTATCTGGGACGGAGAAGTAAAAAACCTAGAAGAATTTATCAACAACATAAACATCAACAGTGAGAACCTGGAGTTTACCAGTGAAATTAGTAGAAGCAATATAAACTTCCTGGACCTAACCATCTATATAGAAGAAGGCAAAATAGAAACTAAGAACTACACCAAACCAGTGGATTGCAATAACTATCTGGACGCAAGGAGCAACCACCATCCCAACTGGTTGTCGAATATCCCCAGAGGACAATTACGTAGGGTAAAGAGGAACTGTTCTAAAAAAACCGAATACGAAAAACAATCAGATATTCTAATAAAAAACTTTGAAGAAAAGCATTATGATAAAGAGAAAATCAAGAAAGACAAACAGCACACGGACACTCTAAAAAGGAATCAACTTCTAAAATACAACACGAATAAGGAAGAAAAAACAGAAAAACAAAAACAGAACATAAATTTCATAACAGAATATTCCAGACGGAGTAAATCTCTAGAAACCATTTTAAATAAACACTGGCACATTCTCCAAACCGATGAAGACTTAAAGGAGATACTACCAAAAAAACCGAGGATTATCTATAGAAGACCTCCAACAATAAAAACAAGTCTGGTAAGGAGTTGCATGACAAATTCAAATAAAGAAAGGAACCCAGGGACATGGTTGAACGATAACGTTAAAGGTTTCTACCACTGCAGAACATGTGCAGCATGCAAAAAAACAAACATCAAATCTAACAAAGCGATAACAACAATCACAGCCTATTCAAATAAAATTGTCTATAGGATCAGAGAAAAAATCACATGCCATACAAAAGGGGTTATCTATTTACTATTCTGCCCATGTGGACTCCAATACATAGGGAAAACCTCAAGAAAATTAACCACAAGGATAAACGAACATTTATGCAATATCAAAAATAAAAAAGAAGATCACAGTGTCCCAGTACATTTCTCAAAGTACCATGGAGGAGACCCTGCACAAATACAATTTGTGGGACTAAAACAAGTCAAAAGACCATGGAGAGGAGGAAATGTAGAGGATCTGCTGTTAAAAGAAGAAACCAAACTCATTTATGAACTAGACACCTTAAACCCCAATGGACTCAATTTGGATTTCGAACTGAAACCATTTCTCAAAGACTAACACAAATCCACTTAAGATAAAAATGCCATCTAACGAAAATAATGGGAATAAATACAAGGAGAAAAATAATTAGAATCAAGACCAAGATATTAATTAATTAATAATTTTTTAATTTTTTATTTAATATATACATATATGTCTATTAATTTATTTTTATTTTTATTTTTATTTATTTTTTGATATTTCTTTATATTTATATTGATCTATTATTTTTACTACTATTAATTTACAGCAATTGTAATCAATTAATTTTTGTCATAATTATTCGGAATTTTAATTCATATCCCTTAATATTTATTCATAAAGAGTATTATACCATAATTTTTTCGGTCATATAACGCACAATTCACTTAAATAGATATCTGAATAATAAAAGCCACACCGACAATATTTTTATGTTATATGTAAACTCAAATGTTGTCATGTCTTATGTAATTCATTGTGGTAACTAGTAGATTATTAACTAAACCGATTGAACTACTCAAGTCTAATTCGAACAAATTACTTATACCTGGAACACGTAACAATAACAACAAAGACACTAATTGAAACTAATTAATTAATTATCCCCGGAATATCTTGCTGAACTGCTAAAACATTAAAGAAAAATACAAGATCAAAGAAGAACCATAGTCCAACAAGGAATAAACTTGCACAATGGACAACAAACGCACACCGATAAAATAAATCAATTATCTAAGACGGCACTGTCAATTAAGGACGGACCGCACCAAAGATAAAAAGCAGCCCACAATGCTATTGATTATCTCGACCATCCTGACGAAGCCTGGACAGGCGAAACGCGTAGATTGTAGAGAACACGGACCGCCGCTGAGCCCGCTAGTCCTCACCGAACGCCGGACACCGTAAACGGGGAGCCCAGGACCAAGGAGGAGGACGACGCGGTAAGCAAACGTCCAAGTCTGCCGGCAGACAAAAATCAATACATTTTTCGGAGCAGCAACTTTGAACCTTTATGTAACTAATGCGGGACACAGCATCTAAACCCGCACAGCAATAGACTGCAATATTGCAGGTTACCTAACCGAACTGACACAAAGTGACATTTTTAAAGAGGAAATCAAAGAAAACACAGGGGAGTAGAGTAAACCGCTACAAAGTGTATCAACTCCCCCTGGAATATAAATAGTTACCACAGATATGTTTGTCTTTATGTTTGTATATGTATGTCCATGTGTATCGTCCATATGAGTGTTTAAATTATTGCAAGCAAATGCATTCTTGTGATCACAAGTAGAAAAACAATTATAACATCAATTTTATTGGTCCAAATACTTGTACCATTTTCATTTTATTTTATTCTATTATTATTTTATTTGTCACAGTGCTTATAATTTATGTCAACAATAAACAGAATTTATTTATATATAAAAAATCTGTCTATATAAAAAATCTTTTTTATTAGATATATATAAAGTGAAGCGCTGGAAATCTTTTTCTCTTTCTTATATTGCATATACCGTTTTGGGGAAGGAGTACCCCTAACAATCCCATATTTCCAATAGCAGCTACTTTGTATCTAATACTTTTAAAGAGCCGAGCGCAGCTTGCCACCACCTATACCAGTAGCCAACATGTTAGCTCTTCCTTCCGTGGCGTTGCAGGTTCCCAATGTGTTTCACGTCTTCTTGTTCTAACCTCTCACCATTTCTCACTTATGTTTGCTAAAATTGTTTCATTTGCAGGTATAGTTCAACAACAGCCTACAAGTTTGGACCATGAGGTGTGCGTTGGGTAAAAACCTTTTGACCATGTGCTCTCACATATTACAACTTTTCCACAATAAATTTCATCACAAGCTCTTTTTGGGTTGTCCAGAGTCCAGCCCTAAGAGGAGAGTAAATGTCACAAGTGTCACGCTCGGCATACCTTACCAGGTCAGGCATCAGCTTTCTCCTGGTGCTTCCTCGTTTCCTCCCTGATTAATGCTAAGACTGCTTCTGTTGCTAGTGCTATCCTGCTTTATACTACAAGGATAGGTGTGTGCCACTTTAGGATTTCATCCTTGCGGTCATGTGACCGGTGATGTTAGAGAGGTGGCAATTTCAAATGAGGCAGCCTATGTAAACCCTGCTCTACCTGTAGCAAACTGCCAGAGTATTAGGTTCCTATACCTAGCCTCCAGCACTCCAGTATTTTGCAGCATTCCAGTGTTCCCGAATGTGTTATCCGTCCTGCTTTAGTGTTTCCTATTGTCTTTCTGGTATGGTACATGTACAGAGTCTCTGGTCCATACTTGACTCTTCATTAGGATATTCCCTGTTTCACTCCATGGCATATCCATGACCTCTTGGGAAAAGCTCTCCAAAGTAGCCAAGCGTATTATTTCTATATGGAGCATGATGTGATGTCATTACTTACAGTGTGCACAGGTTTACATCTAAAGCAATGACAGATAGCAGGCAAAGGGGATTCACAAACTAGCCACTGTCACAACAGCCTACACAGGGCAGGGGCATAAGCAGAATTTCCAGAACAGTGTTTCCAATATTTGCCACTATACATTAGTAATGAGCGGGTTCGGTTTCTCGGAAACCGAACCCCCCCGAACTTCACCCTTTTTACACGGGTCCGAGCCATACTCGGATTCTCCCGTATGGCTCGGGTAATCCGAGTGCGCCCGAATGTCATCATCCCGCTGTCGGATTCTCGCGAGATTCGGATTCTATATAAGCAGCCGCGCGTCGCCGCCATTTCCACTCGTGCATTGGATATGTTAGGGAGAGGACGTGGCTGGCGTCCTCTCCGTTATTGTTGAACTTGATTGTGCTGTGCACTATTGCTTAATTGTGGGGAGGACTGGGGAGCAGCTGTATAATATAGGAGGAGTACAGTGCAGAGTTTTGCTGATCAGTGACCACCAGTTATCCGTTCTCTGCCTGAAAAAAACACTCCATATCTGTGCTCAGTGTGCTGCATATATCTGTGCTCACACTGCTTAATTGTGGGGACTGGGGAGCAGCTGTATTATATAGCAGGAGTACAGTGCAGAGTTTTGCTGACAGTGACCACCAGTATACGTTGTCTGCCTGAAAAACACTCCATATCTGTGCTCAGTGTGCTGCTTTATTGTGGGGACTGGGAACCACCAGTATAATATTATATAGGAGGAGTACAGTGCAGAGTTTTGCTGACCAGTGACCACCAGTATATAATATATAGCATTACGGTACAGTAGGCCACTGCTGTACCTACCTCTGTGTCGTCATTAAGTATACTATCCATCTACATTCTATACCTGTGGTGCATTTTAGTTTTGCAGTTTGCTGACACAGTGACCACCAGTATACTATATATAATAGCAGTACGGTACGGAAGGCCACTGCTGTACCTACCTCTGTGTCGTCATTAAGTATACTATCCATCTACATTCTATACCTGTGGTGCATTTTAGTTTTGCAGTTTGCTGACACAGTGACCACCAGTACACTATATATAGCAGTACGGAAGGCCACTGCTGTACCTACCTCTGTGTCGTCATTAAGTATACTATCCATCTACATTCTATACCTGTGGTGCATTTTAGTTTTGCAGTTTGCTGTTACAGTGACCACCAGTATACTATATATAGCAGTACGGAAGTCCACTGCTGTACCTACCTCTGTGTCGTCATTAAGTATACTATCCAACTACATTCTACACCTGTGGTGCATTTTAGTTTTGCAGTTTGCTGACACAGTGACCACCAGTATACTATATATAATAGCAGTACGGTACGGAAGGCCACTGCTGTACCTACCTCTGTGTCGTCATTAAGTATACTATCCATCTACATTCTATACCTGTGGTGCATTTTAGTTTTGCAGTTTGCTGACACAGTGACCACCAGTATACTATATATAGCAGTACGGAAGGCCACTGCTGTACCTACCTCTGTGTCATCATTAAGTATACTATCCATCTACATTCTATACCTGTGGTGCATTTTAGTTTTGCAGTTTGCTGACACAGTGACCACCAGTATACTATATATAGCAGTACGGAAGGCCACTGCTGTACCTACCTCTGTGTCGTCATTAAGTATACTATCCATCTACATTCTATACCTGTGGTGCATTTTAGTTTTGCAGTTTGCTGACACAGTGACCACCAGTATACTATATATAGCAGTACGGAAGGCCACTGCTGTACCTACCTCTGTGTCGTCATTAAGTATACTATCCATCTACATTCTATACCTGTGGTGCATTTAAGTTTTGCAGTTTGCTGACACAGTGACCACCAGTATACTATATATAGCAGTACGGAAGGCCACTGCTGTACCTACCTCTGTGTCGTCATTAAGTATACTATCCATCTACATTCTATACCTGTGGTGCATTTTAGTTTTGCAGTTTGCTGACACAGTGACCACCAGTATATTATATATAGCAGTACGGAAGGCCACTGCTGTACCTACCTCTGTGTCGTCATTAAGTATACTATCCATCTACATTCTATACCTGTGGTGCATTTTAGTTTTGCAGTTTGCTGACACAGTGACCACCAGTATACTATATATAGCAGTACGGAAGGCCACTGCTGTACCTACCTCTGTGTCGTCATTAAGTATACTATCCATCTACATTCTATACCTGTGGTGCATTTTAGTTTTGCAGTTTGCTGACACAGTGACCACCAGTATACTATATATAGCAGTACGGAAGGCCACTGCTGTACCTACCTCTGTGTCGTCATTAAGTATACTATCCATCTACATTCTATACCTGTGGTGCATTTTAGTTTTGCAGTTTGCTGACACAGTGACCACCAGTATACTATATATAGCAGTACGGAAGGCCACTGCTGTACCTACCTCTGTGTCGTCATTAAGTATACTATCCATCTACATTCTATACCTGTGGTGCATTTTAGTTTTGCAGTTTGCTGACACAGTGACCACCAGTATATATAGCAGTACGGTACGGAAGGCCACTGCTCTACCTACCTCTGTGTCGTCAAGTATACTATCCATCCATACCTGTGGTGCATTTCAGTTGTGCGCAGTATATATAGTAGTAGGCCATTACTATTGATACTGGCATATAATTCCACACATTAAAAAAAGGAGAACAAAAATGTGGAGGTTACAATAGGGAAAGATCAAGATCCACTTCCACCTCGTGCTGAAGCTGCTGCCACTAATCATGGCCGACACGATAAAATGCCATCAACGTCGTCTGCCAAGGCCGATGCCCAGTGTCATAGTAGAGAGCATGTAAAATCCAAAAAACAAAAGTTCAGTAAAATGACCCAAAAATCAAAATGAAAAGCATCTGAGGAGAAGCGTAAACTTGCCAATATGCCATTTACGACACGGAGTGGCAAGGAACGGCTGAGGCCCTGGCCTATGTTCATGGCTAGTGGTTCAGATTCACATGAGGATGGAAGCACTCATCCTCTCGCTAGAAAAATGAAAAGACTTAAGCTGGCAAAAGCACAGCAAAGAACTGTGCGTTCTTCTAAATCACAAATACCCAAGGAGAGTCCAATTGTGTCGGTTGCGATGCCTGACCTTCCCAACACTGGACGGGAAGAGCTTGCGCCTTCCACCATTTGCACGCCCCCTGCAAGTGCTGGAAGGAGCACCCGCAGTCCAGTTCCTGATAGTCAAATTGAAGATGTCACTGTTGAAGTACACCAGGATGAGGATATGGGTGTTGCTGGCGCTGGGGAGGAAATTGACAAGGAGGATTCTGATGGTGAGGTGGTTTGTTTAAGTCAGGCACCCGGGGAGACACCTGTTGTCCGTGGGACAAATATGGCCATTGACATGCCTGGTCAAAATACAAAAAAAATCAGCTCTTCAGTGTGGAATTATTTCAACACAAATGCGGACAACAGGTGTCAAGCCGTGTGTTGCCTTTGTCAAGCTGTAATAAGTAGGGGTAAGGACGTTAACCTCCTCGGAACATCCTCCCTTATACGTCACCTGCAGCGCATTCATCATAAGTCAGTGACAAGTTCAAAAACTTTGGGTGACAGCGGAAGCAGTCCACTGACCACTAAATCCCTTCCTCTTGTAACCAAGCTCCTGCAAACCACACCACCAACTCCCTCAGTGTCAATTTCCTCCTTACCCAGGAAAGCCAATAGTCCTGCAGGCCATGTCACTGGCAAGTCTGACGAGTCCTCTCCTGCCTGGGATTCCTCCGATGCATCCTTGAGTGTAACGCCTACTGCTGCTGGCGCTGCTGTTGTAGCTGCTGGGAGTCGATCGTCATCCCAGAGGGGAAGTCGGAAGACCACTTGTACTACTTCCAGTAAGCAATTGACTGTCCAACAGTCCTTTGCGAGGAAGATGAAATATCACAGCAGTCATCCTGCTGCAAAGCAGATAACTCAGGCCTTGGCAGCCTGGGCGGTGAGAAACGTGGTACCGGTATCCACCGTTAATTCAGAGGCAACTAGAGACTTGATTGAGGTACTGTGTCCCCGGTACCAAATACCATCTAGGTTCCATTTCTCTAGGCAGACGATACCGAAAATGTACACAGACCTCAGAAAAAGACTCACCAGTGTCCTAAAAAATGCAGTTGTACCCAATGTCCACTTAACCACGGACATGTGAACAAGTGGAGCAGGGCAGACTCAGGACTATATGACTGTGACAGCCCACTGGGTAGATGTATTGCCTCCCGCAGCAAGAACAGCAGCGGCGGTACCAGTAGCAGCATCTCGCAAACGCCAACTCGTTCCTAGGCAGGCTACGCTTTGTATCACCGCTTTCCAGTAGAGGCACACAGCTGACAACCTCTTACGGGAACTGAGGAAGATCATCGCAGAATGGCTTACCCCAATTGGACCCTCCTGGGGATTTGTGACATCGGACAACGCCAGCAATATTGTGTGTGCATTACATCTGGGCAAATTCCAGCACGTCCCATGTTTTGCACATACATTGAATTTGGTGGTGCAGAATTATTTAAAAAATGACAGGGGCGCGCAAGAGATGCTGTCGGTGGCCCGAAGAATTGCGGGCCACTTTCGGCATTCAGCCACCGCGTACAGAAGACTGGAGCACCACCAAACATTCCTGAACCTGCCCTGCCATCATCTGAAGCAAGAGGTGGTAACGCGGTGGAATTCAACCCTCTATATGCTTCAGAGGGTGGAGGAGCAGCAAAAGGCCATTAAAGCCTATACATCTGCCCATGATATAGGCAAAGGAGGGGGAATGCACCTGACTCAAGCACAGTGGAGAATGATTTCAACGTTGTGCAAGGTTCTGCAACCCTTTGAACTTGCCACACGTGAAGTCAGTTCAGACACTGCCAGCCTGAGTCAGGTCATTCCCCTCATCAGGCTTTTGCAGAAGAAGCTGGAGACATTGAAGGAGGAGCTAAAACAGAGCGATTCCGCTAGGCATGTGATACTTGTGGATGGGGCCCTTAATTCACTTAACCAGGATTCACGGGTGGTCAATCTGTTGAAATCAGAGCACTACATTTTGGCCACCGTGCTCGATCCTAGATTTAAAACCTACGTTGTATCTCTCCGGCTGACACAAGTCTGCAGAGGTTCAAAGACCTGCTGGTGAGAAAATTGTCAAGTCAAGCGGAACGTGACCCGTCAACATCTCCTCCTTCACATTCTCCCGCAACTGGGGGTGCGAGGAAAAGGCTAAGAATTCCGAGCCCACCCGCTGGCGGTGATGCAGAGCAGTCTGGAGCGAGTGCTGACATCTGGTCCAGACTGAAGGACCTGCCAACGATTACTGACATGTCGTCTACTGTCACTGCATATGATTCTCTCACCATTGAAAGAATGGTGGAGGATTATATTAGTGACCGCATCCAAGTAGGCACGTCAGACAGTCCGTACGTATACTGGCAGGAAAAAGAGGCAATTTGGAGGCCCTTGCACAAACTGGCTTTATTCTACCTGAGTTGCCCTCCCTCCAGTGTGTACTCCGAAAGAGTGTTTAGTGCAGCCGCTCACCTTGTCAGCAATCGGCGTACGAGGTTACTTCCAGAAAATGTGGAGAAGATGATGTTCATCAAAATTAATTATAATCAATTCCTCGGTGGAGACATTCACCAGCAGCAATTGCCTCCACAAAGTACACAGGGACCTGAGATGGTGGATTCCAGTGGGGACGAATTAATAATCTGTGAGGAGGGGGATGTACACAGTGAAAGGGGTGAGGAATCGGAGGATGATGATGAGGTGGACATCTTGCCTCTGTAGAGCCAGTTTGTGCAAGGAAAGATTGATTGCTTCTTTTTTTGGTGGGGGCCCAAACCAACCAGTCATTTCAGTCACAGTCGTGTGGCATACCCTGTCGCTGAAATGATGGGTTCGTTAAAGTGTGCATGTCCTGTTTATACAACATAAGGGTGGGTGGGAGGGCCCAAGGACAATTCCATCTTGCACCTCTTTTTTCTTTAATTTTTCTTTGCATCATGTGCTGTTTGGGGACAATTTTTTTGAAGTGCCATCCTGCCTGACACTGCAGTGCCACTCCTAGATGGGCCAGGTGTTTGTGTCGGCCACTTGTGTCGCTTAGCTTAGTCACACAGCGACCTTGGTGCACCTCTTTTTTTCTTTGCATTATGTGCTGTTTGGGGACAATTGTTTTGAAGTGCCATCCTGCCTGACACTGCAGTGCCACTCCTAGATGGGCCAGGTGTTTGTGTCGGCCACTTGTGTCGCTTAGCTTAGTCACACAGCGACCTTGGTGCGCCTCTTTTTTTCTTTGCATCATGTGCTGTTTGGGGACTATTTTTTTGAAGTGCCATCCTGCCTGACACTGCAGTGCCACTCCTAGATGGGCCAGGTGTTTGTGTCGGCCACTTGTGTCGCTTAGCTTAGTCACACAGCGACCTTGGTGCGCTTCTTTTTTTCTTTGCATCATGTGCTGTTTGGGGACAATTTTTTTGAAGTGCCATCCTGCCTGACACTGCAGTGCCACTCCTAGATGGGCCAGGTGTTTGTGTCGGCCACTTGTGTCGCTTAGCTTGGTCACACAGCGACCTTGGTGCGCCTCTTTTTTTCTTTGCATTATGTGCTGTTTGGGGACAATTGTTTTGAAGTGCCATCCTGCCTGACACTGCAGTGCCACTCCTAGATGGGCCAGGTGTTTGTGTCGGCCACTTGTGTCGCTTAGCTTAGTCACACAGCGACCTTGGTGCGCTTCTTTTTTTCTTTGCATCATGTGCTGTTTGGGGACAATTTTTTTGAAGTGCCATCCTGCCTGACACTGCAGTGCCACTCCTAGATGGGCCAGGTGTTTGTGTCGGCCACTTGTGTCGCTTAGCTTAGTCACACAGCGACCTTGGTGCGCCTCTTTTTTTCTTTGCATCATGTGCTGTTTGGGGACTATTTTTTTGAAGTGCCATCCTGCCTGACACTGCAGTGCCACTCCTAGATGGGCCAGGTGTTTGTGTCGGCCACTTGTGTCGCTTAGCTTAGTCACACAGCGACCTTGGTGCGCTTCTTTTTTTCTTTGCATCATGTGCTGTTTGGGGACAATTTTTTTGAAGTGCCATCCTGCCTGACACTGCAGTGCCACTCCTAGATGGGCCAGGTGTTTGTGTCGGCCACTTGTGTCGCTTAGCTTAGTCACACAGCGACCTTGGTGCGCCTCTTTTTTTCTTTGTATTATGTGCTGTTTGGGGACAATTGTTTTGAAGTGCCATCCTGCCTGACACTGGAGTGCCACTCCTAGATGGGCCAGGTGTTTGTGTCGGCCACTTGTGTCGCTTAGCTTAGTCACACAGCGACCTTGGTGCGCCTCTTTTTTTCTTTGCATCATGTGCTGTTTGGGGACTATTTTTTTGAAGTGCCATCCTGCCTGACACTGCAGTGCCACTCCTAGATGGGCCAGGTGTTTGTGTCGGCCACTTGTGTCGCTTAGCTTAGTCACACAGCGACCTTGGTGCGCTTCTTTTTTTCTTTGCATCATGTGCTGTTTGGGGACAATTTTTTTGAAGTGCCATCCTGCCTGACACTGCAGTGCCACTCCTAGATGGGCCAGGTGTTTGTGTCGGCCACTTGTGTCGCTTAGCTTAGTCACACAGCGACCTTGGTGCGCCTCTTTTTTTCTTTGCATCATGTGCTGTTTGGGGACTATTTTTTTGAAGTGCCATCCTGCCTGACACTGCAGTGCCACTCCTAGATGGGCCAGGTGTTTGTGTCGGCCACTTGTGTCGCTTAGCTTAGTCACACAGCGACCTTGGTGCGCCTCTTTTTTTCTTTGCATCATGTGCTGTTTGGGGACAATTTTTTTGAAGTGCCATCCTGCCTGACACTGCAGTGCCACTCCTAGATGGGCCAGGTGTTTGTGTTGGCCACTTGTGTCGCTTAGCTTAGTCACACAGCGACCTTGGTGCGCCTCTTTTTTTCTTTGCATCATGTGCTGTTTGGGGACAATTTTTTTGAAGTGCCATCCTGCCTGACACTGCAGTGCCACTCCTAGATGGGCCAGGTGTTTGTGTCGGCCACTTGTGTCGCTTAGCTTAGCCATCCAGCGACCTCGGGGCAAATTTTAGGACTAAAAATAATATTGTGAGGTGTGAGGTGTTCAGAATAGACTGGAAATGAGTGGAAATTATGGTTATTGAGGTTAATAAAACTATGGGATCAAAATGACCCCAAATTCTATGATTTAAGCTGTTTTTTTAGGGTTTTTTGTAAAAAACACCCAAATCCAAAACACACCCGAATCCGCCAAAAAATTTTCGGTGAGGTTTTGCCAAAACGCGTCCGAATCCAAAACACGGCCGCGGAACCGAATCCAAAACCAAAACACAAAACCCGAAAAATGTCCGGTGCACATCACTACTATACATGAAATACCTTGATAAGGTAACCTTTTCAAAGCATTACATGACCAGGGCCCAAGGTACCTGAAGCAGCTTCTGACCCCATACTGCCCCACTCGATTACTGCGATCTGTAGATAAAGGACTTTTAGCAGTACCTAGAATCTCCCGTAATTCATCCGGGGGTCGAGCTTTTAGTCATGCGGCTCCGACTCTATGGAACTCACTTCCCCGCACAGTGCGAGAGGCGCCATATAGAATCCTTCAAAAGTAGACTCAAGACTTTCCTGTTTACTCAAGCATTTCCATAATGTCCCTTTTAGTATCTTCATGCTTCTGTATTTTATGAAAATGTACTTCATTATTTTCTGTACTATATTATGCTATGTATCTGTTAAGCGCCTGGAGTCCTATTGGAGAAAGAGCGCTATATAAATAAAATTATTATTATTATTATTATAAGTATCATTAAAAAATATAGATTCTTTAAATAAAGCATGTTTTTCATAATCAGTGGGACCAGGTGTGTTGGGGAAAATTGAAAGCCAGCGATGTGCCTCTCACTTGAGTAGGAGCAGGTTCCACAGGGTGCAGTATGGTATGCCGGCGGTCGGGCTCCCGGCGACCAGCATACCGGCGCCAGAATCCCGACCGCTGGCATACCGACAGCTGGGCGAGCGCAAATGAGCCCCTTGTGGGCTCGGTGCGCTCGCCACGCTGCGGGCGCGCTACGCGCGTCATGCTATCTATTCTCCCTCCAGGGGGGTCGTGGACCCCCAAGAGGGAGAAGAACTGTCGGTATGCCGGCGGTCGGGATTCCGGCGCCGGTATGCTGGTCGCCGGGAGCCTGACCGCCAGCAAAGTGAAGACCACCCGGTTCCACACTATGGGATTTAAATAGCTGTGTGCTGCCTTCTCCCCATAAATAGGCAGCTTGTGGTGTGGAAGAGGTGGTAAGATGAGCGGCCACAGCAGAGATAAAGGCCATCTGCAGCAGTAATAGGCTCCAGCCTGTATCTGATTGCCCCATGTTGTCATATGCCCATACCTCCCAAGATAACCCTCTCAAGGAGGGACACAATGCTCTGCTCCTGGACTTTTCTCTTATATACTGTATGATTGCCGGCACCTTTGTTAAACAGGTTAATGGATAAGAAAGGTGTTTCAGCACAGGTGATGGCAATCATAAATTAAGAGGGAAATCCAAGAGCAGAGCATTGTGTCCCTCCTGGAGAGGGTCATGTTGGGAGGTATCTATGCCACTGTGTATATTGATGATGGATGAGCTTATTTGGGCATGATAGGTTTCCAGCAATCCAGGTTGGTGTAATATTAAACAATTTGTAGTGAATGCATTCACCACCTACGCCAGATAAGGATAAGCAACAAAAAAAGATGAGGTTTAAGATGAAGTCCTCTTTTTGGGGCTCTTGACCACAGTACAATCTGCCTGGCCCAAAGCAGCTGTTTTCTGGCCTTGCTCTGTTTTTGCTTAGATAATTATTTCATTTAATTTGAAGTGTACTTTACTTTGGGTCTGATTCATGTTTGTAAGTAAAGCAAACAAAGCAAGTACCCTTGTGCCTGGAACAAGCCATGTTGCCATGCAAGGGGACCCAGGGCCAGTTTAACAATGGGGCGATGGAGCTACAGCTCCAGTCCCCAGATAAAAATAGGCCCATCACCATGACAGCATTATGGTGTTGAACTGCCCAGCTGGTCACATGGCAGCCATAAATGATACAAATTGAAATTATGTTTTTCATTTCCTCACAAAGTGATGCTGTATTTCTACTTTTATGTATTTTGGGAGACATTGGGGCTGTAGTATAGGGATTGTACACACCCATATGTCACTGTCCACACCCACACAACATTAGCCGCACCTCCTCAACTTCTCACAATAGGCACTTGATCATTTTCAGCCCCAGGCCCATGTGGACCTTAATCTGGCACTGATGGGAGCATATACATTTATATGTTTTCTGTGCAAGGTAAATACTGGCTGCTTTTGCATGTACTGTAGCCCCCAAAGGAAGACAGCTTTATATTTACACTGCAATTTAGATTTCAGTTTGAACACACCCCACCCAAATCTAACTCTCTCTGCACGTTACATCTGTCCCCCACCCCCCTTCACCCCCCTCCAGTGCAACATGGTTTTGCCAACTTGCTTGCTTTTTTGCTTTGCTTACAAACAGGAATCAGGTGCTTTATTTCTATTTTTATCAATCCTATAGGGGAGTTGTATCAAGCCTTGGAGAGAAAAAAAAGTGGTGAAGTTGCCCAAAGCAACGGAGTTGTATCAAGCCTTGGAGAGAAAAAAAAGTGGTGAAGTTGCCCAAAGCAACGGTCATTTATCTAGCACAGTCTATGAAATGCCACTTATAAGTTGATTGGTTGCTATGGGCAACATCTCTATTTTATCTCACTCAAATGTTTGATACATCTCACGCTATTTCTTTTACTTACAGTATGATTTATTGGTCCCCCATTTCTCTGACGTCCTAGTGGATGCTGGGTACTCCATAAGGACCATGGGGAATAGACGGGCTCCGCAGGTGACTGGGCACTTGTAAAAGAAAGATTAGGTACTATGGGGGTCATTCCGAGTTGGTCGCTCGTTATTTTTTTCTCGCAACGGAGCGATTAGTCGCTAATGCGCATGCGCAATGTCCGCAGTGCGACTGCGCCAAGTAAATTTGCTATGCAGTTAGGTATTTTACTCACGGCATTACACGTTCTTTTCTTCGTTCTGGTGATCGTAATGATTGACAGGAAGTGGGTGTTTCTGGACGGAAACTGTCCGTTTTATGGGTGTGTGGGAAAAAACGCTACCGTTTCTGGGAAAAACGCGGGAGTGGCTGGAGAAACGGAGGAGTGTCTGGGCGAACGCTGGGTGTGTTTGTGACGTCAAACCAGGAACGACACTGACTGAACTGATCGCAGATGCCGAGTAAGTCTGGAGCTACTCAGAAACTGCTAAGAAGTGTCTATTCGCAATTCTGCTAATCTTTCGTTCGCAATTTTGATAAGCTAAGATTCACTCCCAGTAGGCGGCGGCTCAGCGTGTGCAAAGCTGCTAAAAGCAGCTTGCGAGCGAACAACTCGGAATGACCCCCTATATCTGGTGTGCACTGGCTCCTCCCTCTATGCCCCTCCTCCAGACCTCAGTTAGAATCTGTGCCCGGCCAGAGCTGGATGCACCAAGTGGTCTCTCCTGAGCTTACTAGAAAAGAAAGTATTTGTTAGGTTTTTTATTTTCAGTGAGATCTGCTGGCAACAGACTCACTGCTACGAGGGACTGAGGGGAGAGAAGCAAACCTACCTGCTTGCAGCTAGCTTGTGCTTCTAAGGCTACTGGACACCATTAGCTCCAGAGGGATCGAGCACAGGGCCCGACCTCAATCGTCCGTTCCCGGAGCCGCGCCGCCGTCCCCCTTGCAGAGCCAGAAGACGGAAGAACCAGGAGAAAATCGGCGGCTGAAGACTCCGGTCTTCAATAAGATAGCGCACAGCACTGCAGCTGTGCGCCATTGCTCCCACAGCACACCACACGCTCCGGTCACTGGTGGGTGCAGGGCACTGGGGGGGGCGCCCTGGGCTGCAATAAGTATACCTTTTGGCACAAAAAGCACATAATACAGTGTATAACACTGTATATGTGCAGAAACCCCCGCCATTAACATTATAAAAAGCGGGAGAAGCCCGCCGCTGAAGGGGCGGGGCTATCTTTCTCAGCACACCGGCGCCATTTTCTCTTCACAGCTCCGCTGGAAGGACGCTCCCCAGGCTCTCCCCTGCAGTATACACTACAAAAAGGGTAAAAAAGAGAGGGGGGGCACATAAATTTAGGCGCAAAAGGTGATATAAGCAGCTATTGGGGGAAAATTCACTTTGTGTTAGTGTAAATCCCTCTGTTATATAGCGCTCTGGTGTGTGCTGGCATACTCTCTCTCTGTCTCCCCAAAGGACTTTGTGGGGTCCTGTCCTCAGTCAGAGCATTCCCTGTGTGTGTGTGCGGTGTGTCGGTACGGCTGTGTCGACATGTTTGATGAGGACGCTTACGTGGAGGTGGAGCAGGAGCCGATAAGTGTGATGTCGCCCCCTGCGGGGCCGACACCTGAGTGGATGGATATGTGGAAGGTATTAACCGACAGTGTCAACTCCTTGCATAAAAGGTTCGATGACGTAACAGCTTTGGGACAGCCGGCATCTCAGCCCGCGCCTGCCCAGGCGTCTCAGAGGCCATCAGGGGCTCAAAAACGCCCGCTACCTCAGATGGCAGACACAGATGTCGACACGGAGTCTGACTCCAGTGTAGACGAGGATGAGAAAAATGTACAGTCCACAAGGGCCATCCGATGCATGATTACGGCAATGAAAAATGTGTTGCACATTTCTGACATTAACCCGGTTACCACATAAAAGGATATTATGTTTGGGGAGAAAAAGCAGCCAGTGACTTTTCCCCCATCTGATGAGTTAAATGAATTGTGTGAAGAAGCGTGGTGTTCCCCAGATAAGAAATTAGTGATTTCTAAGAGGTTACTGATGGCGTACCCTTTCCCGCCAACGGACAGGTTACGTTGGGAAACATCCCCTAGGGTGGACAAGGCGCTCACACGCTTATCAAAAAAGGTGGCACTGCCGTCTCAGGATACGGCCGCCTTAAAGGAGCCTGCGGACAGAAAGCAGGAGGCTATCCTGAAGTCTGTGTATACACACTCAGGTACTATACTGAGACCTGCAATTGCTTCAGCATGGATGTGTAGTGCTGCAGCTGCTTGGTCTGATACCCTGTCAGATAACATTGATTCCCTTGACAGGGATACTATTTTGCTAACCATAGAGCATATTAAAGACGTCGTCTTATATATGAGGGATGCACAGAGGGACATTTGCCGGCTGGCATCTAGAATTAATGCAATGTCCATTTCTGCCAGGAGAGTATTATGGACTCGGCAGTGGACAGGTGATGCTGATTCTAAAAGGCACATGGAGGTTTTGCCTTATAAGGGTGAGGAATTGTTTGGGGATGGTCTCTCGGACCTCATATCCACAGCAACAGCTGGGAAGTCGACTTTTTTACCTCAGGTTCCCTCACAGCCTAAGAAAGCACCGTATTATCAAGTACAGTCCTTTCGGCCTCAGAAAGGCAAGCGGGTCAGAGGCGCGTCCTTTCTGTCCAGAGGCAGGGGTAGGGGGAAAAAGCTGCACCAGACAGCCAGTTCCCAGGAACAAAAATCCTCCCCTGCTTCCACTAAGTCCACCGCATGACGCTGGGGCTCCACAGGTGGAGCCAGGTGCGGTGGGGGCGCGTCTCCGGAACTTCAGCAACCAGTGGGTTCGCTCACAGGTGGATCTCTGGGTTTTACAAGTGGTATCTCAGGGATACAAGCTGGAGTTCGAGGCATCTCCCCCTCGCCGTTACCTCAAATTAGCCTTGCCAGCTGCTCCCAAGGAAAGGGAGGTAGTACTGGCGGCAATTCACAAGCTGTACCTTCAGCAGGTGATAATCAAAGTTCCCCTCCTTTAACAGGGACGGGGTTACTATTCCACAATGTTTATGGTACCAGACAGTTCGGTGAGACCCATTCTAAATTTGAAATCCTTGAACACTTATATAATGAAGTTCAAGTTCAAAATGGAATCGCTCAGGGCGGTTATTGCAAGCCTGGAAGAGGGGGATTTTATGGTGTCACTGGACATCAAGGATGCTTACCTACATGTCCCCATTTACCCACCTCACCAGGAGTACCTCAGGTTTGTGGTACAGGACTGTCATTACCAATTCCAGACGTTGCCGTTTGGTCTGTCCACGGCACGAGGGTATTTACCAAGGTAATGGCCGAAATGATGATACTCCTTCGGAAGAAGGGAGTTATAATTATCCCGTACTTGGACGATCTCCTTATAAAGGCGAGGTCCAAGGAGCAGTTGTTAGTCGGAGTAGCACTATCTCGGGAAGTGCTACAACAGCACGGCTGGATTCTGAATATCCCAAAGTCGCAGCTGATTCCTACGACGCATCTGCTGTTCTTGGGCATGATTCTGAACACAGAACAGAAGAAGGTGTTTCTCCCGGAGGAGAAGGCCCAGGAATTGTCATCTCTGGTCAGGGACCTCCTGAAACCAAACCAGGTGTCGGTGCATCACTGCACGCGAGTCCTGGGAAAGATGGTACCTTCTTACGAAGCAATTCCCTTCGGCAGGTTCCATGCAAGGATCTTTCAGTGGGATCTGTTAGACAAGTGGTCCGGATCGCATCTTCAGATGCATCGGTTGATCACCCTGTCCCCGAGGGCCAGGGTGTCTATGCTGTGGTGGCTGCAGAGTGCTCATCTTCTTGAGGGCCGCAGATTCTGCATTCAGGGCTGGGTCCTGGTGACCACGGATGCAAGCCTCCGATGTTGGGGGGCAGTCACTCAGGGAAGAAACTTCCAAGGACAGTGGTCGAGTCAGGAGACTTCCCTACACATAAATATTCTGGAACTAAGGGCCATTTACAATGCCCTGAGTCAAGCAGAAACCCTGCTTCAAAACCAACCGGTGCTGATTCAGTCAGACAACATCACGGTGGTCACCCATGTAAACCGACAGGGCGGCACAAGAAACCGGATGGCGATGGCAGAAGCCACAAGGATTCTTCGATGGGCGGAGAATCACGTGCTAGCACTGTCAGCAGTGTTCATTCCGGGAGTGGACAACTGGGAAGCAGACTTCCTCAGTAGGCACGACCTCCACCCGGGAGAGTGGGGACTTCATCCAGAAGTCTTCAAGCTGATTGTAAATCGTTGGGAAAGGCCACAGGTGGACATGATGGCGTCCCGCCTCAACAAAAAGCTAAAAAGATATTGCGCCAGGTCAAGGGACCCTCAGGCGATAGCTGTGGACGCTCTAGTGACACCGTGGGTGTACCAGTCGGTTTATGTGTTCCCTCCTCTTCCTCTCATACCAAAGGTACTGAGGATAATAAGAAAGAGAGGAGTAAGAACTATACTCATCGTTCCGGATTGGCCAAGAAGAACTTGGTACCCGGAACTACAAGAAATGATCTCAGAGGACCCTTAGCCTCTGCCGCTCCGACAGGACCTGCTACAGCAGGGGCCCTGTCTGTTCCAAGACTTACCGCGGCTGCATTTGACGGCATGGCGGTTGAACGCCGGATCCTAATGGAAAAGGGCATTCCGGATGAAGTCATTCCTACGCTGATAAAGGCTAGGAAGGATGTGACAGCACAACATTATCACCGCATATGGCGAAAATATGTTGCTTGGTTTGAGGCCAGGAAGGCCCCAACAGAGGAATTTCAGCTGGGTTGATTTCTGCACTTCCTGCAGTCAGGAGTGACTATGGGCCTAAAATTGGGATCCATTAAAGTCCAGATTTCGGCCCTGTCTATTTTCTTTCAAAGAGAACTGGCTTCATTGCCTGAAGTTCAGACGTTTGTTAAGGGAGTGCTGCATATTCAGCCTCCTTTTGTGCCTCCAGTGGCACCTTGGGATCTCAACATTGTGTTGGATTTCCTAAAATCACATTGGTTTGAGCCACTTCAGACCGTGGAGTTGAAGTATCTCACGTGGAAGGTAGTCATGCTGTTGGCCTTGGCCTCAGCTAGGCGTGTGTCAGAATTGGCGGCTTTGTCCTGTAAAAGCCCATATCTGATTTTCTATATGGACAGGGCAGAATTGAGGACTCGTCCCCAATTTCTCCCAAAGGTGGTATCAGCGTTTCATTTGAACCAACCTATTGTGGTGCCTGCGGCTACTCGGGACTTGGAGGATTCCAAGTTGCTGGACGTAGTCCGGGCCCTGAAAATCTATGTTTCCAGGACGGCTAGAGTCAGAAAAACTGACTCGCTGTTTATACTGCATGCACCCAACAAGCTGGGTGCTCCTGCTTCAAAGCAGACTATTGCTCGCTGGATCTGTAGCACGATTCAACTTGCACATTCTGCAGCTGGACTGCCGCATCCTAAATCAGTAAAAGCCCATTCCACGAGGAAGGTGGGCTCTTCTTGGGCGGCTGCCCGAGGGGTCTCGGCTTTACAACTTTGCCGAGCTGCTACTTGGTCGGGATCAAACACTTTTGCAAAATTCTACAAGTTTGATACCCTGGCTGAGGAGGACCTTGAGTTTGCTCATTCGGTGCTGCAGAGTCATCCGCACTCTCCCACCCGTTTGGGAGCTTTGGTATAATCCCCATGGTCCTTACGGAGTACCCAGCATCCACTAGGACGTCAGAGAAAATAAGAATTTACTCACCGGTAATTCTATTTCTCGTAGTCCGTAGTGGATGCTGGGAGCCCGTCCCAAGTGCGGACTTTCTGCAATACATGTATATAGTTATTGCTTAACTAAAGGGTTATTGTTATGAGCCATCTGTTGACTGAGGCTCAGTTGTTGTTCATACTGTTAACTGGGTATAGTTATCACAAGTTGTACAGTGTGATTGGTGTGGCTGGTATGAGTCTTACCCTGGATTCCAAATCCTTTCCTAGTAATGTCAGCTCTTCCGGGCACAATTTCCCTAACTGAGGTCTGGAGGAGGGGCATAGAGGGAGGAGCCAGTGCACACCAGATATAGTACCTAATCTTTCTTTTAAGAGTGCCCAGTCTCCTGCGGAGCCCGTCTATTCCCCATGGTCCTTACGGAGTACCCAGCATCCACTACGGACTACGAGAAATAGAATTACCGGTGAGTAAATTCTTATTTTTTATGTCTCTTATCCTCTTAACTGTGTATAATGAGGCCTTTTTCATATTTCCCTCTATGTTAATTTCCGTTCGCGTTAGGTTATACATATTGCTGATCTGTGCTCCTTTGCACACAGGTATTTGCTTCTCACCGCACAATGGCAATTTTATTAAAGTCCTTATCATGTCATCTTTTTAATAAATCCCTATCTATCTATGCGTCTGCTTCTGCGGCAGACCATCTGTCTGTGATTGAAAGAGGTCAGGCCAGTTTAACCTGAACGTGTGTTAGAGGTGATAAGACTTCTTTCTTGTTAAACTGTCATTTTTACAAGTCTGGAGTCAATGCCTATAGCTTTCAGTGAACACATGGAGCTGGGACCATTAATGTTCTACACTATCTATTGTCACAACAATGTTTGGCCTTATTATGCTCATAATGAATAAATCTATATGTATGGTTAAAAACCAAGATCTCATTTAATTAAAAACAGATTAAGAAATGTTTTGAGGCCATGGGACTGATATTTGTATGAATTTTTTAGTACTGTATATTTGTCTTGACCAGCTTCACACTTTGCTATTCGGAGAGTGGACAAAAAGGCTCTATAAAGTATACGCACTTGTATCTGTTGGAATTTCAGCAAAAGAGTGGGCTGGCTTGGACTCCTCAGCATAGAATGCCAGTAATTATTCTGGACACGGCCATAATCAGCTTCCCAGAGTGATCTGACATGGTCTAAATCACAAACTGCAGAACTGCAGAGCAGGTAAGTATGAAGGTGGATCAATAAGTAAGGTAACAAGACCCCTCACGTGTGTAATGTTCTCTGTCTCATTCTAATTTCCTGCCAGGCCAGAGCAGGTAGAACACGGCTTACCCTCATGGCCTTTAGACTGTGCCTCACATCCGTCATACTGTCCCAGCATCGGTTGTAAGTTGGTGGGACTGGCGGAAACATAATAAGCCTTTGAGGTGCGTAGTTTGATCAGGTTTCTGCATCTAAAGAGAACATCAGCAACTGAAATTCATCGACAGCTTGGTTTGGGTTTGGTGCTCTGCCTGTGATGGATGTACTTGGCCGGCTAGATTGCTGCTCATCTTGAACGTCAGTCACAACAGTTATCAAACTTTCTCAACACATAGCTGCTGCTTCTTCCTAATGTTACACTTTTTAACACTTAAATATCTTGCTAGTGTGATGCCTTGGGTCGGTTGGCTTGTGCTGGCCTGGTAGTCCCATGCCCTGGACTTGAACCTTAGTGTTAAGGACCCACCAGATGAGGTCACCTAGTCATATTTGGTGGGCCCATATTTTGGGGCAAAATTCTGGTAAGCACCTCAAATTTACTCTATGTTATCGTTTATTTTAATTATTCAGGATCCGGTCAGGATGGTGGATCCCCAGCAATACTTAAAACATATTTATTGAAATTCATCTGCCATTGCATAAAATCCAGTCAGGGTCAAGGATTATACCTAAGAAAACTAATTTGTTCTGTAAAATCCATTACTGCCCAGCTGCATGGACACACCACCTGAGGGATTAACCTCTACATCCTCCTGATCACTAACATTCTAAAAATGGCCTATTTGGCAGGATATCCAGGTCCCAGGACACTTTGAGCTGTTCAGGCTGATATTTAAGTTTAATTGTGCATGATTTTGCATTTATTAATATATTAATCATTCCTATTTTCAGCCTGATTTGCTGCCACCTTAGAGGAATGTAATGCAACAATGTATTATCTTTGTAAATGTTATGTATTACTTTGACACATTTTAAATTATTTACTGTCAGTACTGATTTTACAGAACAAAAGAGTTTTCTAAGATACAAACCTTCACCCTGACTGCATTTTATGCAGTGGCAGATGAATATCAATAAATATATGTCTGAAGTATTCATTTAGTCCATACACTACCCTCCTCTTCCTTTCCTCCCTTCCACACCTATCCCCTTTCATTTCCATATGGGTCTTTGTGCCAATAGTACACTCATTTAATTTATTACTATCAACGAGTCACCTGACTACATTATCTACTAGTAAGATGTAGTAGGGTATGGAGACGCTGGAATACGAGGAAAGGCTTGCAAGGCTAGGCATGTTTACACTGGAAAAGAATAGACTAAGGTGGTCATTCCGGGTTGTTCGCTAGCTGCATTCGTTCGCTGTGCAGCGATGAGGCAAAAAAAGGCACTTCTGCGCATGCGTATGTGGCGCAATGCACACGCACAACGTACTATTACAATGAACGATCTTGTTTCACACAGGGTCTAGCAAAGCTTTTCAGTCGCACTGGTGGCTGCAGAGTGATTGACATGAAGTGGGCGTTTCTGGGTGTCAACTGACCGTTTTCAGGGAGTGTTCGAAAAAAAGCAGGCGTGCCAGGAAAAACGCAGGCTTGTCTGGGCAAACGCAGGACGTGTTTGTGACGTCAAAACAGGAACTGAACAGTCTGAAGTGATCGCAAGCGCTGAGTAGGTATTGAGCTACTAAAACTGCACAAAAAAACTTTGTAGCCGCTCTGCGATCCTTTCGTTCGCACTTCTACTAAGTTAAAATACACTCCCAGTGGGAGGCGGCATAGCATTTGCACGGCTGCTAAAAACTGCTAGCGAGCGAACAACTCGGAATGACCACCTAAGAGGGGACATGATCAACATTTAGAAATATATAAAGGGGCAGTACACAAAGCTCAGCACAGAGGACACATAGTCACTCTCTTATGTTAGAGGAGAGGAGATTCCGAACAAAGCGAAGAAAAGGTTTTTTCACAGTAAGGACAATAAAACCCCTTTTCCACTAGCTCCTTAAAACACCGGTAAATGCGCGGGGGCGCGCATTTACCCGTGTTTTTCCCTAGTGGAAACGGGTCCCCCGGCAAATTCCCGGATCAAGTTTGCCCCCAATATATGACCCCCCAGTAGTAATGCCCCCAGTAGATGCCCCCCAGTAATAATGCCCCCAGTAGATGGCCCCCAGTAAAAATGTCCCCCAGTAGCTGCCCACATTAGTAATGCCCCCAATAGATGACCCCCCAGTAGTAATGCCCCAAGTAGATCCCCCCAGTAGTAATGCCCCCCCAGTAGTAATGCCCCCCAGTAGTAATGCCCCTTGTTGATGCCCCCCCAGTAGTAATGTCCCCCCGTAGTTTACCCCCGCTGCACTAAGGAAGAAAAAAACATCATACTTACCGAGCCCCGTTCCTGCTTCCAGACCGCTGCAGTCCTCCTCTTGGCGTCCGCTCCTCAGCAATATGAGAGAGACATCATGACTGACGTCTCTCCCATAGCGCACGCCACACAGTGACAGCGCTGGAAGCCGGAGCTCAGTACTGAGCTCCTGCCTACGGCTGCCGCTGTGCAGGGAGATGGGCACCCGCTGGTAACACAATCTCAGTGGGCACCCGTCATCTCCCTGTGCGGCGCCAGGGAGGGGACGGAGGCCACAAATGACAGGGGGGGGGGCACGGGCCGAGTGCCCCCCCCTGGATCCGCCACTGCCGTAAACAGTACACTCATTTTGTCCCCTCCCCCTTCAATTTATAGTTGTCTGCTTTGAAATGGTTCAGGATAATAGGCCAATCCACTAACTAAACCCCCATCATTTATTTATTTATTAAGGCTTGACTGATTATCCAACAGAAAGTCCCAGTGACATATGGGGTCTTTCATCAAGCACTCATGAATGATTTGTTTAGTCGTTTTATCCATTTAATGACTATACTTACCAGTCAGTTGAGATGTACCCCTGATGAAGTCTTGGAATAAGACGAATCGCGTTGGTTTATCTTTTTTGTGATTTTATCTCCGAATTAACATTAAGGAGATTGTAGAGAATTACCTGCATTTGTCTTCAACATTTAAAGTCAAGTTGTAAGAAGTGTGGAACAACACGCAACACCTCTGTGTAAGTACTGACATTGAATTTTTCATTGCGTTTTCTCTTATGTCCTAGAGGATGCTGGGGACTCCGTAAGGACCATGGGGTATAGACGGGCTCCGCAGGAGACATGGGCACTATAAAGAACTTTTAGTATGGGTGTGCACTGGCTCCTCCCTCTATGCCCCTCCTCCAGACCTCAGTTAGATCTTGTGCCCAGAGGAGATAGGGTGCATTACAGGGAGCTCTCCTGAGTTTCTCTGTTTAAAGAATTTTGTTAGTTTTTTTATTTTCAGGGAGCACTGCTGGCAACAGGCTCCCTGCATCGTGGGACTGAGGAGAGAGAAACAGACCTACTTGAATGATAGGCTCTGTTTCTTAGGCTACTGGACACCATTAGCTCCAGAGGGAGTCGGAACACAGGTCTCACCCTGGAGTTCGTCCCGGAGCCGCGCCGCCGTCCTCCTCACAGAGCCGGAAGATAGAAGCCGGGTGAGTATGAGAAGAAAAGAAGACTTCAAGGCGGCAGAAGACTTCAGATCTTCACTGAGGTAAGCGTGCAGCGGTAACGCTGTGTGCCATTGCTCCCACACACATTACACACAGAGCAGGCACAGATGGGTGCAGGGTGCAGGGGGGGCGCCCTGGGCAGCAATAAACCTCAAGGATGGCATAATACAGTTATTAGACTGCTGAGGTAGTAAATAAAGTAACGCCCGCCATTTTTTGTAAATCAGAGCGGGACCGAAGCCCGCCACTGGAGGGGGCGGAGCTTGATCCCTCAGCACTAACCAGCGCCATTTTCTCCACAGAAGCTGCAGAGAACGCTGACTCCCCGGACTCTCCCCTGCTGAACGAGCTCAGAGGGCTGAAAAAGAGGAGGGGGCCACAATTACAGGCGCAGTGAGGGGAAAATCAGTGTTATTATATATAAAAGCGCTATCTGGATTTATTCCATTGTCAGTTTGGCGCTGGGTGTGTGCTGGCATACTCTCTCTCTGTCTCTCCAAAGGGCCTCGTTGGGGAATTGTCCCCTTATAGGTATATCCCGGTGTGTGTGGGGTGTCGGTACGTGCGTGTCAGCATGTTTGAAGCGGAAGGCTCGTCCAAGGAGGAGGTGGAGCAGATGAGTGGTGAGTCCCCGGCGGTGGTGCTGACACAGGAATGGATGGATATGTGGCATATGTTAAATGCAAGTGTAGCATCCTTACATAAGAGACTGGACAAAGCAGAGTCCAGGGAGACAACAGGGGGTCAATCCACGGATTGGACCGACTCACAGGGCCCTTCTGGGTCTCAGAAGCGTCCCTTGTCACAAATAGTAGACACGGATACCGACACGGACTCTGACTCCAGTGTCGACTATGATGAAGCAAGATTGCACCCTAGGGTGACAAAAAGTATTCAGTGTATGATTTTTGCAATAAAGGAAGTTTTGCATATCACTGATGAACCCTCGGTGCCCGACATGAGGGTACACATGTTTAAGGGAAAGAAGCAGGTAGTAAACTTTCCCCCATCTCATGAATTTAACGAGTTATGTGAAAAAGCTTGGGAAACTCCAGATAAGAGACTGCAGATTCCCAAAAGGGTTCTTATGGCATACCCTTTCCCTACACAGGACAGGGTACATTGGTAATCCTCTCCCACAGTGGACAAGGCTTTAACACGCCTGTCCAAGAAGGTGGCGCTGCCGTCTCCAGACACAGCAGCCCTCAAAGATCCTGCAGACCGCAGGCAGGAGACTATTTTAAAGTATATTTATATACATACTGGTACTTTGCTCAGACCGGCAATTGCGTCGGCATGGGTATGTAGCGCAGTTGCAGCTTGGACAGATACCCTGTCAGCTGACCTTGATACCCTAGATAGGGATACCATTTTGTTACCTTTAGCCCATATTAAGGACGCAGTCTTATATATGAGAGACGCTCAAAGAGACATTGGATTGCTGGGTTCCAGAGCCAATGCCATGGCTATTTCTGCTAGACGATCCTTATGGACCTGCCAATGGATGGGTGATGCGGACTCAAAAAAGCATATGGAGGTTTTACCTTACAAGGGTGAAGTGTTGTTTGGGGACGGGCTCGTGGACCTGGTTTCCACAGCCACCGCGGGTAAATCTACCTTTTTACCTTTTATTCCCCAACAGCAAAAGAAAACTCCACAATATCAGATGCAGTCCTTTTGGTCGCATAAGTCCAGAAAAGGTCGGGGCTCCTCTTTCCTCGCCAGAGGTAAGGGTAGAGGTAAGAGAACACCTGATTCGACTAGTTCCCAGGAGCAGAAGTCCTCCCCGGCTTCCACTAAGTCCACCGCATGACGCTGGGGCTCCCTTACGGGCGTCCGCACCGGTGGGGGCATGCCTTAGACTCTTCAGCCAAGTCTGGGTTCGGTCAGACGTGGATCCTTGGGCGAGGGAAATTGTTTCCCAGGGCTACAAGCTGGAATTCGAGGAGGTGCCCCCGCGCCGGTTTTTCAATTCAGCCTTACCAGCTTCTTCCCCAGAGAGGGAAGTGGTGTTATCTGCAATTCAAATGCTGTGTCAACAGCAAGTGATTGTCAGGGTTCCCCTGAGCCAACAGGGAAAAGGATATTATTCGACCCTGTTTGTGGTCCCGAAGCCGGATGGTTCGGTCAGACCCATTTTAAATCTAAAATCCCTAAACCTGTACTTGAAAAGATTTAAATTCAAGATGGAATCGCTCCGAGCTGTAATATCCAGCCTGGAAGGGGGGGGATTTTATGGTGTCGCTAGACATAAAGGATGCTTACCTTCATGTCCCCATATATCCCTTCCATCAGGAGTACCTGAGATTCGCTGTACAGGATTGTCATTACCAGTTTCAGACGTTGCCGTTTGGGCTTTCCACGGCCCCGAGGATTTTCACCAAGGTAATGGCGGAAATGATGGTGCTCCTGCGAAGGCAGGGTGTCACAATTATCCCATATTTGGACGATCTCCTGATAAAGGCGAGATCAAGAGATCAATTGCTGAAGAACGTGTCGCTCTCCCTGAGAGTGCTCCAACAGCACGGTTGGATTCTCAATCTGCCAAAGTCGCAATTGGTTCCAACAACTCGACTATCGTTCCTAGGCATGATACTGGACACAGAACGAAAGAAGGTTTTTCTCCCATTGGAAAAAGCCCAGGACCTCCAGAACATGGTCAGAGACCTGCTAAAGCCAAAAAGAGTGTCAGTTCATCAATGCACTCGAGTTCTGGGAAAAATGGTGGCCACATACGAGGCCATCTCCTTTGGCAGGTTTCATGCGAGGACATTTCAATGGGACCTTCTGGACAAGTGGTCCGGGTCCCATCTACAAATGCATCAAAAGATAACACTGTCCCCCAGGGCCAGGGTGTCTCTTCTCCGGTGGCTGCAAAGTGCTCACCTTCTAGAGGGTCGCAGGTTCGGCATTCAGGACTGGGTTCTGGTAACCACGGATGCAAGCCTCCGAGGATGGGGAGCAGTCACCCAAGGAAGGAATTTTCAGGGACTATGGTCAAGCCAGGAGTCCTGTCTGCACATAAACGTACTGGAATTAAGGGCCATATACAACGGCCTTCGACAAGCGGAGGGTCTTCTTCGCAACCTACCGGTTCTGATTCAATCAGACAATGTCACAGCCGTGGCTCATGTGAGCAGGGTCGCAATGGCGGAAGCCACCAGGATTCTTTGCTGGGCGGAAAATTACGTAAGCGCTCTGTCAGCTGTCTTCATTCCGGGAGTGGACAACTGGGAAGCGGACTTCCTCAGCAGACACGATCTCCATCCAGGAGAGTGGGGACTTCATCAAGAAGTCTTTGCAGAGATAACAGGTCTCTGGGGAATTCCTCAAATAGACATGATGCCGTCACGCCTCAACAAAAAGCTTCGGAGGTACTGTGCCAGGTCCTGGGACCCTCAGGCAGTAGCAGTAGACGCCCTGGTGACACCATGGTGACACCATGGGTGTTTCAGTCGGTCTATGTGTTTCCTCCTCTTCCCATCATCGCAAAAATTTTGAGGATAATAAGACAAAAAAGAGTATAGTCAATACTCATTGTTCCAGACTGGCCTCGAAGGGCCTGGTACTCAGATCTTCAGGAAATGCTCACAGAAGATCCTTGGCCCCTTCCTCTCAGGGAGGACCTCTTGCAGCAGGGGCCCTGCGTATTCCAAGACTTACCGCGGTTACGTTTGACGGCATGGTGGTTGAACACCGAATCCTAGCTGGGAAAGGTATTCCGGAGGAGGTCATACCTACTCTGATAAAGGCTAGGAAGGAGGTGACGGCGAAACATTATCACCGTATCTGGCGGAAATATGTCTCTTGGTGTGAAACCAAGAATGCTCCTACGGAAGATTTTCTATCTGGGCCGTTTTCTCCACTTCCTACAGACAGGAGTGGATATGGGCCTAAAGTTAGGCTCTGTTAAGGTACAGATTTCGGCCCTATCTATATTCTTTCAGAAGGAATTGGCTTCTATACCAGAAGTCCAGACTTTTGTAAAGGGAGTGCTGCACATCCAGCCTCCTTTTGTGCCCCCAGTGGAACCCTGGGACCTTAACGTGGTGTTACGGTTCCTTAAATCTCACTGGTTTGAGCCACTTCAAATGGTTGAATTGAAATTTCTCACATGGAAAGTGGTCATGTTATTGGCCTTGGCATCTGCAAGGCGTGTGTCAGAATTGGCGGCCTTGTCTCACAAGAGCCCCTACTTGATTTTTCATGTGGATAGAGCAGAATTGAGGACTCGTCCTCAATTTCTACCTAAGGTGGTGTCTTCATTTCATATGAACCAACCTATCGTGGTGCCTGTGGCTACGAGTGACTTGGAGGACTCCAAGTCCTTGGATGTAGTCAGGGCCTTAAAAATGTATGTAGCCAGAACGGCTAGGGTTAGGAAAACAGAGGCTCTGTTTGTCCTGTATGCAGCCAACAAGATTGGCGCGCCTGCTTCAAAGCAGACTATTGCTCGCTGGATCTGTAACACGATTCAGCAGGCTTATTCTACGGCTGGATTGCCGTTACCAAATTCGGTAAAGGCCCATTCCACTAGGAAGGTGGGCTCTTCTTGGGCGGCTGCCCGAGGCGTCTCGGCTTACAGCTTTGCCGAGCAGCTACTTGGTCGGGTTCAAACACTTTTGCTAAATTCTACAAGTTTGATACCCTGGCTGACGAGGACCTCGCATTTGCTCAGTCGGTGCTGCAGAGTCATCTGCACTCTCTCGCCCGATCTGGAGCTTTGGTATAAACCCCATGGTCCTTACGGAGTCCCCAGCATCCTCTAGGACGTAAGAGAAAATAAGATTTTAAACCTACCGGTAAATCTTTTTCTCCTAGTCCGTAGAGGATGCTGGGGGCCCGTCCCAGTGCGGACTGGATCTGCAAGACTTGTATATAGTTATTGCTTACATAAGGGTTATGTTACAGTTGGAATCGGTCTTTGACTGATGCTGTTATTTGTTCATACTGTTAACTGGTTATGTGTATTCCAGGTTATATGGTATGATTGGTGTGGGCTAGTATGAATCTTGCCCTTAGATTAACAAAATCCTTTCCTCGTATTGTCCATCTCCTCTGGGCACAGTTCTCTAACTGAGGTCTGGAGGAGGGGCATAGAGGGAGGAGCCAGTGCACACCCATACTAAAAGTTCTTTATAGTGCCCATGTCTCCTGCGGAGCCTGTCTATACCCCATGGTCCTTACGGAATCCCCTGCATCCTCTACGGACTAGGAGAAAAAGATTTACCGGTAGGTTTAAAATCTTATATTTACAATAAATTTTATGATGGAACATATTACTATTATGTTTTAAATTGTGAAACCGATTAAGGGTTCTGCTTAATATTGGGTGTTGAAACGACCCCTTGGCGCCAATTCTTCTATTGTCACATAGATAGATAGATAGATAGATAGATAGATAGATAGATAGATAGATAGATAGATAGATACATAGATACATAGATTTATATGTATGTATATACTAGCTGAATACCCGTGCTTCGCTACGGAATGTAAAGAATAATACCAATCTTTGTCAGGCCGCACCTGCTGTCAAAATGGTGGTGCTGTGGAGAATAATCCGCCTCATTCTCTGCCCCGTCCCGCCTCTGATGCTGCCCTGCTCAGTTCTGTAAATGGTGGGACGACAGGCCAAGCTCCAGCTGCTGTATGTTAAAAAGGTTTGCAGGCTGACTCTATGTGAAAGGGCCCTAGGTCTCCTTGCTTAGCTCTGACACAAAATTATGCCTCTGCCCCTACCTGTGTGTGCATCTGCCTTTACACGTAGGTGCCTCTGCTCCTACCCATATACCTATGCCCCTACCCGTGTCTGCCTCTATCCTTACCCGTAGGTGCCTCTGCTCCTACCCATATACCTATGCCCCTACCCGTGTCTGCCTCTATCCTTACCTGTTGGTGCCTCTGCCCCTACCCGCATCGTGTCTGGAAGCTGGTGACTAACGTGGAGGGAGGAAGGAAGGATACAGAACCTCCCATTAATACTCACTTTGCTGCTCCTTGCCAGGAGCTGGACACAGTACGCAGCGCCGGAGCTTCCACTAGGCAGCTGCCTAGGGGCGCCGGATCCTGAGGGGGCGGCCTGCTACAGCTGCCTGAAAAAGGTAGCGTGGTCCTACCTCACAGTCGCCGCATTCCCCACGGCAACTCATATCTTACAGTAGTCGCAACTGGCAAGCTCCCGTATTGTAGCCTTTAGCTCCGCCTTCACCTGGCACAGGAAATCACTTTGACAGCTCCTGGAGTACTGGCTGGGGGTGACAAGTGGCGCTGCTCTTAATTTCAGGCTCTTTCGTAGACTACTCAGTCCCAACTCTGCATCACAACCCGCAGGTAAGGTGGCTGCACAGTGCACTCTCTGCATTTGATAAGGAAAGAGGGGGAGAGCAGCAGAGCAGCAATCTGGGGAAGGGGAGGGGGGGGCGGCAGAAATGAGCAGCAGGCATGCACACAGTCTGGGGGGGGGGATGAGCAGCAGTACGCACACAGATGGTGGAGGAGATAGAACAGCAGACATTTAACAGAGTGGGGGGGGGGGGGGGGGGCAGGCACCAACACAGACTGGGGAGATGGGGATGTGTACGCAGACTTTAGCTGCATGGTTCCCTAGTCCCGATGCTCTGGATCACAGTGATGTTGCAGTGCAGGGCACTGATAGGGATTGATGTTTGTTTTGCTGTTGCTTTTGCTCTGATGATCATTTCAGTGATAAAGTCGTGATGGGTTGTGATGATTCTTTGCCCCAAAGTGGATTCCATTCTATACATGTTCTGCAAATAAGACTGGGCCTTGCACTGGGGTAGAGGCACCACTTATTGCTGGTTTCAATGGTTCGGAAGAAGGTTTAATATACTTAGGTGTGTGTGTCAGTACACGCGTGGAAATATTGCATTTTCCATTTTTTTCCCATTTGTTATTTATATAAATAGACACATACTCACTTCATGTTATACTGTAATTACTTTTCACAGAAATTCCTTCAATATCTGAAAATGTTTTTATCAGTAAATTAATGTGTAGAGAGTTAATGGTACTAAGAAAAATCATGTATTTATACATATAATATATATATATATATATATATATATATATATATATATATACACTAGTTATTAGCCTGTCAAAATGACAGAACAACATAACAGTAATGTCAGCGCCGATGGCTGTGCATGCACAAACGGAACAACAACTGCATTGTTCCGTCTATGTCAAAAATGTGGGTTTTACAGCATTTCTTCCTTTAGTGCAGTACATCCTGACCTAGATGAGGTCTTACTGCCATCTAGTGACAATAGTTATTAATTACTTTTAGATTTGAAAGGAAATGTGGCTCTCTCTATTAATATATAAATGCGAAAGCCCTCACTCACTCACTCACTCATTGACTCACTCACTCACTCACTCACTCACTCATCACTAATTCTCTTACTTACCGATAGGAAACTGCAATCTAACATAGGTATTCTGCAGGTGGGAAATAGGAAATTTACGTAATTAGGATTTTAATAAACCTCCCCTAAGGGGATGAAAAGGGGGTTGACAAAATGATGTCATTATCGATATGTGGCTTGTGTTGCATGAACGATAACGCCCAAATGGATAATCGGATCAAATTTGGATTGAACCTCTAGGGTGTAGAATTTAATAAACTCCAAAAATAGTCCTGTCACTTTTTACTGTATCTGCTACGGGTGCTCCTCGGGTAACGCCAAGAACCATGGATTAATATTTACTTATATTAAGACATCTCAAATTTACATCTCTATAGATTTACCAAATGTTTTACATTCATTTATATTTACAACCGTGAAAATCAGAAACTCCCATGTGAAGAATGGGTAGAACAGCTAGTGATATTATAAAACAGTGAGCCGGGCTCAGGGTTGAAGTCAGGTCATGCGCAGCTGCGATTACCCATGGAAAAATATGCACACGCCAGTGTAAACAATCCTCTTGTATACTTCCATGTGACAGACTGAGCAATTCCTGTGATGCCTACATTTCTTATCTCAGCAATGCTCAATTGTGGTGGTAGATCTGACCTCTCCACCATCCATGCACCATCAATCGCAACATCAACTCCATGCACAGTCCCTGCCTGGTGCAGGGTCTCTATTGTAACCCATGGCACCTCCTCTGTTTGTGAAAACGATGTCGCTTCCCAGTCTGCACCACGAACTGGCTAAGGATTGCAGTAGCCATCTCAAATCATAGCAATGTTGTATGCAAATGCATACGCCCTAGTACTCTGTTTTCCTTGCTTGCACAGTAAGGATATCTTCTGGGCTGCGCATTGCATAGTTTACCGATTATTCCGCCTAACGGGGTAGATGTATTACGCCTGGAGAAGAGATAAAGCAGTGATAAGTGCAAGGTGATAATGCAGCAGCCAATCAGCTCCAATATGTAATTTTACAGTTAGGAGCTGATTGGCTGGTGCATTATCACCTTGCACTTATCACTGCTGTATCACTTCTCCAGGTTTACTACATCTGCCCCACTGTCTATTCTCTCAACCCCAGATTTGGGCTCAATGTTTCAACAGTTTTTCTTTAGCATCGAGATTAGATTTGATTCTATATGCCTATCTTCATACTCTGCCAGGTCTGGAAAATACCTTCTCTACATTTAGGTGGTGATAAGTATATATATTAAATATATGTTATTGAATTACCAATAGCTGCAGTAGCCTTATAGGGCCAGTGGATGCCCACTGAACTATCCACTAAGGAAAGTAAAATATAAAACAAATTATGATACTGCGCTCTTAATAATGTCCTGAAATGACAGAAAAAGCATTTAAGACACTTGAAATGTGATATAATGTGAAACATTTATCAATTAGTTACCAAATACCATAACAGTAATGTCAATGCCGTCAGCTGTGTGCACCTAAATGGAGCAAAACTTGAATTGCTCCATCAGACACCATCTAGTGGCCATCACTTGCAAAAGCATTAGCCTTTTATTACATAGGATTAGCAGTATACTAAAATAATACCTAACTGATTATTTGAATAATATACTGCCAATGAATAAATGTTCCATAGTGTATCACATTTCAAGTATCTTGATTTCTTTTTCTGCCATGTCAAGACGTAATTAAGAGAGCACAGCACCCTCATTTGTTTTATAGGTCTGGAAAATAAATGGTTATTTCCGCTTCAGCTCTTTGACATATCACACAATACAGTATATGAAAGAACTTAGCATATAGATTATTTAGGTCTTCCACAAATATATAGGTATAGTAGCATTAATCTCAGTGATCAGCTGCCATGGAGATTCAGAAGCACAATGACGTACAGTACGATGATGCAATTAATTATTCTTGCAAGTGTGATCCGATAGTTTGTACAATTTATTTTTATTTTTACAACACTCTCATATTTTAAACAGGGTATATAGTGTACATGTTGTTAGAAAATGTGTAGATTTTGATCACTATATGGTGTACCTGAATTGTATTATTATTATTATTATTATTTTTTTTTTTTTATTTTTTTTTTTTATTATTATTATTATTTTTTAGTGCGTTGACTTTTGGTACTTTCTCTTCCTTCTTTTACCTTTTTGTTCTGTTGTTGGCCCCTTTGCTGACTCCTGCCTATGCAAACTCCCTTCACCTGCTGACTCCCATCCATCAGTCTTCCCGACCACAGCAGGAGTTACCTCCATTTTTTTTGTCCGGCAAAAAGAAACATTATATAGATTTATGGACTGCAAAACAAGTTTTGGCATCATAGAATAACATAGCGTATTCTGATAAAACTGTATTTATTCTCAGATAATTTACATTTAGAAATAACCAGCATAAAATAATACAGCAGTCATCTCGCACCCAGGATTGAGACAGTATAGCCTTGGGGCCTGATTCAGCGGTGCACTCCAACTGCACCCAGTACCGATGTTCACGTAGTTGAGTGATTATTTGCTGCTGCGCATGCTCAAGATATTCTAGAATAAATCTATGGTGCATGCGTGACCCAGAGTGTACGCACAAGTATACTGAGGCATATGGAAGCGCTGGTGTCAGATACGGCAAAGAAAAACCATGGGCATTCCTGGGCAATGACTGGGAGGTGGCCTGAAGTGAACCCAAAAAATCCATTGTATCGGTGTGCTCTGGGAGTCTTGCAAGCATGGGAGTACAAGTGGCTACGTTCTCAGATGTACGGCGCTTCCAGAGAGTGCGTGTTTAGACAATGCACCTGTCATAGGGCAGGTCCATGTGTTGATGGTGCGCCATACTTGCCTAATCTATGATTTTTCTGGCAGTCCCCGGTGCCCACGGAAGAGTGGCAAGATCTCCCGCATCCCACCCACTTCCTAGTGAAGCGGGCAGAATGAGAATATACAGGGAAATGCGGCACAATATGGGGGTGGAGCTAAATGGTGCAAATTTGCATTATTCAACCCCATCCCCTCCCCACAAATCACTATATTTGGGGGGCGGGGCATAAGGACAGCCGGTCCCCACTAACCCTATTGGCAAGCAGTGTCTCCTCTCTGGGCTTCTCCCGGAGTGGAGACTTAAAAAATAGACAACTATGCGGTGCAAGGATGGTGGACTGTCCGGAACCACTGCCGGCGTTACAGTGTGCAGAGATGCTGAGAGGTATATTTACTAAAGTTTTCAGAAGTGGAGATATTGCCCATAGCAACCAATCAGAATCTAGCTATTATCTTCTAGACACTGCTAGATACATAATAAGTAAAATCTGATTGATTCGTTGCTATGGGCATCATCTCCACTTCTGAAAACCCGCACTTTAGTAAATACACCCCTGAGAGTGGGTGTCTCAGTGCTTGCACATTCTGGCACATGCTAGTACACAAGGGGAAAGCTGGAATTAGCATTTGCATACTATCGCTGACGCCGCTTCGGCAACAGTTGCTACAGCCGACACAGCACCATCCACCTCTGAATCAGGCATAAGTGATTAATTCGAAGACACATCATTGTACATATTCCATTCTATGTCACTTTTAATTTTTTGTAAAAATCATTATCTTGAAGAAATAAACATGGAAAACTATTTGTGTGCATTGGCAAGCCAAAAAGGAATTGGAACTTTTTCTCTTACATAAGTACCTCGTTTCCTTGCTTAATAATTTGGTGGCTCGTCCCAGGCAGTTATATAAAGATTCTCAACATCAATTCAACTGTTTCCAACTGCTCTCAGAGATATAACATTAGCTTCCCTCTACAGATGCATTAAGGTTTGGTCTACCACTCTGGTGGTTAATGGTACAGTGCAAAGGCAAAGGTTTGGAGTATAAGCAAAGAGGTAAAATATAATACAGTATAGGCTTTTTATCCCCGAAGGGTTCAGCTGCATACGTGGTTCTGAGTCAGATGAAGATCTATAGGGGATCTGGAAATTGCGCATGCACCACAGAGTGCAGCAGCCTGCGAAATGCGCCAAACATAGCATGTGCACGCGAACAGAGACTGAAAGAGCCAATGGATCGATCCATCCACTGTCAAGTCACTCTGGGCTTAATTCATGTTTGTACGGAATGCCGATGTTCACGCAACTGAGCGATTATCGGTAGACTGTTCATGTGCTGCAGTTGTACTGCGCACCCGTTAAGGTACTTTTGCGATGACGCTCGCAAGGAGAATTTCAGCACAGAGTGATTGACAAGACTTCTCTATTTGTCTCTGGGCGGCAGATTTAATGGCGATGTTTAGCAAGTCCATAGCGTGATAAATTGCAGCTGTGTAGACATATGGGTATATACATGACTTAGGCCCTCTATACGTGAAATGGTGATTTCTGGGCTGTGACCATGAGATCACACAGAACATATCTATCTTGTGGCAGTGTTCTGGGCAAGGAAGCAGAATTCCATGCCCCTTTGTGGACCAAGATGGGACACCTGTTTCTGATGAATGCCATGATGCCAACACTAATGATGATGACAGCAGCTGCAGACATTAAACAGTGGGTGGTGCAGCCTTCTGCATGGAGATGGACAGATAGTACTGACAGACAGACAGAACGCTGCATTAGCCAATGGCAGTAAGCAGACTGCCGTGACCATGCATGAAAAAACATCCAACTCAGAATCACTCTAACCCAGAGGCGGTTAAAGAGAGGAGGGCCCCCCTGTGTAAACTCCGTGCAGGCCCCTTCTCTTCAGTGGTGCAGTATACTCTGGCTTTGTGCTAGAGTCTACTGTCCATGCACAGGTCTCCGGGAACATGGCGCCCCCACACCTTGTTCCTGGGGACATCTCTACTGTGCATGTGCACATCACCGCAACGGACATTTTCCCAGCGCAGGAGCAGCAAGTATAATTATATGGGCGCAGGGTGTACGGTGTGGGCCCTTCTGGACCCAGGGGCCAGTGTGCAGATCCATTATAGATACACCAATGCTCTCACTAAATGTGGGTTTGTGAACGTGCTTGGTTTTTGGGTCCTTCTTTATATTATAAATACTTTTGTAACATGAATGGAATGCACCGGCCATGAGTAAACCACCGGTATCTCTAATAAAGACCTTATGTTTAGTTACACATCCATCCACACACAAGTTCATTCTCAGACATAAATGAAAAGGCAAGCCCGCCTCTGGCAGTTTGCCGCCATCAGAGCGGCACTTGAAGGAGGGCAGGCTGCGACGAAGGGAAGCATGTAAGGAAAGTACAGCAGTTAAACTGGAATGGTATTGGGCCATTTGGTTTTGGCGAGCGGGCTCTTGCAAGTGAGCAGCTTCAAACATACTGCTCTTTGGGACATACATAAGGTGCCCGTGAGCCAGCCGGGGGGTAACAGAAGGTGGACTCTGGTGGCTGTCGGGGGAGGGAGTCCTGCAGGAAGAACGAGAGGGGCACGTAGCCAGGATGTAATTGATCTAGGTAGTTCTCTTCATGGGAGCAGCGGGTGTTCAGGAACTCTCGGGCTTCAGGTAATTCTGGGCAACGGTCGTCAAACATCTGCAGGGAGAAGAGCAGGTGCTTAGTACTTCTGTAATGTACATTTCTAAAAACATTAAAAAAAATAAGTTTTATGTCATCTCTACTAATAGAAATATGGATGGAGTAATTTTATTTTCATCTGAAGTGGCTATCATTAATGGCATGCTACTTGGGCCCTTGCATTCCTTTTAATAGATCATTCTATATAACGATTGAAAGGAGAAGGAACTTTTGCAGCCTAGCTCCCATAAAAGGATTTCCATCTCTGAGTAACATACTAGCTACGGTGGTGAAACTTCATCCCGGTTGCGCTGAGGCAAGATTTCATACGCATAAATACCCCTTATAGCGAGCAGGCAGTGTACGGCCCAGATCAAAACCATCCAGGACCAAAACCTGGAGCCCAAGGCTGTTGGACCCAGTATTCCATACTGGCTCCTCTCTAGTCTTGGGCTCCCTCCCCACACCTGGCTCCTAGAGGTGCACATTTCCATATGGGAGTCACGACACTGACTAGCTACCGGATTTCTTGTTTATAGCCTGGTATTCACATCATACAGGCACTTGTACTAGAGGAGAGCATGGCCATGTTCCATTGTAAATTTGGGTGACCTCTTTGAAGAAGTATCATGCCCTGAGGGGGCATGGTCACCAATCAGTGAGGTGTCGTTCTGCTTCCCTGGCAAGCCCGGAACCCAAACAGTTCCCCCACCTCCCTCTTATCATCGCTATTAATACATAGACATAGATCTCACTGAATGGATCAAGAAGAATTGAGAATCCTGTGCAGGCACTTCATTCTAATGCAATCCAACCATTTGCATGTAAATACATGAGTGCGTATGCTGACAGTGGAGACAATGAATTACATTTCCGGACTCTTTAGCAAATGATGTAATAATATTTAATGCAAGTGGGTATAAAGCCTAACTGTGTTTTGAAGGAAAAGTTATATGGAAGAATAAAGTATCCGTTTTTGAAAGGTAAGCATGCATTTGCCAATGGTCCCTGTGTTATGGTTTTTATTTATTTCTCTAACGTCCTAAGTGGATGCTGGGGACTCCGTAAGGACCATGGGGATTAGCGGCTCCGCAGGAGACTGGGCACATCTAAAGAAAGCTTTAGGACTATCTGGTGTGCACTGGCTCCTCCCCCCATGACCCTCCTCCAAGCCTCAGTTAGATTTCTGTGCCCGAACGAGAAGGGTGCACACTAGAGGCTCTCCTGAGCTTCTTAGTGAAAGTTTTAGTTTAGGTTTTTTATTTTCAGTGAGACCTGCTGGCAACAGGCTCACTGCATCGAGGGACTAAGGGGAGAAGAAGCGAACTCACCTGCGTGCAGAGTGGATTGGGCTTCTTAGGCTACTGGACATTAGCTCCAGAGGGACGATCACAGGCCCAGCCTGGATGGGTCCCAGAGCCGCGCCGCCGGCCCCCTTACAGAGCCAGAAGGCAGAAGAGGTCCGGAAAATCGGCGGCAGAAGACGTCCTGTCTTCAACAAGGTAGCGCACAGCACTGCAGCTGTGCGCCATTGCTCTCAGCACACTTCACACTCCGGTCACTGAGGGTGCAGGGCGCTGGGGGGGGAGCGCCCTGAGACACAATAATAAACACCTTGGATGGCAAAAAAATGCATCACATATAGCTCCTGGGCTATATGGATGCATTTAACCCCTGCCAAAATACATAGAAAAACGGGAGATAAGGCCGCCGACAAGGGGGCGGAGCCTATCTCCTCAGCACACTGGCGCCATTTTCCCTCACAGCTCCGTTGGAGGGAAGCTCCCTGTCTCTCCCCTGCAGTCACTACACTACAGAAAGGGTTATAAAAGAGAGGGGGGGCACTAATTACGCGCAGTATTAAATATACAGCAGCTATAAGGGGAAAAACACTTATATAAGGTTATCCCTGTATATATATAGCGCTCTGGTGTGTGCTGGCAAACTCTCCCTCTGTCTCCCCAAAGGGCTAGTGGGGTCCTGTCCTCTATCAGAGCATTCCCTGTGTGTGTGCTGTATGTCGGTACATTTTTGTCGACATGTATGAGGAGAAAAATGATGTGGAGACGGAGCAGATTGCCTGTAATAGTGATGTCACCCCCTAGGGGGTCGACACCTGAGTGGATTAACTGTTGGAAGGAATTACATGACAGTGTCAGCTCTGTATAAAAGACAGTGGTTGACATGAGACAGCCGGCTACTCAGCTTGTGCCTGTCCAGACGTCTCATAGGCCGTCAGGGGCTCTAAAGCGCCCGTTACCTCAGATGGCAGATATAGACGCCGACACGGATACTGACTCCAGTGTCGACGGTGAAGAGACAAATGTGACTTCCAGTAGGGCCACACGTTACATGATTGAGGCAATGAAAAATGTTTTTACACATTTCTGATAATACGAGTACCACCAAAAAATAAGAATTTACTTACCGATAATTCTATTTCTCATAGTCCGTAGTGGATGCTGGGGACTCCGAAAGGACCATGGGGAATAGCGGCTCCGCAGGAGACTGGGCACAAAAGTAAAAGCTTTAGGACTACCTGGTGTGCACTGGCTCCTCCCCCTATGACCCTCCTCCAAGCCTCAGTTAGGATACTGTGCCCGGACGAGCGTACACAATAAGGAAGGATTTTGAATCCCGGGTAAGACTCATACCAGCCACTCCAATCACACCGTACAACTTGTGATTTGAACCCAGTTAACAGCATGATAACAGAGGAGCCTCTGAAAAGATGGCTCACAACAATAATAACCCGATTTTTGTAACAATAACTATGTACAAGTATTGCAGACAATCCGCACTTGGGATGGGCGCCCAGCATCCACTACGGACTATGAGAAATAGAATTATCGGTAAGTAAATTCTTATTTTCTCTAACGTCCTAGTGGATGCTGGGGACTCCGAAAGGACCATGGGGATTATACCAAAGCTCCCAAACGGGCGGGAGAGTGCGGATGACTCTGCAGCACCGAATGAGAGAACTCCAGGTCCTCCTCAGCCAGGGTATCAAATTTGTAGAATTTTGCAAACGTATTTGCCCCTGACCAAGTAGCTGCTCGGCAAAGTTGTAAAGCCGAGACCCCTCGGGCAGCCGCCCAAGATGAGCCCACTTTCCGTGTGGAATGGGCTTTTACAGATTTTGGCTGTGGCAGGCCTGCCACAGAATGTGCAAGCTGAATTGTACTACAAATCCAACGAGCAATCGTCTGCTTAGAAGCAGGGGCACCCAGCTTGTTGGGTGCATACAGGATAAACAGCGAGTCAGATTTTCTGACTCCAGCCGTCCTGGAAACATATATTTTCAGGGCCCTGACTACGTCCAGCAACTTGGAATCCTCCAAGTCCCTAGTAGCCGCAGGCACCACAATAGGCTGGTTTAAGTGAAATGCTGAAACCACCTTAGGGAGAAATTGAGGACGAGTCCTCAATTCTGCCCTGTCCGTATGAAAAATTAGGTAAGGGCTTTTATAGGATAAAACCGCCAATTCTGATACACGCCTGGCTGAAGCCAGGGCTAACAGCATTACCACTTTCCATGTGAGATATTTTAAATCCACAGTGGTGAGTGGTTCAAACCAATGTGATTTTAGGAATCCCAAAACTACATTGAGATCCCAAGGTGCCACTGGAGGCACAAAAGGAGGCTGTATATGCAGTACTCCCTTGACAAACGTCTGAACTTCTGGAACTGAAGCTAGTTCTTTTTGGAAGAATATCAACAGGGCCGAAATTTGAACCTTAATGGACCCTAATTTGAGGCCCATAGACAGTCCTGTTTGCAGGAAATGCAGGAATCGACCCAGTTGAAATTCCTCTGTAGGGGCCTTCCTGGCCTCACACCACGCAACATATTTACGCCAAATACTGTGATAATGTTGCACAGTTACATCCTTCCTGGCTTTGATCGGGGTAGGGATAACTTCATCCGGAATGCATTTTTCCTTCAGGATCCGGCGTTCAACCGCCATGCCGTCAAACGCAGCCGTGGAAAGTCTTGGAACAGACATGGTCCCTGCTGGACACACAAACTGCAACAAGGCGCTTAATTGAATTTAATTAATATATCATCAATTAATTATTCTCAAGCTGCAATACAGAGCTACTGACTTGGGGTCTTCAAGTCAGAATAATTAGCACAGGTGGTCCCTGTGCTGATTCCCAAAGCTGCTTTACCAATTAGCTCTCTGCGCTATTTATTATGGTATGGCTGATGTTCAAATGATCAAACTACAAATTTTACTATATTTCATATGTTTTAATACACATAAAAATTAGACCGGTCTAAAATATCATAAACAATGTAAAACAATAATAATCAGTATTATCAAAAATACTATAGACTTAACACAAGGAGGTGGAGCCAAGCTACTATATGCCCAGTTCTCGTAATGGACAAATAGTTTCAACTATACTTCAGTCCGCATATTAAACTTATTAAAATGCACATTCATTTATTTCTGTAACCCATGTAGGGATATGAGTTCCTTAAGTGCTTTTTAAAGATGAACAATGTTCCATATTCAACTGCTCGTCAGCAAAGACAGAAATAAAGCATGAAAATGCGCTCCTGGACGGAGCCTTACGTGTAATAACCGTCCGTGCTGTGTATCGCAAATTGAAGCCCCCAAAGGTCTGTGTCGCGGTCCCGGTTTCAGGGGATCAAGGAGCAGGTCCTTTCTTAGAGGTAGAGGCCACGGGTCTTCCGTGAGCATCTCTTGAATTTCCGGGTACCAAGTCCTTCTTGGCCAATCCGGAGCCACGAGTATAGTCTTTACACCTCTCCTTCTTATGATTCTCAGTACCTTGGGTATGAGAGGCAGAGGAGGGAACACATATACTGATTGGTACACCCACGGTGTTACCAGAGCGTCCACAGCTATTGCCTGAGGGTCCCTTGACCTGGCGCAATATCTGTCCAGTTTTTTGTTGAGGCGGGACGCCATCATGTCCACCTTTGGTTTTTCCCAACGGTTCACAATCATGTGGAAGACTTCTGGGTGAAGTCCCCACTCCCCCGGGTGAAGATCGTGTCTGCTGAGGAAGTCTGCCTCCCAGTTGTCCACTCCCGGAATGAACACTGCTGACAGTGCTATCACATGATTTTCCGCCCAGCGAAGAATCCTTGCAACTTCCGTCATTGCCCTCCTGCTTCTTGTGCCGCCCTGTCTGTTTACGTGGGCGACTGCCGTGATGTTGTCCGACTGGATCAACACCGGCTGACCCTGAAGCAGAGGCCTTGCCTGACTTAGGGCATTGTAAATGGCCCTTAGTTCCAGGATATTTATGTGAAGTGACGTTTCCATGCTTGACCACAAGCCCTGGAAAAAATTTTCCCTGTGTGACTGCTCCCCAGCCTCTCAGGCTGGCATCCGTGGTCACCAGGACCCAATCCTGAATGCCAAATCTGCGGCCCTCTAGGAGATGAGCACTCTGTAACCACCACAGGAGAGACACCCTTGTCCTTGGAGACAGGGTTATCCGCTGATGCATTTGAAGATGCGATCCGGACCATTTGTCCAGCAGATCCCACTGAAAAGTTCTTGCGTGGAATCTGCCGAATGGAATCGCTTCGTAAGAAGCCACCATCTTTCCCAGGACCCTTGTGCATTGATGCACTGACACTTGGCCTGGTCTTAGGAGGTTCCTGACTAGGTCGGAAAACTCCCTGGCTTTCTCCTCCGGGAGAAACACCTTTTTCTGTACTGTGTCCAGAATCATCCCTAGGAACAGCAGACGTGTCGTCGGAATCAGCTGCGATTTTGGAATATTTAGAATCCATCCGTGCTGTCGTAGTACTACTTGAGATAGTGCTACTCCGACCTCTAACTGTTCTCTGGACCTTGCCCTTATCAGGAGATCGTCCAAGTAAGGGATAATTAAGACGCCTTTTCTTCGAAGAAGAATCATCATTTCGGCCATTACCTTGGTAAAGACCCGGGGTGCCGTGGACAATCCAAACGGCAGCGTCTGAAACTGATAGTGACAGTTCTGTACCACAAACCTGAGGTACCCTTGGTGAGAAGGGCAATTTGGGACATGGAGGTAAGCATCCTTGATGTCCAGAGACACCATATAGTCCCCTTCTTCCAGGTTCGCTATCACTGCTCTGAGTGACTCCATCTTGAACTTGAACCTTTTTATGTAAGTGTTCAAGGATTTCAGATTTAAAATGGGTCTCACCGAGCCGTCCGGCTTCGGTACCACAAACAGCGTGGAATAATACCCCTTTCCCTGTTGTAGGAGGGGTACCTTGATTATCACCTGCTGGGAATACAGCTTGTGAATGGCTTCCAATACCGCCTCCCTGTCGGGGGGAGACGTTGGTAAAGCAGACTTCAGGAACCGGCGAGGGGGAGACGTCTCGAATTCCAATTTGTACCCCTGAGATACTACCTGCAGGATCCAGGGGTCCACTTGCGAGTGAGCCCACTGCGCGCTGAAATTCTTGAGACGGGCCCCCACCGTGCCTGAGTCCGCTTGTAAGGCCCCAGCGTCATGCTGAGGACTTGGCAGAAGCGGGGGAGGGCTTCTGTTCGTGGGAAGAGGCTGTCTGCTGCAGTCTTTTTCCCCTTCCTCTGCCCCGGGGCAGATATGAGTGGCCTTTTGCCCGCTTGCCCTTATGGGGACGAAAGGACTGAGCCTGAAAAGACGGTATCTTTTTCTGCTGAGAGGTGACCTGGGGTAAAAAGGTGGATTTCCCAGCCGTTGCCGTGGCCACCAGGTCCGATAGACCGACCCCAAATAACTCCTCCCCTTTATACGGCAATACTTCCATATGCCGTTTGGAATCCGCATCACCTGACCACTGTCGCGTCCATAACCCTCTTCTGGCAGAAATGGACATCGCACTTACTCTTGATGCCAGAGTGCAAATATCCCTCTGTGCATCTCGCATATATAGAAATGCATCCTTTAAATGCTCTATAGTCAATAATATATTGTCCCTGTCCAGGGTATCAATATTTTCAGTCAGGGAATCCGACCAAGCCACCCCAGCACTGCACATCCAGGCTGAGGCGATTGCTGGTCGCAGTATAATACCAGTATGTGTGTATATACTTTTTAGGATATTTTCCAGCTTCCTATCAGCTGGTTCCTTGAGGGCGGCCGTATCAGGAGACGGTAACGCCACTTGTTTTGATAAGCGTGTGAGCGCCTTATCTACCCTAGGGGGTGTTTCCCAACGTGCCCTAACCTCTGGCGGGAAAGGGTATAATGCCAATAATTTTTTAGAAATTAGCAGTTTTTTATCGGGGGAAACCCACGCTTCATCACACACCTCATTTAATTCATCTGATTCAGGAAAAACTACGGGTAGTTTTTTCACACCCCACATAATACCCTTTTTTGTGGTACTTGTAGTATCAGAAATGTTCAAAACCTCCTTCATTGCCGTGATCATGTAACGTGTGGCCCTACTGGAAAATACGTTTGTTTCCTCACCGTCGACACTGGAGTCAGTGTCCGTGTCAGTGTCTGTATCGACCTGAGGTAACGGGCGTTTTAGAGCCCCTGACGGTGTTTGAGACGCCTGTATAGGTATTAACTGATTTGCCGGCTGTCTCATGTCGTCAACAGTCTTTTGTAAAGTGCTGACACTATCACGTAATTCTTTCCATAAGACCATCCAGTCAGGTGTCGACTCCCTAGGGGGTGACATCACTAACACAGGCAATTGCTCCGCCTCCACACCATTTTCCTCCTCATACATGTCGACACAACGTACCGACACACAGCACACACACAGGGAATGCTCTGACAGAGGACAGGACCCCACTAGCCCTTTGGGGAGACAGAGGGAGAGTTTGCCAGCACACACCAGAGCGCTATATATATATATAGGGATAACCTTATAAAAGTGTTTTTCCCTGATATAGCTGCAATATATATTTATCTGCCAAATTAGTGCCCCCCCTCTCTTGTTTTACCCTGTTTCTGTAGTTCAGGACTGCAGGGGAGAGTCAGGGAGCCTTCCTCCAACGGAGCTGTGAGGAAAAAATGGCGCCAGTGTGCTGAGGAGATAGGCTCCGCCCCCTTTTCGGCGGCCTTTCTCCCGCTTTTTTATGGAAAAATTGGCAGGGGTTAAATGCATCCATATAGCCCAGGAGCTATATGTGATGTATTTTTTGCCAAAAAAGGTGTTTTTATTGCGTCTCAGGGCGCCCCCCCCCAGCGCCCTGCACCCTCAGTGACCGGAGTGTGAAGTGTGCTGAGAGCAATGGCGCACAGCTGCGGTGCTGTGCGCTACCTTATTGAAGACAGGACGTCTTCTGCCGCCGATTTTCCGGACCTCTTCAGTCTTCTGGCTCTGTAAGGGGGACGGCGGCGCGGCTCTGGGACCCATCCATGGCTGGGCCTGTGATCGTCCCTCTGGAGCTAATGTCCAGTAGCCTAAGAAGCCCAATCCACTCTGCACGCAGGTGGATTCGCTTCTTCTCCCCTTAGTCCCTCGGTGCAGTGAGCCTGTTGCCAGCAGGTCTCACTGAAAATAAAAAACCTAAAGCTAAACTTTTTTCTAAGCAGCTCAGGAGAGCCACCTAGACTGCACCCTTCTTGTTCGGGCACAAAAATCTAACTAAGGCTTGGAGGAGGGTCATAGGGGGAGGAGCCAGTGCACACCAGGTAGTCCTAAAGCTTTTAGTTTTGTGCCCAGTCTCCTGCGGAGCCGCTATTCCCCATGGTCCTTTCGGAGTCCCCAGCATCCACTAGGACGTTAGAGAAAGGGGTATTATGTTCGGTGAGGAAAAACTACCTGTAGTTTTCCTGAATCTGAGAAATTAAATGAGGTGTGTGATGATGCGTGGTTTTCCCCCGATAACAACTGATAATTTCTAAAATGTTATTGGCATTATATCCTTTCCCGCCAAGGGTGGATAAAGCGCTCACACGCTTGTAAGGGCTCTACCCTCTCCTGAGATGGCCGCCCTTAAGGATCCTGCTGATAGAAAGCAGGAGGGTATCCTAAAATGTATTTACACACATACTGGTGTTATACTGCGACCAGCAATCGCCTCAACCTGGATGTGCAGTGCTGGGTTGGCGTGGTCGGATTCCCTGACTGAAAATATTGATACCCTAGATAGGGACAGTATATTTTTGCCTATAGGGCATTTAAAAGATGCATTTCTATATATGCGTGATGCACAGCGGAATATTTGCCGACGGGCATCAAGTCTAAGTGCGTTGTCCATTTCTACCAGTAGAGGGTTATGGACACGTCAGTGGTCAGGTGATGCGTATTCCAAACGGCATTTGGAAGTATTGCCTTATTAAAGGGAGGAGTTATTTGGGGTCGGTCTTTCAGACCTGGTGGCCACGGCAACAGCTGGGAAATCCACGTTTGTACCCCAGGTCGCCTCTCAACATGAGAAGACGCCGTATTATCAGGCGCAGTCTTTTCGTGGACAAGCGGGCGAAAGATTCCTCATTTCTGCCCCGTGACAGAGGGAGAGGAAAAAGGCTGCAGATATCAGCCAGTTCCCAGGAACAGAAACCCTCTCCCGCCTCTGCCAAGCCCTCAGTATGACGCTGGGGCTTTACAAGCAGAATCAGGCACGGTGGGGGGCCTGTCTCAATGAATTTCAGCGCGCAGTGGGCTCACTCGCAAGTAGACCCCTGGATCCTTCAGGTGATATCTCAGGGGTACAAATTAGAATTCGAGACGTCTCCCCCTCGCCGTTTCCTAAAGTCGGCTTTACCGATGTCTCCTTCTGACAGGGAGACTGTTTTGGAAGCCATTCACAAGCTGTATTCCCAGCAGGTGATAACAAGGTACCCCTCCTGCAACAGAGAACGGGGTATTATTCCACACCGTTGTGGTACCGAAGCCGGACGGCTCGGTGAGACCGATTCTAAATCTAAAATCTTTGAACACTTACATACAGAGGTTCAAATTCAAGATTGAGTCACTCAGAGCAGTGATTGCGAACCTGGAAGAAGGGGACTACATGATGTCTCGGGACATCAAGGATGCTTACCTTCATGTCAAAATTTACCCTTCTCATCAAGGGTACCTCAGGTTTATGGTACAGAACTGTCACTATCAGTTCAGACGCTGCCATATGGATGGTCCACGGCACCCCGGGTCTTTACCAAGGTAATGGCCGAAATTATGATATTCCTTCGAGGGAAGGGAATTTTAGTTATCCTTTACTTGGACGATTCCCTGATAAGGGTAAGATCCAGGGAACAGTTGGAGGTCGGTGTAGCACTATTTCAGGTAGTGTTGCGGCAGCACGATTGGATTCTCAATATTCCAAAATCGCAGCTGGTTCCGACGACTTGTCTTCTGTTCCTAGGGATGATCCTGGACACAGTCCAGAAAAAGGCTTTTCTCCCGGAGGAGAAAGCCAGGGAGTTATCCGAGCTAGTCAGGAACCTCCTAAAACCGAGCCAAGTCTCAGTGCATCAATGCACAAGGGTTCTGGGTAAAATGGTGGCTTCCTACGAAGCAATCCCATTCGGCAGATTCCACGCAAGAACTTTCCAGTGGGACCTGCTGGACAAATGGTCCGGGTCGCATCTTCAGATGCATCAGCGGATAACCCTGTCACCAAGGACAAGGGTGTCCCTCCTGTGGTGGTTGCAGAGTGCTCATCTTCTAGAGGGCCGCAGATTCGGCATTCAGGACTGGGTCCTGGTGACCACGGATGCCAGCCTGCGAGGCTGGGGAGCAGTCACACAGGGAAGGTATATCCAGGGCTTATGGTCAAGTCTGGAGACATCACTTCACATAAATATCCTGAAGCTAAGGGCCATTTACAATGCTCTAAGCTTAGCAAGACCTTTGCTTCAAGGTCAGCCGGTGTTGATCCAGTCGGACAACATCACGGCAGTCACCCACGTAAACAGACAGGGTGGCACAAGAAGCAGGAGGGCAATGGCAGAAGCTGCAAGGATTCTTCGCTGGGCGGAAAATCATGTGATAGCACTGTCAGCAGTATTCATTCCGGGAGTGGACAACTGGGAAGCAGACTTCCTCAGCACAACCTCCACCCGGGAGAGTGGGGACTTCACCCAGAAGTCTTCCACATGATTATAAACCGTTGGGAAAAACTCGACAGGTATTGCGCCAGGTCAGGGGACCCTCAGGCAATAGCTGTAGACGTTCTGGTAACACCGTGGGTGTACCAGTCAGTGTATGTGTTCCCTCCTCTGCCTCTCATACCCAAGGTACTGAGATTGATAAGATGGAGAGGAGTAAGCACTATATTCGTGGCTCCGGATTGGCCAAGAAGGACTTGGTAACCGGAACTTCAAGAGATGCTCACGGAGGATCCGTGGCCTCTACCTCTAAGAAGGGACCTGCTCCAGCAAGGACCCTGTCTGTTCCAAGACTTACCGCAGCTGCGTTTGACGGCATGGCGGTTGAACGTCGGATCCTGAAAAGGCATTCCGGATGAAGTCATCCCTATCCTGATCAAAGCCAGGAAGGATGTAACCGCAAAACATTATCACCGCATGTGGCGAAAATATGTTGCGTGGTGCGAGGCCAGTAAGGCCCGACGGAGGAAATTCAACTGGGTCGTTTCCTACATTTCCTGCAAACAGGAGTGTCTATGGGCCTGAAATTGGGGTCCATTAAGGTTCAAATTTCGGCCCTGTCAATTTTCTTCCAAAAAGAACTAGCTTCAGTCCCTGAAGTTCAGACGTTTGTAAAAAGGGTACTGCATATACAGCCTCCTTTTGTGCCTTCAGTGGCACTTTGGGATCTCAATGTAGTTTTTGGGTTCCAAAAGTCACATTGGTTTGAACCACTTAAATCTGTGGAGTTAAAATATCTCACATGGAAAGTGGTCATGCTGTTGGCCCTGGCCTGGGCCAGGCGCGTGTCAGAATTGGCGGCTTTATCCTGTAAAAGCCCTTATCTGATTTTCCATTCGGACAGGGCGGAATTGAGGACTCGTCCTCAGTTTCTCCCTAAGGTGGTTTCAGCGTTTCACCTGAACCAACCTATTGTGGTGCCTGCGGCTACTAGGGACTTGGAGGACTCCAAGTTGCTAGACGTTGTCAGGGCCCTGAAAATATATGTTTCCAGGACGGCTGGAGTCAGGAAAACTGACTCGCTGTTTATCCTGTATGCACCCAACATGCTGGGTGCTCCTGCTTCTAAGCAGACTATTGCTAGTTGGATTTGTAGTACAATTCAGCTTGCACATTCGGTGGCAGGCCTGCCACAGCCAAAAATCTGTAAATGCCCACTCCACAAGGAAGGTGGGCTCATCTTGGGCGGCTGCCCGAGGGGTCTCGGCTTTACAACTTTGCAGAGCAGCTACTTGGTCAGGAGCAAATACGTTTGTAAAATTCTACAAAATTGATACCCTGGCTGAGGAGGACCTGGAGTTCTCTCATTTGGTGCTGCAGAGTCATCCGCACTCTCCCGCCCGTTTGGGAGCTTTGGTATAATCCCCATGGTCCTTACGGAGTCCCCAGCATCCACTTAGGACGTTAGAGAAAATAAGAATTTACTTACCGATAATTCTATTTCTCGTAGTCCGTAGTGGATGCTGGGCGCCCATCCCAAGTGCGGATTGTCTGCAATACTGGTACATAGTTATTGTTACCAAAAAATCGGGTTATTGCTGTAGTGAGCCATCTTTTCAAGAGGCTCCTCTGTTATCATGCTGTTAACTGGGTTCAGATCACAAGTTGTACGGTGTGATTGGTGTGGCTGGTATGAGTCTTACCCGGGATTCAAGATCCTTGCTTATTGTGTACGCTCGTCCGGGCACAGTATCCTAACTGAGGCTTGGAGGAGGGTCATGGGGGGAGGAGCCAGTGCACACCAGATAGTCCTAAAGCTTTCTTTAGATGTGCCCAGTCTCCTGCGGAGCCGCTAATCCCCATGGTCCTTACGGAGTCCCCAGCATCCACTACGGACTACGAGAAATAGAATTATCGGTAAGTAAATTCTTATTTTTTGTTGGCATCACTTTGTGTTAGACATCTCTTAGGCAGAGGTGATGACTGTGCGACGTGCTGCTTTCTGTTCTGCCTTGGCAAGTCAGCACTTTCATTTTGTCAGTCACTGTGTTAAGTCACCCTTACCAGATGATATATACAACTATTCTCTGTATGTAATTCACCTACAGAACTGGAGTCGTCGCATACTGGTACTCATTGATGCGACTCAGAACACTACTGTCCTTGCTACGTACTGTAAGTTACATAGGGGGTGATTCAGATCTGACCGCAGCAGCAAGTTTGTTAGCTAAAGGGAAAAACCATGGCCCTCATTCCGAGTTGTTCGCTCGTTATTTTTTTTCGCTACGGAGCGATTAGTCGCAAACTGCGCAATGTTCGCAGTGCGCCTGCGCCAAGTAAATTTGCACAAAAGTTTGGTATTTTACTCACGGCCTAACAAGGTTTTTTCATCGTTCTGCTGATCGTAGTGTGATTGACAGGAAGTGGGTGTTTCTGGGCGGAAACTGACCGTTTTCTGGGAGTGTATGGAAAAACGCAGGCGTGTCAGGGAAAAACGCAGGAGTATCTGGAGAAACGGGGGAGTGGCTGGGCGAACGCTGTGTGTGTTTGTGACGTCAAACCAGGAAGGAAACTGACTGAACTGATCGCACTGTAGGAGTAAGTCTCGAGCTACTCAGAAACTGCTAAGAAATTTCTATTCGCAATTCTATTAATCTTTCGTTCACAATTCTGCGAAGCTAAGATACACTCCCAGAGGGCGGCGGCTTAGCGTGTGCAATGCTGCTAAAAGCAGCTAGCGAGCGAACAAATCGGAATGAGGGCCCATGTTCACTGCAGCGGGGGCATATGTAACATGTGCAGAGTGTTCGATTTGGGTGGGTTATATTGTTTCTGTGCAGGGTAAAACAGGATTTTGATACCTACCGGTAAATCCTTTTCTCCTAGTCCGTAGAGGATGCTGGGGTCCACTTCATGACCATGGGGGGTATAGACGGTTCCGCAGGAGCCATGGGCACTCTTAAGACTTTTCAATGGGTGTGAACTGGCTCCTCCCTCTATGCCCCTCCTCCAGACCTCAGTTATAGGAACTGTGCCCAGGGAGACGGACATTTCGAGGAAAGGATTTACTTTAATACTAACGGTGAGATACATACCAGCTCACACCTCAACCATGCCGCACAACATGGCATTCAACATAACACACGCCAACAGGCATGAACCAATTACAGCAAACATGCTGAAACTAATATAACACAACTTGTGTAACTTTAATAAACAAAACTGCAGGTAAAGTACGCACTGGGACGGGCGCCCAGCATCCTCTACGGACTAGGAGAAAAGGATTTACAGGTAGGTTATCAAAATCCTATTTTCTCATACGTCCTAGAGGATGCTGGGGATGACATCAAGACCATGGGGTCTATACCAAAGCTCCAGTACGGGCAGGAGAGTGCGGATGACCCTGCAGCACCGATTGACCAAACTTTAGGTCCTCATCGGCCAAGGTGTCAAACTTGTAGAACTTAGCAAATGTGTTTGACCCTGACCAAGTAGCTGCTCGGCAAAGTTGTAATGCCGAGACCCCCCGGGCAGCCGCCCAGGATGAGCCCACCTTCCTAGTAGAGTGGGCCTTTACCGACGTCGGTAACGGCAATCCAGCCGTAGTATGAGCTTGCTGAATCGTATTCCTAATCCAACGTGCAATAGTCTGCTTGGAAGCAGGACAGAAAATCTTGTTGTGATCATACAGGACAAACAGAGCCTCTGTTTTCCGTATACGAGCTGTTCTAGCAACATAGATTTTCAAAGCTCTAACCACATCTAGAGACTTTGAATCAGTGAATGTGTCAGTAACTACTGGCACCACAATAGGTTGGTTTATGTGGAAAGATGAAACCACCTTTGGAAGAAAATGTTGACGAGTTCTCAACTCTGCCCTATCTTCATGGAAGATCAGGTAAGGGCTCTTGTGAGACAAGACAACCGCCGTGCAGATGCAAATGCCAAAAGCATCACCACTTTCCAAGTGAGAAACTTCAACTCCATCTCTTGTAGAGGCTCAAACCAATCCGATTGAGGAAACTGCAACACCACATTAAGGTCCCATGGTGCCACTGGAGGCACAAATGGAGGCTGGATGTACAGAACCCCTTTCACGAAGGTCTGAACCTCTGGAAGAGAGTCCAATTGTTTTTGGAAGAACACTGACAGGGCCGAAATCTGGATCTTGATTGACCCCAATCGGAGGCCCGCCTCCACACCAGCCTGCAAAAAATTGAGAAAACGTCCCAACTGAAACTCTTCCGTAGGAGCCTTCTTGGATTCACACCAAGACACACATTCTCCCCAAATACGGTGGTAATGTTTCGACGTTACTCATTTCCTGGCCTGAACAAGGGTGGGGATGACTTCCTTGGGAATACACTTACAGGCTAGGATCCAGCGATCAACAGCCATGCCGTCAAACGCAGCCACGGTAAGTCTTGATACACGCATGGCCCCTGCTGCAGCAGGTCCTCGTGAAGAGGAAGAGGCCGAGGATCTTCTATGAGCAACTCCTGAAGATCTGGGTACCAAGCCCTCCTTGGCCAGTCTGGGGCAATGAAGATTGCTCGTACTCTTGTTCTCCTTATGATCCTGAGCACCTTTGGGATCAGCGGAAGTGGAGGGAAGACATACACCGACCGAAACACCCACTGGGCCACTAGCTCATCCACTGCTATTGCTTGAGGGTCTCTCGACCTGGAACAATATTTCCGAAGCTTCTTGTTGAGACGAGATGCAATCATGTCTACTTGAGGAACTCCCCAAAGACTTGTCACCTCTGCGATGACTTCTTGGTGGAAGCCGCACTCTCCTGGATGGAGATCGTGTCTGCTGAGGAAGTCTGCTTCCCAGCTGTCCACTCCCGGAATGAAAATTGCCGACAGAGCCTTTACATGTCTTTCTGCCCAGAGGATGATCTTCGTCACCTCTGCCATTGCCGCTCTGTCTCTCGTTCCGCCCTGCCTGTTTATGTACGCGACTGCTGTTACATTGTCCGACTGGATCTGCACAGAATGATCTTGAAGATGTACCGCTTGTTGAAGGCCGTTGTAAATGGCTCTCAATTCCAGCACGTTTATGTGAAGGCAGGCTTCCTGACTTGACCATTTTCCTTGGAAGCTTTCCCCCTGAGCGACAGCTCCCCAGCCTCGGAGACTTCCATCCGTGGTTACCAGGACCCAGTCCTGAATTCTGAACCTGCGTCCCTCTAGTAGGTGAGAACTGTGTAGCCACCACAGGAGCGAAATCCTGGCTTTTGACGACAGGATTATCTTCCGGTGCATGTGTAGGTGGGATCCCGACCACTTGTCCAACAGGTCCCACTGGAACACCCTGGCATGGAACCTGCCAAACTGTATGGCCTCGTAGGCCGCCACCATCTTCCCCAACAAACGAATGCACCGATGGATCGACACACTCGATGGTTTCAATATCTGTTTTACCATTTTCTGGATTTCCAGAGCCTTTTCCACCGGAAGAAATAGTCTCTGAACTTCTGTGTCCAGAATCATCCCAAGAAAAGACAATCTTGTCATCGGTTCCAACTGTGACTTTGGATAATTTATGATCCAACCGTGTTGTTGGAGTACTGACAGGGAGAGTGTGATGTTTTGTAACAACTGCGCCCTGGATCTCGCCTTTATCAGGAGATCATCTAGATAAGGAATTATATTGACTCCTTTTTGACGCAGGAGAACCATCATCTCCGCCATCACCTTGGTGAATACCCTCGGCGCCGTGGAGAGACCGAAAGGTAACGTCTGGAATTGGTAATGACAATCCTGAACCACAAATCTCAGATAAGCCTGGTGAGGAGGATAAATGGGAACATGCAGGTAAGCATCTTTTATGTCTACAGACACCATGTAGTCCCCCTCCTCCAGACTGGAAATCACTACCCTCAGTGATTCCATTTTGAACTTGAATCGTTTCAAGTAGAGATTCTGATTTTTCAGGTTTAGGATCAGTCTGAACGAGCCGTCCAGCTTCGGAACTACAAAAAGGCTTGAATAAAACCCCTCCCCTTTTTGTGACAAAGGTACAAGGACTATGACCTGATCCTGACATAATTTTTGGATTGCCGCTGTTACTGCTTCCCTTTCTGGAAAAGAAGCTGGCAAGGTCGATTTGAAAAATCGGCATGGGGGAACGTCTTGAAGCAACACCCAGGGATCCAGGCCAGACAGAATCCAACCTTGGCTGAACAGTTTGAGACGTGCCCCCACCCGAGCGGCCTCCCGCATAGGAGCCCCAGCTTCATGCTGAAGATTTGGCAGAAGTAGGGGTAAGACTTCTGCTCCTGGGAACCTGAAGCTGCTGTGGACTTCTTTCCCTTTCCCCTTCCCCTACCCGCAAAGAGGGGGAACCTCTTGCTTTTTTTGTATTTATTGGGCCGAAAGGACTGCATGTGCGGGTGATATGTCTTTTTTGCCGGTGCAGGCGCAGAGGGCAAAAATGTTGACTTACCTGCGGTAGCCGTCGAGACTAACGCATCCAGTCCATCGCCAAATAAGGCCTCACCTTTATATGGGAGAGCCTCCATATTTCTTTTGGAATCTGCATCCGCGTTCCACTGGCGAATCCACAACGCCCACCGAGCCGATGCTGCCATGGTAGCGGCTTGTGAACTCAAGAGTCCAATATCTTTCATCGCTTCTAGCATGTATGCGGCAGCGTCTTTGATATTCCCTAACTTAAGGAGTATCTCATCTTTATCAATCGTGTCAATTTCTGATGACACGCTATCTGACCATTTTTCAATAGCGCGACTCACCCACCCGCAAGCAATTGTGGGCCTGAGCTGGTACCATTGGCAACATAAATGGATTTCAATGTAGTTTCCATCTTTCGGTCTGCCGGCTCTTTTAATGAAGCCGTGCCAGGTGCAGGGAGAATTACATTCTTTGTCAACCTGGACAGTGCACTGTCTAACACAGGGGGTGACTCCCATTTTTTCCTGTCCTCCACCGGGAAAGGATAAGCTATCTGAATTCTCTTGGGAATACGAAATTTCTTTTCGGGATTCAACCACATCCTTTCAAAGAGTGTATTAAGCTCGTGGGAAGGAGGGAAAGTGACCTTAGATTTATTTTCTTTATAGAAATAAGCCTTCTCCTGAGGTACAGGAGTGGCTTCCGTGACTTCCAAAACTTCCCTTATAGCCACAATCATATATTGTATATTTTTTGCCAATTTATGATCTATTTCTCTGGAGTCATTATCGTCGACACAAGAATCAGTGTCCGTGTCAGTATCAGTATACACAATATTCGCAAATGGTCTCTTATGTGACCCAGAGGGGTCGCCTGTGGATGGAAGATCAGAGCCCTGAAAAATCACATCCTCCACAGATTTTCTCCAGCACTCAGCATGAGATTCAGACTTATGTAATCTCCTATTGATATGATTTATACTATCACGTATTTCTTTCACCCATGCAGGCTCTTGGTGTGTCGGCAGAGCCACCACATTACACTTCTGTTTCCCTAAAATGGTTTCCTCCGGGGAGGAACTCCCTGCCTCTGACATGTCTTACACACGTATACAACACACACACAGACACACTGGGACTTATAGGGGACAGACCCACAGTAAAATCTGTCAGAGGGACACAGTTTAGGAGCAGCCAGTTCACAACCCCAGCGCCAGTATCTAATGCCTGTGAACACAGAATGCCCACTGACATGCAGCGATTTATACACAGTAAAACACACTTGTAAAGCACCAAATTTGCTTGTGCCCCCTCCTGTTTTGCACCCTGATACTTGTAGTCAGAAGTGAAGGAGGACCAGCGATGTCTCTGCAGCCTGAGGAGAGAGAAAATGGCACTGAGCAGTGTGCTGGCTGCCTGAGGAAGAAGCTCCGCCCTTTTTACCTCAGAAACTTTTCATAATATTTATACTGGTGGGGGTAGGGCTGTGCCTGGGCATCTTATGCCCCCTTTTTGCCAGTTTATAGAGGTGTTTTTGCTGCCCAGGGCACCCCTCCCCCACGCCCTGCACCCTGCAGCAGCAATGGCGCACTGCGCTCCCGCCAGTCGCGCTGTACCTCAGCCGTCACTTACTTGATAGAAGATCTGTCTTCTTCTACTCACCTGTCTTCTGACTTCTGGCTCTGTGAGGGGGGTGACGGCGTGCTGTGGGAGTGAGCATCTAGACACGGCTAGCGTTCAGTACCCTTCAGGAGCTAATGGTGTCCTGTCAGCCAGAAGCAGAGCCATGAAACTCTTCAGGAAGTTGGTTCCTACTTCTGCCCCCTCAGTCCCACGAAGCAGGGACACTGTTGCCAGCAGATCTCCCTGAAAATAAAAAACCTAACATAAGTCTTTTCAGTGAAGCTCAGTAGAGCTCCTCTGGAGTGCATCCAGTCTGCCTGGGCACATTTCTAAAACTGAGGTCTGGAGGAGGGGCATAGAGGGAGGAGCCAGTTCACACCCATTGAAAAGTCTTAAGAGTGCCCTTGGCTCCTGCGGAACCGTCTATACCCCCCATGGTAATGAAGTGGACCCCAGCATCCTCTAGGACGTATGAGAAATACTGGCTGCTTTATTTTTATTCTGCAATTTAGATTTCAGTTTGAACACACCCCACCCAAATCCAGAGGCGTAGCGAGGGCGGCGCCGGTGGAGCTCATGCTCCAGATGCCTGCCTCTGGTAAGGGCGCTGTAGTTCCGCCAGCAGCTAAAACTGTGCTGCCAGCGGCATGTCACACAGTGCTTGGTGGCTGTGCTGCTGGAGGAGGAGGGATAGATGCTCTCCCTCGCGCCACCAGCACAATAAAGTTGTTGTTTTTTTCTGGGCACAGCGCACAACGGTATGGCATCCGTGCGCTGTGACTGAAGACCAGGAGGAGCCGCAGTGACCAGGAGCTCAGCAGCTCAGCACTGATCCTGGATGAGGACAGGAGAGGTAAGAGACACAGGGAAGAGAGGAGGCCTTGGGAAGACACGGGAAGGGGGGGGGTGGGGGATTGCAGCCAGCCAGCCATATGGAGACAAGAGGGGGAGGCAGCCATAAAGAGACACAGGGGTTGGGGATTGCAGCCAGCCAGCCATATGGAGACAAGTGGGGGAGGCAGCCATGAAAAGACACAGGATAAAGGCATCCAGGGGAGACACAGGGGAGGGGGGGGGACAAGACACAGGGGGGAGAGGCAGCCATGGGGAGACACAGGGGGAGAGGCAGATATTGGAAGACACAGGGGGAGAGGCAGATATGGGGAGACACAGGGGGAGAGGCAGGTATGAGGAGACACAGGGGGAGAGGCAGATATGGGGAGACACAGGGGGAGAGGCAGATATGGGGAGACACAGGGGGAGAGGCAGCCATGGGAAGACACAGGTGGAGAGGCAGATATGGGGAGACACAGGGGGAGAGGCAGATATAGGGAGACACAGGGGGAGAGGCAGATATAGGATGACACAGGGGGAGAGGCAGATATAGGGAGACACGGGGAGAGAGGCAGATATGGGGAGACACAGGGGGAGAGGCAGATATAGGGAGACACAGGGAGAGAGGCAGATATGGGGAGACACAGGGGGACAGGGGGAGAGGCAGCCATGGGGAGACACAGGGGGGAGAGGCAGCCATGGGGAGACAGGGGGAGAGGCAGCCATGGGGAGACACAGGGGGAGAGGCAGATATGGGGAGACACAGGGGGAGAGGCAGATATAGGGAGACACAGGGGGTGAGGCAGAAATGGGGAGACACAGGAGGAGAGGCAGATATGGGGAGACACATGGGGAGAGGCAGATATGGGGAGACACAGGGGGAGAGGCAGATATAGGGAGACACAGGGGGAGAGGCAGCTATGGGGAGACACAGGGGAGGGGGGGGCAAGACACAGGGGGGAGAGGCAGCCATGGGCAGACACAGGGGGAGAGGCAGCCATGGGGAGACACAGGGGGAGAGGCAGATATAGGGAGACACAGGGGGAGAGGCAGATATGGGGAGACATGGGGAGCGGCAGATATGGGGAGACACAGGGGGAGAGGCAGATATGGGGAGACACAAGGGGAGAGGCAGTCATGGGGAGACACAGGGGGAGAGGCAGCCATGGGGAGACACAAGGGGAGAGGCAGTCATGGGGAGACACAGGGGGAGAGGCAGATATGGGGAGACACGGGGAGAGGCAGATATGGGGAGACAGGGGGAGAGGCAGATATGGGGAGACACAGGGGGAGAGGCAGCCATGGGGAGACACAGAGGGAGAGGCAGCCATGGGGAGACACAGGGGGAGAGGCAGATATGGGGAGACACATGGAGAAAGGCAGCCATGGGGAGACACAGGGGGAGAGGCAGTCATGGGGAGACACAGTGGGAGAGGCAGATATTGGGAGACACAGGGGGAGAGGCAGATATGGGGAGACACAGGGGGAGAGGCAGATATGGGGAGACACAGGGGGGAGAGGCAGCTATGGGGAGACACAGGGGGAGAGGCAGATATTGGGAGACACAGGGGGAGAGGCAGATATGGGGAGACACAGGGGGAGAGGCAGATATGGGGAGACACAGGGGGAGAGGCAGCTATGGGGAGACACAGGGGGAGAGGCAGATATGGGGAGACACAGGGGGAGAGGCAGATATGGGGAGACACAGGGGGAGAGGCAGATATGGGGAGACACAGGGGGAGAGGCAGTCATGGGGAGACACAGGGGGAGAGGCAGCTATGGGTAGACACAGGGGGAGAGGCAGTCATGGGGAGACACAGGGGGAAAGGCAGCCATGGGGAGACACAGGGGGAGAGGCAGTCATGGGGAGACACAGGGGGAGAGGCAGATATTGGGAGACACAGGGGGAGAGGCAGATATGGGGAGACACAGGGGGAGAGGCAGATATGGGGAGACACAGGGGGGAGAGGCAGCTATGGGGAGACACAGGGGGAGAGGCAGATATTGGGAGACACAGGGGGAAAGGCAGATATGGGGAGACACAGGGGGAGAGGCAGATATGGGGAGACAGGGGGAGAGGCAGCTATGCGGAGACACAGGGGGAGAGGCAGATATTGGGAGACACAGGGGGAGAGGCAGATATGGGGAGACACAGGGGGAGAGGCAGATATGGGGAGACACAGGGGGAGAGGCAGTCATGGGGAGACACAGTGGGAGAGGCAGATATGGGTAGACACAGGGGGAAAGGCAGTCATGGGGAGACACAGGGGGAAAGGCAGCCATGGGGAGACACAGGGGGAGAGGCAGTCATGGGGAGACACAGGGGGAGAGGCAGATATTGGGAGACACAGGGGGAGAGGCAGATATGGGGAGACACAGGGGGAGAGGCAGATATGGGGAGACACAGGGGGAGAGGCAGATATGGGGAGACACAGGGGGAGAGGCAGCTATGGGGAGACAGGGGGAGAGGCAGGTATTGGGAGATACAGGGGGAGAGGCAGATATTGGGAGACACAGGGGGAGAGGCAGATATGGGGAGACACAGGGGAGAGGCAGATATGGGGAGACTCATGGGGAGAGGCAGATATGGGGAGACACAGGGGGAGAGGCAGCTATGGGGAGACAGGGGGAGAGGCAGATATTGGGAGATACAGGGGGAGAGGCAGCCATGGGGAGACACAGGGGGAGAGGCAGACACGGGGAGACACAGGGGGAGAGGCAGTCATGGGGAGACAGGGGGAGAGGCAGCCATGGGGAGACACAGGGGGAGAGGCAGCCATGGGGAGACACAGGGGGAGAGGCAGCCATGGGGAGACACAGGGGGCGAGGCAGATATGGGGAGACACAGGGGGAGAGGCAGATATAGGGAGACACAGGGGGAGAGGCAGCTATGGGGAGACACAGGGGGAGAGGCAGCTATGGAGAGACACAGTGGGGAAGCAGCTTTAGGGAGATACAGGGGGGAGGCAGCCATGGAGAGACACCCCTTTAATTTTACCCCACATGCACACTTGGGGGGGGGGGTTGCCAAAGCATGCATGTGCTCCAGGTGCCGTGGCTACATGCTACACCTCTGCCCAAATCTAACTCTCTCTGCATGAGTTACATCAGCCCCACCTGCAGTGCACATGGTTTTGCCCAACTGCTAACAAATTTGCTGCTGCGATCAGATCTGAATTAGGGGGGTCATTCCGAGTTGTTCGCTCTGTAAATTTTTTCGCATCGCAGCGATTTTCCGCTTAGTGCGCATGCGCAATGTCCGCACTGCGACTGCGCCAAGTAAATTTGCTATGCAGTTAGGTATTTTACTCACGGCATTACGAGGTTTTTTCTTCGTTCTGGTGATCGGAGTGTGATTGACAGGAAGTGGGTGTTTCTGGGCGGAAACTGGACGTTTTATGGGTGTGTGCGAAAAAACACTACCATTTCTGGGAAAAACGCGGGAGTGGCTGGAGAAACGGAGGAGTGTCTGGGCGAACGCTGGGTGTGTTTATGACGTCAAACCAGGAACGACAAGCACCGAACTGATCGCAGATGCCGAGTAAGTCTGGAGCTACTCAGAAACTGCACAGAGATGTCTTTTCGCTATATTGCGAATCTTTCGTTCGCAATTTTAAGAAGCTAAGATTCACTCCCAGTAGGCGGCGGCTTAGCGTGTGCAAAGCTGCTAAAAGCAGCTTGCGAGCGAACAACTCGGAATGACCCCCTAGGCCCATAGTTAGAACATATGGGGGGTCATTCCGAGTTGTTCGCTCGCAAGCTGCTTTTAGCAGCTTTACACACGCTAAGCCGCCGCCTACTGGGAGTGAATCTTAGCTTCTTAAAATTGCGAACGAAAGATTCGCAATATAGCGAAAAGACATCTCTGTGCAGTTTCTGAGTAGCTCGAGACTTACTCGGCATCTGCGATCAGTTCGGTGCTTGTCGTTCCTGGTTTGACGTCATAAACACACCCAGCGTTCGCCCAGACACTCCCCCGTTTCTCCAGCCACTCCCGCGTTTTTCCCAGAAACGGTAGTGTTTTTTCGCACACACCCATAAAACGGCCAGTTTCCGCCCAGAAACACCCACTTCCTGTCAATCACACTCCGATCACCAGAACGAAGAAAAAACCTTGTAATGCCGTGAGTAAAATACCTAACTGCATAGTAAATTTACTTGGCACAGTCGCAGTGCGGACATTGCGCATGCGCACTAAACGGAAAATCGCTGCGATGCAAAAAAATTTACAGAGCGAACAACTCGGAATGACCCCCCATGGTGTGATTGTAATGCTTATATCCCTAATAAAAGATTATAAACAGTATTAATACTTTTTTTTTTATATATTCCCTTATGATGTGATTGTACAGACCTGTACATACAGTATTCAGTATATCCCTTGTTACAATAACATCAACTGTAATCAGAAAAGTATAAACAGGTATTATTATTATTATGATTATTATTATTATTATTATTATTATGATGATGATTATTATTATTATTATTATTATTATCATTGCTACAAGTAATGGAAAAGGGTGTCCAGTCAGAAGGTCGAAATTTAGAATGACGGCCGGTTCTGGAACACAACAGTCGGTATGCTGAGATGGACTTTAGATCGCCAACCAGTATGCCACCATTCAAAAATCTCGACATGGCTAAAATGTTGACATGTTCATAATATCATCTACCATGTCGACATACAGTTTGTTGCTTATTTTTAGTGTTAGGTTTAGGGTTGGGGTTAGGGTTAGTTTTAGGCTGAAATAAGCAAAAAAAAACTGTATGTCGACATTCTGCTGCAGACATACTAAATGTTGACATTATGAACATGTCAACATTTGAACCATATCTACAATTTTTGAATGTTGACTTATTTCTTGTCATTCTAAAATCCATGTCAACATTTTGAATGTCGGCCCTCTGAATGTTGACCTTTTATACCCCACCCCTTCAACAGAATCTTCACAAATGTAAATGAGTAAAGGGAGAGGAATGGCACTACAGTAAGGACGTAACATGCAGAAGCAGGAGTGTCGGCAGCAGTGACGTGTGGTGAGGTGAATGGCTGGGAGGGGCACTGGCGAGTATCAGAGCCAGATTTACCCATACACATATATGAACCCAAGGGTTCATGTGGACATTATTCAAAGGTGCGGCAGAATGTACTGTTGGAAATTTGGTGACTTTTGATTAGAGATGTGCAGACAAGATAAACAGGGCAGTAGAGAGCCTGTCTGGGCCCAGGTACTTTTCAGGGGGTGCGGCCTAATCACAGGAGGTGTGGTCATGCACCCCTAGAAAAAAATACACAAAAAAATTATTTTTTAAGGGCATGTACTGGGCTGAAGGGAAGAGCTGCAGCCAGGTAAAGAGGACTGGCCCCGGGCCCTCATTGAGCCCCTCCATCAGACCTGGGTCTGGATAATTAGTACCCCCCCCACCCTCTCTTGGCACTACTGAAGATAGGAGAGGCACTGCCTCGCCCGTCATAGACCAGTATACTCCAGAGTTTTGACTATAAAAATTATTAGAATAATACAAAGAATATATTTAGAATTAGAAATGAGCGGGTTCAGTTTTACTTGGATTTACTCGGTTCTCAAAACGGCATCTTATTGGCTCATGGATGTCTCGTGAATAGCCAATAAGATGCCATTTTGAGAACCGAGTAAATCCGAATAAAACCCGAACCCGCTCATCTCTATTATCTTCTTTGTATTTTTCTTATCATTTTTATAGTCAAAACTCTTGAATATACTGGAGCATACCTCTCAACTGTCCTGAATACAGCAGGACAGTCCTGCTAATTGGACACTGTCCCGCTGTCCCTCCCGTGGGACCCAGTGTCCAGCAAGTGGGGGGGGGGGGCAGATTGGGAGAGCCAGTGATCACCACTGCTCTGCTCTGCAAAACAGCCAGTGATCATTGAATAGATTCTGTACGCATGCGCACGGCATCTATCAGTGCAAGGAAGGCTAGCAGGGGGCTGCTCAGGGCATGCTGGGCACGCCCCCAAAATGATGAAAACAGGGATCACAGCGCTAGGCCACGCCCATCTATCTGAGGCCATGCCCACTCCTCCAGAGGCCACACCCCTTTCAGCTGCAGCCGCTCCTCCGATGCGGTAGGCCCCAGATCACCACCAGCAAAGTTGGGAGGTATGCTAGAGTATGACAGGAGAGGCCCAGCCTCACTGTTGGCGAGCATTAACAGGCCTTTTTATAAAGGAGCAGTTCTGTCATTGGTTCTCCTTGCCATTTAACATCACTTAACTCCCCAGCCCCATTCACACTATTTTAAAAGCATAAAAATATGTTATTTCTAATCGAAAATGTTTAAGTCCCCAACAGAGTATAAAAGGTAAAAGCATGGAACACAGATGAACATTCACCGGCAGCAAGAAAAATGATTACATCTGGAAAAATCAAAAAAATGTAGAGTAAAGAACAATGTTAATGAAAACTATTTCCCCTTGCTCCTTAGACAATTGCTGCATTAATAATATTGGTATTCAGATAAAAATGATAAATAGCCGTAAACCTGGTCGATGTTTGCACAGCGTACTACAGCGCAGGTCATAAATAATTTCAATATGCTTTTTCGAAGCACTTCACAGAAATCCTTTTCCCTAAATCCCTGCATGAATTTAGAGGCAGAAAAACGGAACGCATTAGTGTACAGTAGAATCAATTCAAACTGTTTCCCCTAAAACATCAAGCCTAGATTATATCTATAAATATGTATTAGTGATGTCTACTGTTCTAATAACAATTCCTCCATCTGTACGCTGTTACCCCTTCATGCATGCAGGGGCTGGCTGGCAACTTTAAGCCCGGGGGGGGCGGACTCAAGAAAGCGGTAGAGATGAGCGGGTTCGGTTTCTTTGAATCCGAACCCGCACGAACTTCACTTTTTTTTTCACGGGTCCGAGCGACTCGGATCTTCCCGCCTTGCTCGGTTAACCCGAGCGCGCCCGAACGTCATCATGACGCTGTCGGATTCTCGCGAGACTCGGATTCTATATAAGGAGCCGCGCGTCGCCGCCATTTTCACACGTGCATTGAGATTGATAGGGAGAGGACGTGGCTGGCGTCCTCTCCATTTAGATTAGATTTAGAAGAGAGAGAGAGAGAGAGATTGCTGTGATACTGTAGATTAGAAGAGAGTGCAGACAGAGTTTAGTGACTGACGACCACAGTGACCAGTGACCACCAGAGACAGTGCAGTTGTTTGTTTTATTTAATATATCCGTTCTCTGCCTGAAAAAAACGATACACAGTCACACAGTGACTCAGTCTGTGTGCACTGCTCAGCCCAGTGTGCTGCACATCAATGTATTGTATATAAAGCTTATAATTGTGGGGGAGACTGGGGAGCACTGCAGGTTGTTATAGCAGGAGCCAGGAGTACATGATAAATAATATTATATTAAAATTAAACAGTGCACACTTTTGCTGCAGGAGTGCCACTGCCAGTGTGACTAGTGGTGACCAGTGCCTGACCACCAGTATATTAGTAGTATTGTATACTATCTCTTTATCAACCAGTCTATATTAGCAGCAGACACAGTACAGTGCGGTAGTTCACGGCTGTGGCTACCTCTGTGTCGGCACTCGGCAGGCAGTCCGTCCATCCATAATTGTATTATATACCACCTAACCGTGGTTTTTTTTTTCTTTCTTTATACCGTCGTCATAGTCATACTAGTTGTTACGAGTATACTACTATCTCTTTATCAACCAGTGTACAGTGCGGTAGTTCACGGCTGTGGCTACCTCTGTGTCGGAACTCGGCAGGCAGTCCGTCCATCCATAATTGTATTATAATATATACCACCTAACCGTGGTTTTTTTTTCGTTCTTTATACCGTCGTCATACTAGTTGTTACGAGTATACTACTATCTCTTTATCAACCAGTGTACAGTGCGGTAGTTCACGGCTGTGGCTACCTCTGTGTCGGAACTCGGCAGGCAGTCCGTCCATCCATAATTGTATTATAATATATACCACCTAACCGTGGTTTTTTTTTCGTTCTTTATACCGTCGTCATACTAGTTGTTACGAGTATACTACTATCTCTTTATCAACCAGTGTACAGTGCGGTAGTTCACGGCTGTGGCTACCTCTGTGTCGGCACTCGGCAGGCAGTCCGTCCAACCATAATTGTATTATATACCACCTAACCGTGGTTTTTTTTTCATTCTTTATACCGTCGTCATACTAGTTGTTACGAGTATACTACTATCTCTTTATCAACCAGTGTACAGTGCGGTAGTTCACGGCTGTGGCTACCTCTGTGTCGGCACTCGGCAGGCAGTCCGTCCAACCATAATTGTATTATATACCACCTAACCGTGGTTTTTTTTTCATTCTTTATACCGTCGTCATACTAGTTGTTACGAGTATACTACTATCTCTTTATCAACCAGTGTACAGTGCGGTAGTTCACGGCTGTGGCTACCTCTGTGTCGGCACTCGGCAGGCAGTCCGTCCAACCATAATTGTATTATATACCACCTAACCGTGGTTTTTTTTTCATTCTTTATACCGTCGTCATACTAGTTGTTACGAGTATACTACTATCTCTTTATCAACCAGTGTACAGTGCGGTAGTTCACGGCTGTGGCTACCTCTGTGTCGGCACTCGGCAGCCCGTCCATAATTGTATATACCAGTGACCTAACCGTGGTTTTTTTTTCTTTCTTTATACATACATACTAGTTACGAGTATACTATCTCTTTATCAACCAGTCTATATATTAGCAGCAGACACAGTACAGTGCGGTAGTTCACGGCTGTGGCTACCTCTGTGTCGGCACTCGGCAGCCCGTCCATAATTGTATATACCACCTAACCGTGGTTTTTTTTTCTTTCTTTATACATACATACTAGTTACGAGTATACTATCTCTTTATCAACCAGTCTATATATTAGCAGCAGACACAGTACAGTGCGGTAGTTCACGGCTGTGGCTACCTCTGTGTCGGCACTCGGCAGCCCGTCCATAATTGTATATACCAGTGACCTAACCGTGGTTTTTTTTTCTTTCTTTATACATACATACTAGTTACGAGTATACTATCTCTTTATCAACCAGTCTATATATTAGCAGCAGACACAGTACAGTGCGGTAGTTCACGGCTGTGGCTACCTCTGTGTCGGCACTCGGCAGCCCGTCCATAATTGTATATACCAGTGACCTAACCGTGGTTTTTTTTTCTTTCTTTATACATACATACTAGTTACGAGTATACTATCTCTTTATCAACCAGTCTATATATTAGCAGCAGACACAGTACAGTGCGGTAGTTCACGGCTGTGGCTACCTCTGTGTCGGCACTCGGCAGCCCGTCCATAATTGTATATACCAGTGACCTAACCGTGGTTTTTTTTTCTTTCTTTATACATACATACTAGTTACGAGTATACTATCTCTTTATCAACCAGTCTATATATTAGCAGCAGACACAGTACAGTGCGGTAGTTCACGGCTGTGGCTACCTCTGTGTCGGCACTCGGCAGCCCGTCCATAATTGTATATACCACCTAACCGTGGTTTTTTTTTCTTTCTTTATACATACATACTAGTTACGAGTATACTATCTCTTTATCAACCAGTCTATATATTAGCAGCAGACACAGTACAGTGCGGTAGTTCACGGCTGTGGCTACCTCTGTGTCGGCACTCGGCAGCCCGTCCATAATTGTATACTAGTATCCAATCCATCCATCTGCATTGTTTACCTGAGGTGCCTTTTAGTTGTGCCTATTAAAATATGGAGAACAAAAATGTTGAGGTTCCAAAATTAGGGAAAGATCAAGATCCACTTCCACCTCGTGCTGAAGCTGCTGCCACTAGTCATGGCCGAGACGATGAAATGCCAGCAACGTCGTCTGCCAAGGCCGATGCCCAATGGCATAGTACAGAGCATGTCAAAACCAAAACACCAAATATCAGTAAAAAAAGGACTCCAAAACCTAAAATAAAATTGTCGGAGGAGAAGCGTAAACTTGCCAATATGCCATTTACCACACGGAGTGGCAAGGAACGGCTGAGGCCCTGGCCTATGTTCATGGCTAGTGGTTCAGCTTCACATGAGGATGGAAGCACTCAGCCTCTCGCTAGAAAACTGAAAAGACTCAAGCTGGCAAAAGCACCGCAAAGAACTGTGCGTTCTTTGAAATCCCAAATCCACAAGGAGAGTCCAATTGTGTCGGTTGCGATGCCTGACCTTCCCAACACTGGACGTGAAGAGCATGCGCCTTCCACCATTTGCACGCCCCCTGCAAGTGCTGGAAGGAGCACCCGCAGTCCAGTTCCTGATAGTCAGATTGAAGATGTCAGTGTTGAAGTACACCAGGATGAGGAGGATATGGGTGTTGCTGGCGCTGGGGAGGAAATTGACCAGGAGGATTCTGATGGTAAGGTGGTTTGTTTAAGTCAGGCACCCGGGGAGACACCTGTTGTCTGTGGGAGGAATATGGCCGTTGACATGCCAGGTGAAAATACCAAAAAAATCAGCTCTTCGGTGTGGAGGTATTTCACCAGAAATGCGGACAACAGGTGTCAAGCCGTGTGTTCCCTTTGTCAAGCTGTAATAAGTAGGGGTAAGGACGTTAACCACCTCGGAACATCCTCCCTTATACGTCACCTGCAGCGCATTCATAATAAGTCAGTGACAAGTTCAAAAACTTTGGGTGACAGCGGAAGCAGTCCACTGACCAGTAAATCCCTTCCTCTTGTAACCAAGCTCACGCAAACCACCCCACCAACTCCCTCAGTGTCAATTTCCTCCTTCCCCAGGAATGCCAATAGTCCTGCAGGCCATGTCACTGGCAAGTCTGACGAGTCCTCTCCTGCCTGGGATTCCTCCCATGCATCCTTGCGTGTAACGCCTACTGCTGCTGGCGCTGCTGTTGTTGCCGCTGGGAGTCGATGGTCATCCCAGAGGGGAAGTCGTAAGCCCACTTGTACTACTTCCAGTAAGCAATTGACTGTTCAACAGTCCTTTGCGAGGAAGATGAAATATCACAGCAGTCATCCTACTGCAAAGCGGATAACTGAGTCCTTGACAACTATGTTGGTGTTAGACGTGCGTCCGGTATCCGCCGTTAGTTCACAGGGAACTAGACAATTTATTGAGGCAGTGTGCCCCCGTTACCAAATACCATCTAGGTTCCACTTCTCTAGGCAGGCGATACCGAGAATGTACACGGACGTCAGAAAAAGACTCACCAGTCTCCTAAAAAATGCAGTTGTACCCAATGTCCACTTAACCACGGACATGTGGACAAGTGGAGCAGGGCAGGGTCAGGACTATATGACTGTGACAGCCCACTGGGTAGATGTATGGACTCCCGCCGCAAGAACAGCAGCGGCGGCACCAGTAGCAGCATCTCGCAAACGCCAACTCTTTCCTAGGCAGGCTACGCTTTGTATCACCGCTTTCCAGAATACGCACACAGCTGAAAACCTCTTACGGCAACTGAGGAAGATCATCGCGGAATGGCTTACCCCAATTGGACTCTCCTGTGGATTTGTGGCATCGGACAACGCCAGCAATATTGTGTGTGCATTAAATATGGGCAAATTCCAGCACGTCCCATGTTTTGCACATACCTTGAATTTGGTGGTGCAGAATTTTTTTAAAAACGACAGGGGCGTGCAAGAGATGCTGTCGGTGGCCAGAAAAATTGTGGGACACTTTCGGCGTACAGGCACCACGTACAGAAGACTGGAGCACCACCAAAAACTACTGAACCTGCCCTGCCATCATCTGAAGCAAGAAGTGGTAACGAGGTGGAATTCAACCCTCTATATGCTTCAGAGGTTGGAGGAGCAGCAAAAGGCCATTCAAGCCTATACAATTGAGCACGATATAGGAGATGGAATGCACCTGTCTCAAGTGCAGTGGAGAATGATTTCAACGTTGTGCAAGGTTCTGATGCCCTTTGAACTTGCCACACGTGAAGTCAGTTCAGACACTGCCAGCCTGAGTCAGGTCATTCCCCTCATCAGGCTTTTGCAGAAGAAGCTGGAGGCATTGAAGAAGGAGCTAAAAGGGAGCGATTCCGCTAGGCATGTGGGACTTGTGGATGCAGCCCTTAATTCGCTTAACAAGGATTCACGGGTGGTCAATCTGTTGAAATCAGAGCACTACATTTTGGCCACCGTGCTCGATCCTAGATTTAAAGCCTACCTTGGATCTCTCTTTCCGGCAGACACAGGTCTGCTGGGGTTGAAAGACCTGCTGGTGACAAAATTGTCAAGTCAAGCGGAACGCGACCTGTCAACATCTCCTCCTTCACATTCTCCCGCAACTGGGGGTGCGAGGAAAAGGCTCAGAATTCCGAGCCCACCCGCTGGCGGTGATGCAGGGCAGTCTGGAGCGACTGCTGATGCTGACATCTGGTCTGGACTGAAGGACCTGACAACGATTACGGACATGTCGTCTACTGTCACTGCATATGATTCTCTCAACATTGATAGAATGGTGGAGGATTATATGAGTGACCGCATCCAAGTAGGCACGTCACACAGTCCGTACTTATACTGGCAGGAAAAAGAGGCAATTTGGAGGCCCTTGCACAAACTGGCTTTATTCTACCTAAGTTGCCCTCCCACAAGTGTGTACTCCGAAAGAGTGTTTAGTGCCGCCGCTCACCTTGTCAGCAATCGGCGTACGAGGTTACATCCAGAAAATGTGGAGAAGATGATGTTCATTAAAATGAATTATAATCAATTCCTCCGCGGAGACATTGACCAGCAGCAATTGCCTCCACAAAGTACACAGGGAGCTGAGATGGTGGATTCCAGTGGGGACGAATTGATAATCTGTGAGGAGGGGGATGTACACGGTGATATATCGGAGGGTGAAGATGAGGTGGACATCTTGCCTCTGTAGAGCCAGTTTTGTGCAAGGAGAGATTAATTGCTTCTTTTTTGGGGGGGGTCCAAACCAACCCGTCATATCAGTCACAGTCGTGTGGCAGACCCTGTCACTGAAATGATGGGTTGGTTAAAGTGTGCATGTCCTGTTTTGTTTATACAACATAAGGGTGGGTGGGAGGGCCCAAGGATAATTCCATCTTGCACCTCTTTTTTCTTTTCTTTTTCTTTGCATCATGTGCTGATTGGGGAGGGTTTTTTGGAAGGGACATCCTGCGTGACACTGCAGTGCCACTCCTAAATGGGCCCGGTGTTTGTGTCGGCCACTAGGGTCGCTAATCTTACTCACACAGTCAGCTACCTCATTGCGCCTCTTTTTTTCTTTGCGTCATGTGCTGTTTGGGGAGGGTTTTTTGGAAGGGACATCCTGCGTGACACTGCAGTGCCACTCCTAGATGGGCCCGGTGTTTGTGTCGGCCACTAGGGTCGCTAACCTTACTCACACAGCTACCTCATTGCGCCTCTTTTTTTCTTTGCGTCATGTGCTGTTTGGGGAGGGTTTTTTGGAAGGGACATCCTGCGTGACACTGCAGTGCCACTCCTAGATGGGCCCGGTGTTTGTGTCGGCCACTAGGGTCGCTAATCTTACTCACACAGTCAGCTACCTCATTGCGCCTCTTTTTTTCTTTGCGTCATGTGCTGTTTGGGGAGGGTTTTTTGGAAGGGCCATCCTGCGTGACACTGCAGTGCCACTCCTAGATGGGCCCGGTGTTTGTGTCGGCCACTAGGGTCGCTAATCTTACTCACACAGTCAGCTACCTCATTGCGCCTCTTTTTTTCTTTGCGTCATGTGCTGTTTGGGGAGGGTTTTTTGGAAGGGCCATCCTGCGTGACACTGCAGTGCCACTCCTAGATGGGCCCGGTGTTTGTGTCGGCCACTAGGGTCGCTAATCTTACTCACACAGCTACCTCATTGCGCCTCTTTTTTTCTTTGCGTCATGTGCTGTTTGGGGAGGGTTTTTTGGAAGGGACATCCTGCGTGACACTGCAGTGCCACTCCTAGATGGGCCCGGTGTTTGTGTCGGCCACTAGGGTCGCTTATCTTACTCACACAGCGACCTCGGTGCAAATTTTAGGACTAAAAATAATATTGTGAGGTGTGAGGTATTCAGAATAGACTGAAAATGAGTGTAAATTATGGTTTTTGAGGTTAATAATACTTTGGGATCAAAATGACCCCCAAATTCTATGATTTAAGCTGTTTTTTAGTGTTTTTGGAAAAAAACACCCGAATCCAAAACACACCCGAATCCGACAAAAATAATTCGGTGAGGTTTTGCCAAAACGCGTTCGAACCCAAAACACGGCCGCGGAACCGAACCCAAAACCAAAACACAAAACCCGAAAAATTTCAGGCGCTCATCTCTAGAAAGCGGCCTCAGTTTTTTACAGGGAATCTGCAGTCAGGTGTCCCTTGAACACTTAAATTGCACTGGCCTGGGGGACAGATGGTACGCTGCCCCCTTGCCCAGCCAGCCCCGGCATGCATGGTACATCTTCTGTTGCAATAATGAATCAGGAGCTTGTTAACCATCCTACGTAAGTGCGTGCTGACATCTTTATTAGTCTGAGCAGCATAACGGGTTGGGGCTGAAATGCCGACGGTTAGAATATCTAGGGGTGCCTAATCCTACCCCCCCCCAAACTTCCCATAGCCTAAACTTAACCACTCCTCCCCCCAGCCTAACCCCCTCTACCGCAGCCTAAACCTGACCCCCACCCCCCGCGGATTTCCTCTCCGGCCGCCGAAAAGTTGTGCGTTGTTGTTCTTATTACTACTACACAGCAGTACCTAGCACTGGTAATTTACTAGCATAAGGGACAGCAACGTTACCTGCTATTACTAGTACACAGGACTGGCAACTTACCTCAGCATAAGAGACAGCAATATTACCTGATATTACTAGTACTCAGAAGAACAGGTGATTTATATGAGTTAGTAGGTGTGATCCCAGGTTTTGACAGTTCAAAGGGGCAGAATAAAGAGCAGCTGTCCCAGGTCCTGCTGGGAGTGAGCAGCTGTAAGGTGAGTGATCAAAAATGCCCACCCTCTCTTACACAGTCCAGCCCAGTTATACTTCCTAGTCCTTAGACCACTAGGACAATGATGGCGATAAGATTTGTTCCCATGTCTGGTATATAAAGCATATCTTGGATTTCTGTAACTTTTATTTATGTTAAATTTTTAAGCAAGCTTTAACCATTCCAAGTTTTGTAGCTGTAAGCATTTGGGTGCCAATCCCTTTAATGGTGATAAGGTCACACTTGGTTAACATGGTAAACCATTCTTCAGTGCAGGTGAAATGCTTTGTTGCACCTGAATCAATGTACCATGAATCTCTTCTGCAGCTAGCTGTGGCACTCAGGGCTTACTCGTCATTCCTACTGCATTTTTTGCTTTGCATAGGGTTCACATTTTTCTGCTTACACTCATATGCTTTGTTACCTGTCTTGTGACATTTATAGCAGTTGAACTTGAATTTTTGGATTGTTTCATTTTTTGTATGCAATGCAGTAGTCTCAGCACTTGAATCACTGGGGACACATTCTTGGAACTGTAATGACTTTCCTCTGACTGTGTCTTTGGTTAATTTTGCTGTGTTTGCTTCCAATGCATCAACTAGAAAGTCAAACTCAGGTGTCAAGATCTTTAACATTGTTGTAGCAATCTCTTTGTCATCTATTTTTACCCCAATAGACGTTAGTTGCTGAGAAACAGACATCATTTTGGCAATATAGTAACTCTTGCTGCTGCTTCACATACCTTGGTGATAAACAATAAATGTATTCTCACCATAAAACCTCCATCCTGATACACTGCCTGTAGTGCTGTCCACATGTCTTTTGCTGATGTTTTCCCATGTATAATAAGTAGTACACTCACCACCACACTCAAACTAATAGTGCCCATGGCCAGTGGCGGATCCAGGGGGGGGGGGGGGGGGCCCGCGGGCCTGTGCCCCCCCTGTCATGTCTGGCACTTAAAAAAACACAGCAGTCCCTTGCAAAAAGCGGCGGCGCAGACGGTGCAGTTCACTGGCGCCCGCCGTGATGAAGAGTCTAGTGGCGGCGGCAGCAGTACTAATGAGTCAGAATGACTCATTACAGTGCGCTGCAGCCGTGGCCAGTGTGTTAGTAGCTGGGAGCCAGTGGGAGGCGAGCAGAGCGGACTGTCCCCCCAGTTAGGCGATTCCACCATTGAGAGGAGAGAGGCACAGGACGCATACAGCGCCAGACAGGAGATTGAGCCTCCCACAACCGCACGGCCCGGCCAAGCCTCCCCCATACAGAAGCGCCCTGTGCTGGGGACCTCTGCACAGGAGCGCCCTCCCTCCCTCATTGCTGCGTTCCCCTGACGGGTAGAGACACGGCGTGGAAGCTCCTCAGCCATAACTCCGCACAAAAGAGCTAATCAAAGAGTGCTTTTAATTGCGGAAATGGCGGAGGGGAGCTGCGGGTACCTATCAGGAGCAGTGGGTACTTGACTGGACTGTACTCCTGGGCACCTGGCTACACAGCAGAAGCGGGTCTGATGTCAGAGGGCTTCCAGTTCAGGTGGAGATGCTTAATTCAATGTGTATGTATGTAACTGTATTAATGTGTGTACATATAGCCAGTTGGTGCTTCCCTCCCCTCTGTAGAATAACCCCCCCCCCCCACACTATTGGCCTTCCATATGGAGGAGACCCCCTCACTACTGCCCTACCCTCCACATCCCCCTTCCCTCCTCCCACTGCTGCCCTCTCATATGGAGACCCCCTCACTGCTGCCCTACCCTCCACATCCCCCTTCCCTCCTCCCACTGCTGCCCTCTCATATGGAGTAGACCCCCCTCACGGCTGCCCTACCCTCCACATCCCCCTTCCCTCCTCCCACTGCTGCCCTCCCATATGGGGGAGACCCCCTCACTGCTGCCCTACCCTCCATATCCCCCCTTCCCTCCTCCCACTGTTGCCCTCCCATATGGAGGATACCCCCTCACTGCTGCCCTACCCTCCACATCCCCCCTTCCCTCCTCCCACTGCTGCCCTCCCATATGGAGGAGACCCCCTCACTGCTGCCCTACCCTCCACATCCCCCCTTCCCTCTTCCCACTGCTGTCCTCCCATATGGAGGAGACCCCCTCACTGCTGCCCTACCCTCCACATCCCCCCTTCCCTCCTCCCACTGCTGCCTTCCCATATGGAGGAGACCCCCTCACTGCTGCCCTACCCTCCACATCCCCCCTTCCCTCCTCCCACTGCTGCCCTCCCATATGGAGGAGACCCCCCTCACTGCTGCCCTTCCCTCCATATCCCCCTTCCCTCCTCCTACTGCTGCCCTCCCATATGGAGGAGACCCCCCTCACTGCTGCCCTACCCTCCATATCCCCCTTCCCTCCTCCCACTGCTGCCCTCCCATATGGAGGAGACCCCCTCACTGCTGCCCTACCCTCCACATCTCGCTTCCCTCCTCCCACTGCTGCCCTCCCATATGGAGGAGACCCCCCTCACTGCTGCCCTACCCTCCACATCCCCCTTCCCTCCTCCCACTGCTGCCCTCCCTTATGGAGGAGACCCCACTCACTGCTGCCCTACCCTCCATATCCCCCCTTCCCTCCTCCAACTGCTGCCCTCCCATATGGAGGAGACCCCCCTCACTGCTGCCCTACCCTCCATATCCCCCCTTCCCTCCTCCCACTGCTGCCTTCCCATATGGAGGAGACCCCCTCACTGCTGCCCTACCCTCCATATCCCCCCTTCCCTCCTCCCACTGCTGCCCTCCCATATGGAGGATACCCCCTCACTGCTGCCCTACCCACCACATCCCCCTTCCCTCCTCCCACTGCTGCCCTCCCATATGGAGGATACCCCCTCACTGCTGCCCTACCCTCCACATCCCCCTTCCCTCCTCCCACTGCTGCCCTCCCATATGGAGGAGACCCCCCTCACTGCTACCCTACCCTCCATATCCCCCCTTCCCTCCTCCCACTGCTGCCCTCCCATATGGAGGAGACCCCCTCACTGCTACCCTACCCTCCATATCCCCCCTTCCCTCCTCCCACTGCTGCCCTCCCATATGGAGGATACCCCCTCACTGCTGCCCTACCCTCCACATCCCCCTTCCCTCCTCCCACTGCTGCCCTCCCATATGGAGGAGACCCCTCACTGCTGCCCTACACTCCATATCCCCCCTTCCCTCCTCCCACTGTTGCCCTCCCATATTGAGGAGACCCCCTCACTGCTGCCCTACCCTCCACATCCCCCCTTCCCTCCTCCCACTGCTGCCCTCCCATATGGAGGAAACCCCCTCACTGCTGCCCTACCCTCCACATCCCCCCTTCCCTCTTCCCACTGCTGTCAACCCATATGGAGGAGACCCCCTCACTGCTGCCCTACCCTCCACATCCCCCCTTCCCTCCTCCCACTGCTGCCTTCCCATATGGAGGAGACCCACTCACTGCTGCCCTACCCTCCACATCCCCCCTTCCCTCCTCCCACTGCTGCCCTCCCATATGGAGGAGACCCCCCTCTCTGCTGCCCTTCCCTCCATATCCCCCTTCCCTCCTCCTACTGCTGCCCTCCCATATGGAGAGACCCCCCTCACTGCTGCCCTACCCTCCATATCCCCCTTCCCTCCTCCCACTGCTGCCCTCCCATATGGAGGAGACCCCCTCACTGCTGCCCTACCCTCCACATCTCGCTTCCCTCCTCCCACTGCTGCCCTCCCATATGGAGGAGACCCCCCTCACTGCTGCCCTACCCTCCACATCCCCCTTCCCTCCTCCCACTGCTGCCCTCCCTTATGGAGGAGACCCCACTCACTGCTGCCCTACCCTCCATATCCCCCCTTCCCTCCTCCAACTGCTGCCCTCCCATATGGAGGAGACCCCCCTCACTGCTGCCCTACCCTCCACATCCCCCCTTCCCTCCTCCCACTGCTGCCTTCCCATATGGAGGAGACCCCTCACTGCTGCCCTACCCTCCATATCCCCCCTTCCCTCCTCCCACTGCTGCCCTCCCATATGGAGGATACCCCCTCACTGCTGCCCTACCCACCACATCCCTCTTCCCTCCTCCCACTGCTGCCCTCCCATATGGAGGATACCCCCTCACTGCTGCCCTACCCTCCACATCCCCCTTCCCTCCTCCCACTGCTGCCCTCCCATATGGAGGAGACCCCCCCTCACTGCTACCCTACCCTCCATATCCCCCTTCCCTCCTCCCACTGCTGCCCTCCCATATGGAGGAGACCCCCTCACTGCTACCCTACCCTCCATATCCCCCCTTCCCTCCTCCCACTGCTGCCCTCCCATATGGAGGATACCCCCTCACTGCTGCCCTACCCTCCACATCCCCCTTCCCTCCTCCCACTGCTGCCCTCCCATATGGAGGATACCCCCTCACTGCTGCCCTACCCTCCACATCCCCCTTCCCTCCTCCCACTGCTGCCCTCCCATATGGAGGAGACCCCCCTCACTGCTGCCCTACCCTCCACATCCCCCATCCTTCCTCCCACTGCTGCCCTCCCATATGGAGGAAACCCCCCTCACTGCTGCCCTACCCTCCATGTCCCCCCTTCCCTCTTCCTACTGCCCTTGTTGTGAGGCCAGGCGCACCTTCATGGGACTGCACAACGAAGGCGTGCACAAGGTGCCCCCCCTGTCATTTTTTCCTGGATCCGCCCCTGCCCATGGCCCTCTCTACATTATCTGGGCTTCATCTGGTCTTGGATCTGAACCAAGATTTACTAACTTTCCACAATCTTGCTTCAATTGCATTTCTATAGCAAACTTCTAGGTTGTATAATTCATTATCGCACTTTTTTTCTTGATAAGTCCCATTATGGGTGTAATTCCTTTATGCATGCTTCTTACAGACATAACTATGCAGTCTTTGTGCACTAACAGCTACAGTGCACTGAAAACACTCAGGGGGTAATTCCAAGTTGATCGCAGCAGGATTTTTGTTAGCAATTGGGCAAAACCATGTGCACTGCAGGGGACGCAGATATAACATGTGCAGAGAGAGTTAGATTTGGGTGGGGTGTGTTCAATCTGCAATCTAATTTGCAGTGTAAAAATAAAGCAGCCAGTATTTACCCTGCACAGAAACAAAATAACCCACCCAAATCTATCTCTCTCTGCACATGTTATATCTAACCCCCCCCCCCTGCAGTGCACATGGTTTTGCCCAATTGATAAAAAAAATCCTGCTGCGATCAACTTGGAATTACCCCCTCAGTGCTGTCTTCACTCTGTTCTGTGGAAGTCTGTGCAGTGCATGTGCCTAATATGGCATCTGCATGATGCTCTGGGTGTCCTAGTAGCTTGTGTATCTGGGTGCCTGGGTCCATTACCTGTTGGAACTGATGTGTGTGCAGTGTTGATATTGCAGTGTTATAGAGGCACACACACCAAAGAAAGAAAAGAAGTTACCCAAAGCAAACAATCAGCAGCTATCTGTCATTTCATTTTTCAATGCTAGATCAATGGTACAAGTTGCTTGGGCAACTTCTCCACTTTATCTCTCTTCAAGGGTTAGGCTGCGGAAGGAGGTTAGGATTAGGCACTAGAGGGAATGTTAGTTTTAGGGACTGGGGATAAAGTACTCAACCAAACAGCTCCATCCGACGCCTCCACCGAAAGTGCTGGTCACATGGCCACTGAGACCCGGAAGATAACACTGGAGACGCTACTCACGCCGTGACCAGGTAGGGTGACTGCTCGGCCACCAGCAACATTCGGTCGCCATTTTCTCCTATCAATGTCATCTGTTTAGACATGATAAATGCTGACATTGTCATTGTCAACATGCTAAGCATGTCGACATGGCGCATGTTGATATTTCAACCATGTCAACATTCCCATGTCAACCTGATGCATCTTGACAATAGAACTGCCCCCCTCCTGTTCCTGGCTGGGGTGCACATCGGCATTCCTCTGTAGAGCCACAAAACGAGTTTTATGGTAAGAACTTACCTTTGTTAAAACTCTTTCTGCGAGGTACACTGGGCTCCACAAGGATAGACATTGGGGTGTAGAGTAGGAACTTGATCCGAGGCACCAACAGGCTCAAAAGCTTTGACTGTTCCCAAGATGCATAGCACCGCCTCCTTTATAAGCCCGCCTCCCTGCACAGGAGCTCAGTTTTTAGTTAACCAGCCCAATGCAGTAGCAGGAAAAGAGACGACAACAGTTAGTAGCCACAAACACCACATTCTCACGACAGAAGAAGTGTCAGCGGCTAATGCCATACCAACCCAAAGAAGCTAAGTGCTTCAAGGTGGGCGCTTTGTGGAGCCCAGTGTACCTCGCAGAAAGAGTTTTAACAAAGGTAAGTTCTTACCATAAAACTCGTTTTTTGCTGCGGGGTACACTGGGCTCCACAAGGATAGACATTGGGGATGTCCTAAAGCAGTTCCTTATGGGAGGGGATGCACTGTAGTGGGCACAAGGACCCGGCGTCCAAAGGAAGCATCCTGGGAAGCGGCAGTATCGAAGGCATAGAACCTTATGAACGTGTTCACTGAGGACCACGTAGCCGCCTTGCACAATTGTTCAGTGGTCGCACCACGGCGGGCCGCCCAAGAAGGTCCAACAGACCGAGTAGAATGGGCTGTAATGTGAGCAGGAGCTGACAGACCAGCCTTCATATAAGCATGTGCAATCACCATTCTAATCCATCTGGCCAAAGTCTGCTTGTGAGCAGGCCAGCCACGTTTGTGAAATCCAAACAGTACAAAGAGAGAATCAGATTTCCTAATAGAAGCAGTTCTCTTCACGTACAGTAGATACGGAGAGCCCGTTCCACATCCAAAGACCGCTCTTTGGGAGACAAGTCAGGAGAGACCAGGGCCGGAACCACAATCTCCTGGTTAAGGTGGAACGAAGATACCACCTTAGGTAAATATCCGGGATGAGTTCAAAGAACCGCCCGGTCACTGTGAAAAGTCAGATATGGGGAACTACAGGACAAGGCACCCAAATCCGACACTCTTCTAGCGGAGGCAATAGCCAGCAAAAACACCACCTTAAGGGAAAGCCACTTAAGATCAGCTGAGCCCAGAGGTTCAAATGGGAACTCTTGCAATGCCTCTAACACCACCGACAAGTCTCAAGGAGCCACAGTCGGGACATAGGGAGGTTGGATATGCAACACACCCTGAGTAAAGGTATGAACATCAGGCAAGGTCACAATTTTTCTCTGAAACCACACCGACAAGGCAGAAATATGAACCTTGAGGGAAGCCAGACGCAGATCTACATCTAGGCCCTGCTGCAGAAAAGCCAAAAGTTTGGCCGTACTAAACTTGGAAGCATCATAATTGTTAGATGCGCACCAAACGAAGTAAGAATGCCAGACCCTATGGTAAATCCGAGCAGAAGCCGGTTTCCGGGCCCGCGACATAGTTTTAATGACCGCCTCAGAAAAACCTTTAGCCCTCAAGACAGAAGCTTCAAGAGCCACGCCGTCAAAGACAGTCGGGCCAGGTCCTGATAGACACAGGGGCCCTGAACGAGGAGATCTGGGTGTTGTGGAAGTAGAATCGGACGCTCTGACGATAGGCCTTGCAGGTCTGAGAACCAATGCCGTCTGGGCCACGCTGGAGCTATGAGAAGCAGGATTCCTCCTTCTTGCTTGTACTTCCGAATTACCCTGGGCAGGAGTGACACCGGAGGGAGCACGTACGGCAGCCGAAACCTCCATGGCACCGCCAGCGCATCCACGAATGTTGCTTGAGGATCCCTTGTCCGAAGACCGGAACCTTGTGATTGTGTCGAGACGCCATCAGATCCACGTCTGGAAGGCCCCACCTTTCCACTATGAGTTGAAACACTTACGGATGGAGGCCCCACTCTCCGGCGTGTACGTCCTGATGACTGAGAAAGTCCGCTTCCCAATTCAGGACTCCCGGAATGAATATTGCCGATATGGCCGGTAGATGGCGTTCCGCCCATTGAAGAATCCGTGAGACTTCCTTCATTGCAAAGCGGCTGCGAGTGCCGCCTTGATGATTTATGTAAGCCACTGTGGTGGTGTTGTCCGACTGTACTTGAACAGGACGGTTCTGTATTAAATGCTGGGCCAGGTTCAATGAGTTGAAGACCGCCCGCAATTCCAGAATGTTGGGAGGAGAGACTCCTCCTTGGTCCACCGACCCTGAAGGGAGTGTTGCACACCATGCCCCAACCCCTTAGACTGGCATCCGTCGTCGACAGGACCCAGTCGGATATCCAGAAGGGACGGCCCCTGCACAATCATTGGTCCTGGAGCCACCAGTACAGCGACAGACGGACCTCCGGAGTCATTGAGATCATGTGAGACCTGATCCGATGAGGCAGGCCATCCCACTTGACCATGGGGGTCATTCCGAGTTGTTCGCTCGTTGTTATTTTTTTTTCGCAACGGAGCGATTAGTTGCTAATGCGCATGCGCAATGTCCGCAGTGCGACTGCGCCAAGTAAATTTGCTATGCAGTTAGGTATTTTACTCACGGCATTACAAGGTTTTTTCTTCGTTCTGGTGATCGTAATGTGATTGACAGGAAGTGGGTGTTTCTGGGCGGAAACTGGCTGTTTTATGGGTGTGTGTGTGTGTGAAAAAACGCTACCGTTTCTGGGAAAAACGCGGGAGTGGCTGGAGAAACGGAGGAGTGTCTGGGCGAACGCTGGGTGTGTTTGTGACGTCAAACCAGGAACGAAACTGACTGAACTGATCGCAGATGCCGAGTAAGTCTGGAGCTACTCAGAAACTGCTAAGAAGTGTCTATTCGCAATTCTGCTAATCTTTCGTTCGCAATTTTGATAAGCTAAGATTCACTCCCAGTAGGCGGCGGCTTAGCGTGTGCAAAGCTGCTAAAAGCAGCTTGCGAGCTAACAACTCGGAATGACCCCCATAATCAGCCTCTGGAGGGGGTGAGAATGGAATTGAGCATACTCCACCATGTCGAATGCTGACACCATGAGGCCCAGCACCTGCATCGCCGAATGTATTGACACTTGCGGACGAGAGAGGAAGCAACGAATCCTGTCCTGAAGCTTCAGGACTTTCTCCTGAGACAAGAACAACCGCTGGTTGTGAGTGTCCAATAGCGCTCCCAGGTGCACCATGCTCTGAGCAGGGACCAGGGAGGATTTCTTCCAGTTGATGAGCCACCCGTGGGCTTGCAAATACCGGACAGTCAGATCCAAGTGACGTAGGAGATTTTCTGGGGAATTTTCCAGGATCAACAAGTCGTCCAGATACGGTAGGATCCTGATCCCTTGACGGCGGAGTTCCGCCGTCATCACCGCCATAACTTTGGTGAAGACTCGCGGAGCCGTGGTTAAACCAAAAGGTAACGCCTGAAACTGGTAATGGAGGTTGCCAACCGCAAACCTCAGGTATTGCTGATGCGATGCTGCTATAGGAATATGCAGGTAAGAATCCTGTATATCCAGGGAGACCATATAATCCCCAGGTTCCAAGGCCAGAACAATAGAGCGAAGGGTTTCCATATGGAATTTGGAGATTCTCACAAACTTGTTCAATGCCTTGAGGTTGAGAATGGGGCGGGAGGACCCATTCGGTTTCGGGACTAGAAACAGCGGAGAATAGTACCGTTGGCCCCTCTGAGCAAGAGGCACCTGGAATACCACTCCTGTGTCCATGAGGGTCTGTACCACCGAATGTAGAGTCTTTGCCTTCACCTGATCCGAAGGGACATCTGTCTGGAAAAATCGGCGAGGGGGACGGTTTTTGAAGGCTATGGCGTAACCTCGAGTGACGACTTCCCATACCCAGGCATCTGAAGTGGTCTTCAACCATTCCTGGGTATACCCTAGAAGCCGGCCCCCCACCCTGGGGTCCCCCAGGGGGAGGCCCACCCTGTCATGCGGCAGGCTTATCGGTCTTGGAGGCTCGCTGACGGGCAGCCCAGGCTCTTTTGGGCTTCGGCTTACCAGGTTTGGAAGTGCTGGCCTGTTTGTGGTATGCCTGATCTTTTGCTTTACCTGAAGGACGAAAGGGATGAAAGGAAGTACTTTTAGCCTTCGGCACAGAAGGAGCGGTACTTGGCAGACAGGCAGTTTTGGCAGTAGCCAAATCAGCCACTATCTTATTTAAGTCCTCCCCAAACAGAATATCTCCCTTAAAAGGGAGTACCTCCAGGGTTTTTCTAGAATCCAGATCCACGGACCAGGATCTCAGCCACAATATCCGGCGGGCCAGGACTGACGTACTAGAAGCCTTGGCTGCTAGAATACCGGCATCAGAAGCCGCCTCTTTAATATAGTGAGAAGCTGTGACAATATATGACAAGCACTGTCTAGCACGGTCACAAGAGATTTCAGCTTCCAACTCTAGGGCCCACACTTCAATAGCTTCTGCAGCCCATGTCGCTGCAATAGTGGGCCTTTGCGCAGCACCCGTGAGGGTGTATATCGCTTTCAGACAACCCTCCACACGTTTATCCATAGGCTCTTTCAGAGACGTGACGGTAGTGACCGGTAGAGCTGCGGAAACCACCATCCTTGCCACATGCGAGTCCACTGGAGGAGGCGTCTCCCAATTTTTTGACAGCTTTGGCGCGAGGGGATAGCGAGCCAGCATCTTCTTGTGAGGCACAAACTTCTTCCCTGGATTTTCCCAGGATTCCTGACGTATATCCACCAGGTGATCAGAATGAGGTAAAACTTGTTTAACCACCTTCTGACACTTGAACCTATCTGGTTTCTTAGGAGGGACGGATGGCTCGGGATCATCCGTAATCTGTAGAATCAATTTAATAGCCTTCAAAAGATCAGGAACATCCACTTGTGAACTACCCTCCCCATCAGCAGTATCTGCAGTATCAGTCAGAATCTCTGGGGTCAGTGTAAGCGCTATCTTCATCAGACGAGGTGTCAGTGACAGCAGTGGATTGTGAGGAGGTAATAGCTCGCTTAGAGGACCCCATGGTCTTAGGCGAGCGAGGGTCAGACTTTTTAGTGGTCAAAGACTGGTTCAATTTCTTCAATTGAGCAGACAAGTTATCTGCCCACGGCGGGTTAGCCGCGGGGACCACATACGGTTGAACCGGCATATGAGGTCCCATAGGGGGCGTTAGTTTAGTAACTGGCGTATTCAGAAGTGTGGAGAAAGTAGCCCACGGAGGGTCATTATGGACCCCCGTTGCCACAGTCCCACTGGGGGGCAAAGAGCCCCCAGAACCAGAGCCCTCAGCTGCTATATTATCCTCATAGGGATCTGTGGCGTCAGCAACACTGGTAGTGTGTTCAGCCCCAGAACCGTTACCCTCAGTAGCAGACATGATGTAACTTGCAATATTAGGTAACACAGTACAATTGTCAGCAGCACAATACCTCTTGCCCAAACCCCTGCGCAGTGTAGTCAGCACAAGCAGGGATATAGGAGAGATACGGTGACTAAAATCACAGAGAAAAATACAATTACAGTATATCTTGTGAATATTCTATATTACAGTATTATAAGCCTGACGCACCAAGCCCCCTCAGGTTATAGAATATAGGGATAGCAAGTTGAGTGAGAGACACACGAAATGAAATTCACCCAGCAAGCTAATGCACACACATATAGTCACAGTTGTACAATGCAGAGGTTATTACAAACAATAATACTGCACTGGACTAGCTTATATATAGCTATGTAGTCAATAGATATAACACTGCACAGTAAAAAACTGGATGTATATCACAGGGCACTTGTACCAGAGAACCCTGACTAAATGCACTTTTGCTTAACTATCACTGTCTAAACGACATGTAGAATACTTAAGTGTCTTGTAAAGTCACAGCGCTGACTACCAGGCGGCTTTACACAGGAGGATTTGACCAAGCAGTCCCAGGAACAGTGTAACTGAGAGAAATGGCGCCAACACACTGACAGGGAGTGAGGGAGAGACAGATATGCAGCTCCAGGGCGGGAACATTTACTATAAATGGTGCCCTGGGGCTGAGGGAGTGGCTCCTGGTCTAAGCCTTATCCCCTCTGCAGGCAAAACCACCTGGTACTACGGCTACTTGTAAAAAGGTTTAGAGAGAAAACCTGACATATACCCATGCCCTGGTGATCTAGTGGGATCGCCTGTATGCCACAGTGTCCACCGCCAGCAAGTGCGGCCAGCCTCCCACCGGCCGCGCCGGATTGCGATACAGAACAGGTCCTGCGAGCGGGACCTACTCACCACCTCCCGAAGCGCGGCCACGCGATCCCGGAGAGCCCCAGCCGTGTGTGCCTGACAGGAAGAAAACCGAATCCTCCCGCTGTAGTTACCCGGCAACCAGGGCACGGGAGTGTACAGCGCCGCTAGGGAGAGATGGAGCTGCAGCAGTGAACGTCTCCTGACATCTACACACTGCTGCAGCCCTTGAAGTCTTCACTTTTCTTCTTAAAAAGCTCTTCTTAAGGGCTGCTAGGAGCAGCCCCTCTGTTAAGTGCCTGCTATCTGCGGCACCAACTACAAAACTGAGCTCCTGTGCAGGGAGGCGGGGTTATAGAGGAGGCGGCGCTATGCATCTTGGGAACAGTCAAAGCTTTTGAGCCTGTTGGTGCCTCGGATCAAGATCCTTCTCTACACCTCAATGTCTATCCTTGTGGAGCCCAGTGTACCCCGCAGCAGAAATTCTGTTTTTCATTATTATTATTTTTTTGTAAGGAAGCAAGATCACGCCCCCTTACATTAGGCCATGCCCCCATGACCTGGACCCAGCTATGCTGTCTACGGCCATGCTCCTAGGTAATCTGCCACTGGTGCAATATGATTCCCTTTCTTACTGGTGCAATACTGTATGTCAGGAGCGACATCTTCTGTTAGCAAAAGAGAAAATATTTTTATTTGGTGACATTCCATCTGTACAAAGTGCCATCTTTTCTTTAGATAATTTAGTATATTGACGTACCATTGTTTCCTGTACCTAAACAATTAGACAAGTTCTATACAATTAATGTTTTTTTTTCCTTTCTTTTTTATCTGAAGTGACAAGAAACCTCTCCATCACTACTTACAGGCTGTGAGAAAGGACTCATCTATGTAATTACAGTAATTGTTTACAGCTTACTAATAACACTTGAATTATACATCATTTAGCAACTAGCACATATTTATAAAGAAGTTTGCTTTGAAAAAATGTTATACAATGAGGAAAAACTGCATAAAAATAACTTACAACTGTCTGGTACACTTATATGAAAGGAACATATGGGGCTATATTTCCAAGGTGACTTCCTATCCTGGGTCCCAGAACAGGAGTGGCAGAGATTTGTTCTCTCATATTGCATACTCCCGGGACACACCAATTAACAACTGGTAATTAAGTTCATATACATGTCCTGTAACAATGAAATGAAAGCAAGCATTTAAAGGGCTGCAGCAAGATCACATGATTACCCTGGGAGTAAGTGGTAGGTCACAGGATTACCCTTTTATGGGTATGTCACATGATTACCCTAGGATTAAGTGGTAGGTCACATGATTATCTTGGGAGTAAGGTGTAGGTCATATGGTTACCCTGGGAGTAAGTGGTAGGTCACATGATTACCTTGGGAGTAAGTGGTAGGTCACATGATTATCTTGGGAGTAAGGTGTAGGTCATATGGTTACCCTGGGAGTAAGTGGTAGGTCACATGATTACCTTGGGAGTAAGTGGTAAGTCACATGATTATCTTGGGAGTAAGGGGTAGGTCACATGATTACCCTAGGAGTAAGTGGTAGGTCACATGATTACCCTGTGAGTAATGGGTATGTCACATGATTACTCTTGGAGTAAGTGGTAGGTCACTTGATTATCTTGGGAGTAAGGTGTAGGTCATATGGTTACCCTAGGAGTAAGTGGTAGGTCACATATTTACTCTGGGAGTCAGTGGTAGGTCACATGATTACCCTGGGAGTAAGTGGTAGGTCACATGATTATCCTGGGAGTAAGGGGTAGGTCACATGATTACCCTGGGAGTAAGTGGTAGGTCACATGATTATTTTGGTAGTAAAGGGTAGGTCACATGATTATCTTGGGAGTAAGGGGTGGGTCACATGATTATCTTGGGAGTAAGGGGTGGGTCACATGATTACCCTGGGAGTAAGTGGTAGGTCACATGATTATCTTGGGAGTAAGTTGTAGGTCATATGGTTACCCTGGGAGTAAGTGGTAGGTTCCACGATTACCCTGTGAGTAAGGGGTATGTCACATGATTACCCTGGGAGTGACTGGTAGGTCACATGATTATCTTGGGAGTAAGGTGTAGGTCACATGATTACCCTGGGAGTAAGTGGTAGGTCACATGATTACCCTGGGAGTCAGTGGTAAGTCACATGGTTATCTTGGGAGTAAGGGGTAGGTCACATGATTACCCTTGGAGTAAGTGGTAGGCCACATGATTACCCTGGGATTTTATCATTTTGGGAGGCTGATCCTGGTCTGACAAGCAACATGTTGTTTAATAAATTAGCTTAAAATGCTTGCACTTTTCTACAAATGAATTCATGGTGGCATCGCTGGACTGAAGCCTTCCTTGGTTCTCCACATTAGCAATGTTATAATGTACATTACAGGACTTTTTCCTCTGTGGAATGCCCTCCCACGCACAATAAGACTCACTTCTAGGGGAAAGTGTAAGAATCTCACACCCTATTACAATCCCCCCCATGTCTCCAAACCTTCAAGTGTTCCCTGAAAACTCCCCTCTTCAGGCAAGATTATCAAATTCTGGACCACCCACACACCCTTCAATGCCTCCCTATCTAATTACATTCCCTCTGTACAGTCCACCCATAATCTCGCATATTTTGTCTTTCTGCAATTCCACATCTTCCTCACCCTTGGCCAACATTGCTGTGTGACCATATCATATAGTCCATTACACATGGACCATTATGCAGTAAATAGCATCCTTGTGTCTTGTGTATCAATGCCCATTTCCCTATAGATTGTAAGCTTGCGAGCAGGGCCTTCCTACCTCTATGACTGTCTGTTATTACCCAGTTTTGTTCTATTACTGTTGTTCCAATTGTAAACGCAATGGAATATGCTGCGCTATATAAGAAACTGTTAATGAATAATACATTTTCTCCCTCTCTGGCATTTACGCCATTTATCCTGCCAGTCACAGTGGTCCCAACAAACAATTGCAGGTGATTGGTTTTACCCGTGCTTCTTCCTTTTAATGGTTACCATAGATTGCAGCCAGTGATTGGTTAAATGGTGGGGAGGGCTGTGTGTCACTACCAAGACCAAATTAAAGACCAGTGGTGGTCAGAGGCAGATTTACCGTTTGGCAACCTAAGCAGTTGCCTAGGTCTCGGTGGGTCCCAAGGGGCCTGATACGGGACTACCGAGTGCAGAGCCGGCCCTAGCTATAGCCAATTGCCTAGGGCACTTGCTGTGCCTAGGGGCATGCTAGAACCGGCTCAGCTAGGCGGTGGGCAATGGAGTGACCCGCCGTGACTTTCCCCCACCACGGACCAAATGTATTTTTTTTCTGTTGGTTGGTTCCGGCAGCCAGTAATTTAAGCCCCCTTCTATTGGCTCCGCCCCCTCCTCCACCGACCCGTGTATCGCGGCATATAGCCATGAGAGGGCAGAGCCTAATGATGAAAGTGCCCAGGGCCCTGCCTGTCCTGTGCAACCCCCAGCACTGCCACAGTGATCTGCTCCTGCAGCATCCGAGGCTCCATCCTCCAGGTTTCAGTGTGTTTGTGTGTATACTCTATATATGTGCCTATGTATGTATTCTGTGTGTGTTTGTATATACTGTATGTGTATGTGTTCTATAGGGTGGCACTCAATTTCCCAGCTGTGGGGATACCGGCACTCAGCATACCGGCGCCGGGATACTGACAACTATTTTCCCTCTTGGGGTGTCCACGAGCCCCCTGGAGGGAGAATAAATAGCGCGGCCGCAGCGTGGCGAGTGCAGCGAGCTCACAAGGGGCTCTTTTATGCTGGCCCCGCCGCCGGCATTCCGGCGGTCGGGATCCCGGCGCCGGTATGCTGGGCGCCGGGATCCCGACAGCCAGGCAAGCGTAGTAGACTCATTCTATATACTGTATGTGTATATGTATGTGTGTGTATATATACAGTATGTGTTCTACAGTGTGTGTGTGTGTGTGTGTGTGTGTGTGTGTGTGTGTGTGTGTGTGTGTGTGTGTGTGTGTTATATTTTTGTTTATATGTAAGTGTATATGATCTATGTGTAGGTATATGTATGTGTGCACAGACACACCCTAATGTCAGGTACCCACCAGCAAAGAAGCAGTTAGCTTCTCGACGAACGGGATCCCGGAGGTCGATATACCGACGCCGGAAATCCGAGGGAGGACACAATCCCAGCGTCAATGCACCAACGCCAAACGGGATAGGCATCAAAATACTGACAGACAGCATCCCGATCGTCCTGACAGCGGGATGCGCCGTCGTACTGCCACGGGAGGGGGGGGTGTTAGGTTTAGGCAGGAGAAAGGGAGTTAGGCACGGAATGGTTAGGGTTAGTGACCAGTGAGGGAGTGTTAGTGTTAGGCACTTAGAAGGGGAGGTTAGAGTTAGGCACCTAGCGGGGAGGGTTAGGTTTAGGCAGCCGGAGAGGGAGGGTTAGGGTTAGGCACCTACAAGGGAGGGTTAGGGTAGGGAAAAGATGAGGGTTAGGGGGCTGAATGGGGGCTGTCGGGATTCTGATGGATGGGATGCCCAAGTCGACTCGGTATACCGACAGCTGGCATCCCGTCCATCGGTATATCATACTGAACCCCATCAGCGTTAGCCTATTACATATGCCAGTGCCATGGCCGCGGTGAAGCGGGTCCACTAAGGATCGCAGAAAGCTGGCGAGTTACTACTCCGCAGATGCCATCTGTACTCCTCCCAGCTGCCCCTGCGCTTGTGCGACTCGTCTGACAGATTCTGTTTGCAGGATGCCGTAGCTGTGTGGACCCGTGGAGGTGATGGATGGAGCTAAGCGCACACTGAAAGAGCTGCTGAGGGGCCCGGACTCAGAGCGTCTGCAGGGCAAGGTGTCGGTGGAACTGAGCCTGCTGGTGGTACTGGAGAGAGTAGCCGCCCGCAGCCAAGGTTTGTCCCACTTACCCAACTCTCTGCTTCATGCCGGCTTTTCCCAATGTCGGTCAGTGTTCCACAGTAATGATATGGTGTGGTCTTCTCTCAGCTTTTTCATTAGGAGCGTTCTCACTACTGTTTTACCTGCTGCCCACACAGGCCCCACTCTCCCCTCACAATTCCAAACTCCCATCTGCGGCACCACCAACCCTCCTCCATGTCACCCATTACGTGTCACTAGTGTCTCTCTATGCCTGTCATCCACTACGTCCCTAGTGTGCCCCTCTGTCTATCTCCCATTGCCTCACCCCAATGTCACCCTCTCTCCCTGTCACCCACTACATGTCCCCAGTGTCCCCCTCTAGCTGTCCTGTCATCCACTAAGTATCCTCAGTGTCACCCTCTGCTTTTCTCCCATTGCCTCACCCCAGTGTCTCCATCATGGATGTTGTCATGACAAGCTGTTTTTGTGAATCCGTTGGACTCAGACCAACCGAAGGAGCAAGAGCTCCGGAATGCAGGAAACAAGGAGGAGGAAGGTAGGTCCTTTTCATATATTTATTCATGGTAACTGAGCAGAATTAGACTGTAGGGATACTGGGAATGACCAGTTCCGGGTTGGAAACTGTAGAGAATGTCCACTGAGTGATACGAGGCAAAAACAGGAGTATTGTGAGGAATAAGCTTTAGATGGTACGAAGATGTGGCAGAAGGGCACTATTTTCATGGGCTCGTGAATAGTCGTGGGTGTGTACGCACCAATGCATTCCTATAGATGCAGGTGTGTACGCGTGTTCCTGTGCACAGCCGTTGAGTACACTGTCCACGACAAACAAAACATGATTGCGACTAATTGTGGGTCAGATGGTTGTGAATATATCAGTATATACTGGCTCCCAGAATAACCAGCGCTGTGTGTATCACTGCTGCCACTGCACTCAGGACACAGAACTCTGCATGTCCTTTCTGTATAAGCCCGCCCCCCAGACACCTGTGAAACTAGCCAATGGGAGACGGTGGTGGGCCTATACAGGAAGGACAAGCTGAGTGCTGCATCCTGACTCCACGGGGAACGTCGGCGGCTGTGATACACACATCGCTGCTGATCCCAGGGGTCAGGGATCCGGCACACATATTACCCCCCTCCCTCCCCCCCCACCACCACATTATCAGCACCAGTCTCTCCCAAATATGTAAAAGCAGAAACATGGCATCATTGTTTCAGGAAAACAGAAATACAAGTTTATAAGATTTTTGGCTGGCCATTTGGCGAGCCTGCAGCTGATCATCAACTTCTCATCATGACAATGATGGGCCTATTTTTATGTGTTGGCCTGGAGCTGTCATCCCATCTGCCCTATTTTTAATCTGATTCTGGTTACAACCTCTGCTGGCTCGAGTGGCACAAAGGATCCAGCAACAAGCAAGGTAGAGTCCATGATCCACTGACCCAAAGTCTACTGTATACTGGCAGCATCCCTCTTTATGCTGATTTTGCAGTCCCCGATAATGATCCATTTGTTTCCTTGATAGAAGCTGGCAATAGAACTATATATAACTCCATGTGGTTTCACAAATTCTGGACAGTTAATTTATTCCACTAAAAAAGAGCTTTATCACAAGAAGTCAGGAGATCCATTCTATTGCAAACTTACCTTTAGAGTCTAGAACTTGCTTCAGTTCAATGTTAATTGACATTCAACTACCATTAGGTGCAAAGTAGGCATTACTGTACATCAACATTTGTATAACAATTCCGTCATCGCTTTCAATCCAATGACAATGAGAATGGTTCCTTCCAAGTGCTTGCAAAACACCTACTGTCATGACAACAAATGATTACACAAATGGCGCTGATGATATACATACCCTCCAACTGTACCTTTTTTATGGTCTGTACCTGCCATATAGGGCTTTGTATCGATTTTCGACTCTCCAAATCAACACTGAAAGTATAAGAAAGGGGACGTGACCACGTCCCTTTTATCCGTGGCCATGCCTCCTTTCCTAATTTGTACCGGTTTTCATATGTAAAATGTTGGAGGGTATGGATATAGAGTGAGACTACGTTAGTGAAATGTTGTTGGTGACGTGCTAAGAAGGACACAAGCATGTAGAATGGATCATGCAGGACATAACCAGAAGGATGGGAGCATAACTGGGAATGGGTGGGAGAGATGTGGCGTCACAGTGATGTGCTGATCAATACTGATTGTTAAGGAGCAGTGGGAGCAGAGTACCTTGAGGCTAGGCTGAGGGAAAAGGCCTAGGTTGCATGCTTTAGCGTAAGTGAGGCTGGATAGTTGCATACTCGACAGGGTCTCCGCTGGCGTGAATGGAGCTCCCAGGGGCGGGAGGTGACGCCAGGGCAGAAGTATCCAGCTCAGCATACTGGACATATAGGTCCGTTTGACCAGAACTCTGCAGATCAGAGCAGCAGAGAGTCAGACAGAGAGGTGGAGGAGTGAGGGACAGTTGTTAGGAGAATGGGAAAGGGTAGGAAGGTAAAAGAAGCTAGAAGGCAGTAACAAGGATATAAAAGAAATAAGGGTAAAGTGACATCAGAGGAAGAAAGCAATAGAAAAATAATAAAAACAAATGCAGGACAAATCATGTAACAAAAAATATTTTCAGCATTCTATTAGTAATAGTTAGTTATAGAGTGTAGAGTATAAGAGTGTAAGTCCTAATCCTGAACACACGGCAAATTATTTGTTCTTGTTTGGCAGGTTATTTTAGAAGCATCTTTCTGCATCTTCGCAAAGGTAAATGGGCTCATGCTGAATTTGCAGCATATACATAGAAAAACATAATAGTGTATATGTACGCCACTATGCTGAAACAAGAGGCATCGCTAGATGCATACAGGTCTACAGCTGTAGCCTACGGGCCAGGTTTATGTCGTGCATATGTACAAAAGTTTGCCAACATTTATTTTGATAAAATGCACTCACAATGAGGTTTGATTTAAATATTAAAAATAATCTGTATCATAAACCAGGGGGGAAATTTACTAAGCTCCCGATTTTGACCGTATTTGCGTTTTTTCTTCAAAGTGTCATCTCGGGAATTTACTAAGCACAAATCTCGGCAGTGATGAGGGCATTCGTATTTTTTTGGAAGTCCAAGAAAATTTTACGAATGAAAACACCATCGGTCAAATACGTCTGTTATTTTATAGAACTCGTCATTTACTAAAATTTGTATTTCACAAACACTGCCGGCAATAGCCAAACACTGCTGTGAATAAATACAAATCGTAAAAAAAAGCAGTTTTAAAATAGACCTGCTTTATTTTACCGAGTTCTGATAGGCATGCACGGATCCGTGAGATCCGTGCATGTTTATCAGTGGGAAGGGGTGGGAAAGTGTTAATTTTGTTTAAAAAAAAATGCGTGGGGTCCCCCCTCCTAAGCAAAACCAGCCTCGGGCTCTTTGAGCCGGTCCTGGTTCACAAAATATGTGGGGGAAAATGACCGGGATTCCCCCATATTTCATAAACTAGCACCGGGCTCTGCACCTGGTCCTGGTTTCAAAAATACGGGGGACAAAAAGTGTAGGGGTCCCCCGTATTTTTGAAACCAGCACCGGGCTCCACTAGCCAGGTACATAATGCCACAGCCGGGGGACACATTTATATTGGTCCCTGCGGCCCTGGCATTACATACCCAACTAGTCACCCCTGGCCGGGGTACCCTGGAGGAGTGGGAACCCCTTGATTCAAGGGGTCCCCCCCTCCAGCCACCCAAGGGCCAGGGGTGAAGCCCGAGGCTGTCCCCCCCATCCAATGGCGGCGGATGGGGGGCTGATAGCCTTTTGTAAAAATGAGAATATTGTTTTTAGTAGCAGTACTACAATTTCCAGCAAGCCTCCCCCGCAAGCTGGTACTTGGAGAACCACAACCAAATCGGCACAAATACGAATTTTAGTAAATATACCCCCAGGTAT